>NC_052543.1:1162484-1474443 GCF_016699485.2 Gallus gallus | reverse complement strand
ATTAACTTCTCAGAACGCAGTTGAAGATGAGGTGATGGTACCTGCTTCTCATCACCTCCATTTGGCTTTATTATAAATTTTGTTGTTTAATTATGGTGCCTCAGGAGAACAGTGGTGGTTTTCAGTTTGTTAGGCTTTTATTGTCCTTTATAGACACTACTCTGAGATGAGAAAGGATGAGGAGGAGTGAAAACTGAAATTATAATCTCTGTGGTGCAGGGAGAGTAGAATTCATCTTGTGCTTCCAGATGACTACTTTGTTTCTGTCACCATTTGAGGGTTGGCCTGTAGTGCTAATGGTTACTCCAGGGGTAAATAAGGGTTTGTCCGTTGCTGTGGCTCATTGCCCCTTTGTTTCATTCTACTAGAAACAATGTGGGATCTTATTTTATTTTTTGTTGCTGTTTGCTCACGAAAGGGATCTTTCTTACATTAAAATTATGGACGTTGGAAGGAGTTACCTTGTGAACAGAGTAATGGATCACATCCAGAGCCGAATTGTCTACTACCTCATGAACATCCATGTGACTCCTCGGTCAATCTACCTCTGTCGACATGGAGAAAGCGAACTCAATCTGAAAGGGAGAATAGGAGGGGACCCTGGACTGTCTGTCAGGGGGAAAGAAGTAAGTAAGTCCCTCCAGAACAAGCATGGCTTTGGGTTTTATGTACATCTGTGCATGTGTGTAGTTTGTGCTGCATCATTACAGCTTTCTGCCTCTACACCCATTTACTCTTAACATCTTAAACGATTTCTTAGCTGTGTATGTTGGTAGCGGGAACTGAATGGACACACTTTGTGTTGTGGTTTGGTAGAAGCTCTTTTGTCTGTTATTGATTGAAACGTCTGTTTATCCTAGGGCACAAAGCACTTGACAGGGAGGCTTTCATTTTAATTGCAGCTTTGTAAAATCCTACCTTGTTGGCTAACCTGCAAAGCTCACAAGTTAAAAGTGAAGGGAAAATTCCTAAAGATAAAAGTGGGAATGGCAGAGTACACGTCTTCCTTTTACTCCTCTCTTTCCCTCCAGCATTCCGCTTGGCTTAACAGAGCATGCTTTTAGTAAAAGCCTTGACAGAGCCATGTGGCAAAGTTATAATGAGTTTGCAGAGGCTAAAGCTTGCGGCTTCCAATTTGACGACAGTATGTTGCTTCTGAGCCCTCATCCAATGTCTCATGGCTTTTCTTTCAGTTTGCCAAGAGCTTGGCACAGTTTATTAACGAGCAAAACATCAAGGATCTGAAGGTTTGGACCAGTCAGATGAAAAGAACGATTCAGACTGCTGAAGCTTTGGGAGTGCCTTATGAGCAGTGGAAGGTTTTGAATGAGATAGATGCAGTAAGTTCTCTGAATGTCTGAAAGGTTGCTTTGTTTGCTGGGGATGCAGGCAACATCATCTTGTAATGACATGCCTTCTATGTGATAGCAAGTCATCTAAGGAGTGGATCTGGATGCTAGAAAATGGTGATTCATTCCTGTTAAATGTTTTACTGAAATTTAAGAATCATTAATTTAAGAATGAACATAGTTTTGGTTTGTCTTTCCCAGTAAACCGTTCCTCAGGAGAAGAAACAACGCCAAGAAATTGTTATTAGTAGGTGGGGGTTGGAGGGGAGAGGAAGAAAAGAAAACAAAAAAGCATTGCTAGTTGGCACTTCCCAGCTGCACCTGTAGCACACAGAGAGCTGCTGTAGGTAACACAGCTCATGGGATGGCCCTGCTTGCCAGTGTATGTTGCTCCACTCCTGGTGACTTAGTGATTCATGCAGTAATTTAGTGATTCATTCCACCAATGTCTGGGTCCAGCTGAGTCCATTATGCCTAAAGATTCTCTCTTAAGTGTCAGAGTTTAAAAAAAAAAAAAAAGTGTTTAATTATATTTACACGTAATTTTACTATGAATTGATATCTGCTTTTTGCACTGTGAGGAATGGGCACATTATCATTATTTTTATTACCTGTAGGGAGTGTGTGAAGAAATGACATATGAGGAGATACAGGAAAATTATCCTCTTGAGTTTGCACTGAGAGACCAAGACAAATACAGATACAGATACCCTAAAGGAGAGGTATGCTGCTTTTTTTTCCTCCCAAGGTGACTGACTTCCTCATCATCTTTAGTACAGGCATGCTGACTTTAATAAAGCATTTTTCTTTCCTAAAAAAGTTGTGCTCTTCTCCAGTGGAAGGCACATAGGAGCTTGTGAGGACTGATTCCATCAGCCTGGTCTGGTGGTTGGTGACCCTGCACATAGCAGGGGGGTTGGAACGAGATATCTTTATGGTCCTTCTCAACCCAGGCCATTCTATGATTCCAGTCCATTTCATTTGATTCAGAGCTTGAAAAAATAATAGATTTGAAAAACCAGTTGAGGTATTTGCTTTTGTAAGCATTGATTTTATGCTGGTCCTGCAGTGGTGTAACAGGAAAACTGATTGCAAGGCTTCAGCATATTGCCTGTGCAAACGTGCTGTCAGGATTGCCTTTATTCATTGCTGTTGTTGATAATGGTTATTTTGCATTCAGTTCTGGATGAAAAGCTGCAGAAATCCATAGCCATATTGGTCTTTCACTCTGATAAACTCCTTGCCTCTGGGAAAATAACTTGCTGGCAGTTTTTCTAAAGCAAAGCCATTACAGTAGAGCAGTTACCAGCTGCCACATGGTCTGTGTGCTGGTGCTGAAGGCTTCGGATCGGGGGCAGCAGGGCAGGCGGGTAATTGCAGCAGCTGCTCCGCACCCTCAGTGATAATGAGGAACCAGAGCTCCGAGGTCTTCTTTGCCCAGCAGTCAAAAGTAATCGCTGTGATAAGAGCAGACTGCTCACAGGTGTGACCTCTGTCTCACTAATGAAGCAGTCATTAAGCTGCAAAGTTCTCCTAATCTGTTTGAACGAGAAGCATTTGTTTTTCTGATGGAAGCCTCCTCTGGGATGAGGGATCTCTGTGTTGGTGACCAGCAGTGTCTGCAGGCAGGGCCAGCTGTGGTGTGAGACTTCGCCTCTATGTTTGCTGATGTTCTGAATGAGGTTCTGGGGATCGTGTGGAAATTCTTGAATGCAATGTCTAATCTGATAAAGCTCTTCCACCAAGGAGGTTTTTTTTCCAATACATCTCTTTGATCTGGGGAAGATCCAATTGGTGGCTGTTAATTTAAGGACAATTATTACTCAGCAGTTGGCAGTGTCCCAATAGAACATATGAAAGATGACTAATGTGAAGTTAAGGTATCCGCTGTGTATATTTACCAGTAAAGAGTTTTCCCTTTTTAATATTCTGTTATTTTCTTCCTTCCTGCCCACTTCATTCCCAGTCCTATGAAGACCTTGTTCAGAGGCTGGAGCCAGTAATTATGGAGCTTGAAAGGCAGGAAAACGTGCTTGTCATCTGTCACCAAGCTGTCATGCGCTGTTTGCTCGCATATTTTCTTGACAAGCCTGCAGGTAAGTTTACCTTCATATGTTACAAGTGGTCTGCTTTACTCAGATACTCTGAAGATCTGCTGAGAAAGGTTCGAAGCAGCGACTTCAGCCATCCTCTGATGACACATGAGCTTGTACTGGGCAAATGCATGTTTTCATGTTTGGTCTATTCATGTGACTTGATGGGTGATTTCACTGAGCTGCTTCTCACCTGAAATGTTGTAATGTTTGTTTTTCTCCTGTGTTTTAATAGCATATCTGTTGTACGCAAGGAATGAAATAGGTGCACTATCATATAGACTTCTAAGTGCTTGGCCTGGCACTTAATAGAAGAGTTAAGGTGTCTGTTATCTGTATGCCATGTATAATTCAGTGTTTGATTTCTCAGAACAACTGCCTTACCTGAAGTGCCCGCTGCACACTGTCCTAAAGCTAACCCCAGTGGCTTATGGTAAGTAGTGTTTCCAAAAGTCCAAACACAGGGTTACTCATGTCTGTGCTGTCTGTAAAGGTTGTGCAGTATTTAACTTCAAATGTTTATTTTAGTATAAAAGAGAATGAAACAGGCTTGACTTTGTGAGTATATCCGTACAGCCTTGTTAGAATCCGTGAATCCTTTGGTTTCTGTTTGCTTTGTGTTATGCAAAAAAAAGTTTTTTTATTGTGAAGACCCTGAAACTGTCAGTGATTGAGGTTGCTAATGGATGGTTTTCTTGAGTATTTGGCTCATATGCTACTTGATTTTTCTGGTAAACTCCTGCCACTTTGCTCTAGTCCAGTAAGATCTCAGGTTTTTGGATGTGTTTGAGGGTCTTGCTTGTTAGAAGACAAGCAAATTTAATTACATGTAGGTTTACCATCTTACAGGGGGTGTTATCTGTACCCTTCAAACAATTGTGCTCTGTTTTTCTGAAATATTTCTTTCTGATCCTTCACAGCACCACATGAACTTCCCTCATTTGTTTTTGCTGGCGTGTTTCTTAGCAGCTGTTCTTAGTGCTGAGCTCGGGGGCTTCAGCTAGGATTTGTTGCTAGCCTGTAGAGCACAGGGTGTGGGTTTCAGCATGTACTTTGTACTGGTTTTAGGCCGAAAGCTAATGACATTTCATGTGCTTTTCCACCCCAGCTTAGCACACATCTGCTGCAAAGTTTCTTTAAGAGATGGCTTAATTGTATCTTCGGATACCTTATCACAGATCAGAAGATTACAGACCAAGAGGTCTGCACAACTTACCCAGGAAACAGATGGCCAAAGAAGGCTGAGTTATTTGTGGAAAAGTCAAAGCTGCCTTTGATTATCAGCATCGAAAAAAGGCAGTGTAGAAACATACTTTGGTTTGGTTTTAGATTCAGATAAAGTAGAGGCAGAGCAACTAGCTGTTATGCTGGGAGACGTCAGAAGAGATTTTTGTCATTGAATTGTGGTTATCCCCTGCACAAGTGCTGTGGTGACATCTGGTGTTCCCAACCTCGCATGACAAGCTGCAGTTCAGGACATCGAGTTGTAGAATGAGAACAATAAGAACAACGAGAACTTCTTAAAGATAAGGTCAGTTTTGGAAACTGGCTTCTCTCAACTCAGTGGTCACGGGCTGTTTGCACAGTTGAGGGTTTGTGTGGTGGTGTTGTGGTTTGGTTTTGGTGTGTTTGTTTTTGTGGGAAGTTTGGTGACTTTGGCGAGCGTTAAGAGGGCCTGTGAATTTCCATAGAATCATAGGATGGTTTGGGTTGGAAGGGACCTTGAAGATCATGTAGTTCCAACCCCCTGCCATAGGCAGGGACACCTCCCTCTAGCCCAGGCTGCTCACAGCCCCATCCAGCCTGGCCTGGAGTGCTTCCAGGGAGGGGGCACCCACAGCCTTGCTGGGCAGAGATGTGTACTGCCACACCAAATGAGGATGGGGAAGTGGTGTGAAGGGCTTTCCTTGGCCTTTTGCCTTCAGTGAAAGAAGGATTAGGACGTTGCAGTCAACTGGCTTCCTAGAGTTTGACCATCTCAAAGTACAAGGGCTGTGTAAAATACTTACGCACAGCTACCTCTATAGAATTATTTCAAGCTGAGGACTCCCTGGCAGCCAGGGGGGCAGGGTGAGGGGTTGGATGTGGTGTGTTCCGCTCCTTCCAGCTAACCACATTCTGGGGAAGCATCTCCCTTGGGGGTTTGCTCTTCCTGGCACTGGAGGCTCGTGGTGTAGAAGGGGAATTGTTGTGGCCTGACAGCTGGATGTTACCCAATGGTCCATGGAGTGCAGTGTATCTACAGAGGGGTTGAGGGACAGACAGATGGGTTTGTGTGGGAACACACAGGAGAGAGAAGCTGCACCTGCTGTAGGTATGGACCTTCTCATCAGTAATTAAAAACCAGTTAGGAATATGCATGTCAGCAATTAACTGTGGAGAAACTGATGTGCCTCTGGTTTCTATTGAGTGCAGGGCAGTTTTTCTCAGGGACTGATCTCAGCTCTGGTAAGCAGTCCTTAGCAATGGCCAGCATCAGAGATCAGAGCGTTCTGTTTGACTGCAGGGATTGTGTGCATGGATCTATGAACAGCAGGATGACTGTGGCACTCTCCCAGTATGAGAAGTGCACTCTTCCCTCGTAAAATCTTTTTTTCTTGTCTGATATTTCCCTGAGTTGCCCTTCCTGCACTGTTTGCTCACAGCGTTTGTGACAGATGAAGTTTCTCAGACTCTGCTTCCCAGGGCAAGGCAAATATTTGCCATGTTCCTCTGTGTCATTCTTTTGAAAGCACAATGGCTTTCTAAGGAAAGGCTCCATTTGCCTTTTTGTGGCACACAACAAGCTCATGGAGTGTTATGAATTTAGGAAATACGTGAACAGGAAACTGTGAAAATGTAATTTGTTGTTTGTGGCAGATGCTGAGCTCAGCTGTGTGTACTGAATTGCACAGTGCTGTGCAGGGTGGCTGTATAGAAGTGCTGCTGTGAGATCGGACTGCATTTGGCAATTTGATGTTGTTTCTATAGAAGTTCCCACAGTGTATTGAGTAATTGTAATTTGCTAAGTGGGTCAGCTTGTTCTACCCAAGCAACATGTAGGTCTGTCTTCCCAACATTCATACTTCTCTGGAATTGTTTGTTTGTATTATTTATTGTGAATAGAAATTTCCCTCCAGAAGTCAACCCCCACCTCATTGGGGTGTGAAAGTTTAGGTTCTGCTTTGCACACATGGAGGAATGGGGTTTACTAATGACATGAAGTGGAATCACTTCCACATTTAAAAAAAAACGAGCACGTTTGTCTTTAGTACTGTAGAGCAATTCCAGTAAGTCTGTGATGTTTAAACACAACACAAAATTACAACGATCTCCTTGGTGGGATGGTTTTGTTGGTGCGTGTTGGAAGGTGAGAATTTGTGTTACAAAAAAATAATGATAAAGCAATGGTGAGACTAAGAGATGGACTGTCAGATTGAGAACAGCGTTCATCCTGGTGGAATGCATTCATTTCAGTAGCCTTAGCTGTTCAGAACTTGGGAAAGTGGTATGAATCAGAAGAGGGAAGTGATTACCCTTCACAAACTCAGAATCATAGACTCATAGATCAGATGGCATCTTCAGATTGCATCCTTACCATGACTTCATTTTTCCAAGCAGCCCAATTCTAAAAATGTGTTTTTTATCAACAGGATGTAAAGTAGAATCTATATTTCTGAATGTTGAAGCTGTAAACACACACAGAGATAAACCTGAGGTAAGAATGTTTGTGTTTTTTTTGAATGGGAGAACTTGACGTCATGTTCTGATCTTGGCTGGTTTCCGTGTCCTTGTGGTTAGAAGTGATTTTGTAACTGCTGACCGTATTTAATCTTGCACATCAAGCTTTTTAAGGGTGGAAAAATCCTGCTACTGAGCACAGTATCAATCTAAAAACTCTATGAAGTTCTTCAGCAGAAGTAGAGCACGGGCACAAAATACACAGTTAGGAATGCCACACTTATCTTGGAGTCAGTCGGAAATGAAGTGATAACCCTCTTCTGAGACATCAGAGCCATCAGCTGATTCATCACTGAGATCCACGCTGTGTATTTTGTAGAGTGTTTGATGGTGCTGCCTGTGGTGGGGGCTGAGGAGGGGTCTCAGGGTACTGCAAAACAGGCTGTGACAGTTCGTACTCTCCCTGTGTGGGCCTCTGTGCTCTGAGGCCCTGACATGCACTGAGGTTGGTTATGCTACTTGCACAGACAGAGTAGTTCCTTTGAAAAGTCCCTTTCAAAGGTTATCCAGTTCAACTCTCCCATTGCTGCATTATGGAAGTTACGTGTAGTGTGTCGTCATTAAAACGTTCTGGTTCCCTTACAGGTCCTCATGCTGATGCCATTGAGTATGGCAGTGGTTCCTTGCTGAGGCTATGAGCCATGCCTTCTAGTGAACTAAAAGTCAGTTTGATAATGTGAGGAAGAAATGCTGTGGTGGTTTTCAGAACAATGGCTTACAGTGAGAAGGAATATAAAGATAAATGTGTGCAGCCACAAGACAAAGCACTTCACTTGTGTGTGGGTACGCAGTTGTGGCTGTTGTGCAGAAGTGTTGGAAGGGTCTGCAAAGATGTTTTGTTTTAATGACTCGGGCACTGTGAGTTCTGGAAATGCTGACTTTCGGCCATTCACAGTTCAGATATTTCCATCAGATAGTCACATTTCCTTTCTTCCTTCTCTTTCCTCCTTTACCTTCGTGCTTTACCACGTCTGTGTCTTAGTTTGGCTTGTTAGGTTCAGGAAATCCATTCTCATTTCATGGTGCCTTAAAGCATGGTGAGAATAAATGAGGATGTCTTAGAGCAAGTGTTACTGTTATATGTGTTGAATTATGTAGGTCAGTTTAACATGTACAGTTTGTCTCCTTAAACGCTGGTGCCGGATTTACAGCTTGCTGAAGTTCCCTGGAAATTACTGTTGGAAATTAGTTAATTAGGAGGAAAGCTGTACGTGTGGTTGGCCAATGATGCGGTCATGCTGGCAGTGGTGGGTGAGCACTTCAGGTGCACACAGAGGATTGTGCAGACAGTGGCACTGCTGTCCGGACACAGACGCAAAGCTGTTTGGTTTAGAATGAAAACAGATGGATACAACAAACGAGGAAAAGAGCAGAGATGTGTTTGGGGTTCTTCCACAAAAACATTTGTCCCTGCCCTCCAAAGAAACCCAAACTGCTGCATTACGGGTGGTGATCTGTTCGTTTGTATAACTGGGTAGAGGGCCGAGCTGGTCCTGTCTGCATTTGGATGTTGCTCAGAGGGCTTTGGATGTTTCCAAAGCTTTTCATCTACATAACCTACAAAAGTGCTAATTGTTTCTGTTAAATGATTTTTTTCAAACACTCTATTGAAGTCAAAGCATTTAATTAAGCGTCGCGTCACAGATATCAACACCACTCAACAAAGAGACTGTGGTGAAGAATTGCCTGCTGTGCTGTTCTGTGCCCCCACAAGGAATTTGTCGCCCTGCCTGCAGGACACTGCACTCCTTATCTGCTGCAGCTGAAGAGCTGTACTTTCACCCTGCTGCAAAGTACTGCAGTATTTGTTTATGGTGTCTGTAGAGCTCATTGTGTGCGGGTGATTTGCCTCGAGTGGACTGAAGCCTTGTGTTTGTCGGCGTTGCAGTGGCTGAAGTGGTTGACCTTCTCAGATGAAGGAGTCCAGTCTGCACTGAATACAAATCAGGGGCATTGCTTGAGCTATTGCTTGGCTCCTCTTTTTGGTCAGAAAACAAGTGCTGGGGTAAAACATCTGCTTTCTGCTTCTGCCTTAGGTGATGAGTGACAGATAGGAACGCTACTGCCAGCAAGAAATCCAAATCCCTGTTTTCCTTTATTTTTTCTGAGGGAGGAGATGAGGTATTTATTATTGACTTTGCTTAGCACAGGCTGAAAGGCATAAAGCCTGAAGAACACGTTAGGAGAACCAGCAAGGTATTGTTAAATGGGCCATGTTTTTAATCCACGTCTTAGAAATGCTCTCAGCACAGTTTTCATGATCTGCATTTGTGGCCGCAGGGAGGGCACCTCTTGCACAGTCTCTGGGGCTCTCACGGGGCAGTGCCATGGCAGTGCTGTTCTCCCTTGCATAGCAGGCAGTGGAAGGTGCACGTGGTTGGTGGTTTTGTTGGTCTTACTGCTGCGTGATAAATGCTCTCCTCTGTATTTGTGTTGCTGTACAGAATGTAGACATTTCCCGACCTCCTGAAGAAGCTCTTAGAACAGTCCCTGCTCATCAGTGAAGGCCGTGTCCTGACCAACTATCCAACTTGGGTGCCACTTTCATCTGCTGCTTCAAAATAAACTGAAATTATAGTCATTCCAATCATCTTGAAAGAAAAAGTAATGATGTAAAAACAGAACGCCAAAGCCAACAACTCAAAGCCCAGAGTGAATGTTTGTACAGTGCATGGCTTGAGAGAATGATCACAATAAAACTGTACTGCCCTGCTTGGTTTATTGCAAATGAGTTGTTGAACAGTACTCAGCTGTCACTGGAACGCTGTTTCTATAAATTGCTGTAATGTAAAGATGCTGCAGCATTGACTCTCAAAGCTGTTGAGCTATTATAACAGCCAATAAGCATTTAATGTCAGCTGGAGCGGGTTTGTCTATGAAAGCTGTGAAGCACACGATAAGTTTGTTCTCCAGGCAGCGCCGTTATCTGCTCCAGTGCCCTTGGGAGCTGTTGGAGTGCTCTGCTGCACCAAATAACAATCTGTAGTTGCTGTGCAGCCTTAATCCTGCTGGCCTGCAGTGCTGGAGCTCTGCATGTGCTCACCGGTGGAGAGCAGGGCAAGTAATGCCACATCTGCTAGGGAAGGTGCAGGAATGTGTGTGTTTTCAGTATGCAGCTTCCCTTAGCAGCTGTTGTGCATTAACCGGCCTTCAGAGGAGAAGTGCCTCTCCATTTCCTTTCAGTGAGAAACCGAGAGTGGGAAAATAGATGGCACTTGTTCTGCTGAAACAGGCTGGGTGAGTGCCCGGTGCTGCCTTGCTCTGGGGAGAACACAGGTTAGTCTCAGTGCGGGGAGAGGCGCTGAGCCATGCGGGGAGCAGAAGGCGGTTATTTGCATGTGGGGCTGTGGCCTGCCTTGTGAGGCATGGAAGTGGAGGGCTTTTCCTCCCTCCAGTAGGAGCGTGGTCTCAGAGCAGCAGGGCGTGCATCCTGAACTCGGTTACAGCAAAAGCTGGAGAGACCACAGCTGGTTTGCAGCGTGCTGTCCTACATTGGTTCCAGCCCTGCTGTGTGTGGTGGACTGGGCTAGGGGAGCTGGGATCCTCCTGTGCTGTGACCATGATGGGAGTGTTGTTGTCACCTCTCACAGCTTGTACTGTGAGAAATACTGTGCCATGAAACTTTTGGTGAAGACAAAATCTGTGCAGACTTCTGCTGCAGAAAAACAGTTTTATGGACGCGGGATTTAAAAGCAGTGTTGCCCTCTTTGGGGGGATCCCCCATTACAGCAGAATTGCCTAATGGCCTCCCTGGATGGTTTTCTTGGCCTGGTGCTGCAGGGGAGGTGGAGGTGACAGGTCTGTGTGCAGCTCCCCAGGAGGAAGTTGGCTGAAAGGAGGGCTTCCTTTGCACTGTGCTCTTCATCCCTCTGTTGATGTGCCCGTTCTTCAGCTGTGGGTGATCCTTACGAACCTCATCTGCCTCAGCGTTCCTCCTGGCTCCTGTGCAGTTCAGAACCTCCTTCCCCAGCTGAGCCCTTTACGCGAAGTCTTCCAGCCTTGTTGTGAAGGTCACACAGAGAGAAACAATGCTGAGCACTGAAATGGCAGCTGTCTCAGTAGGAAATGCACAGCACTTGTGTGGGGAGGCACTGCCACTGCTATGCCTTGGGGAGCCCAGGGAGCACAGCAGTGTGAGTAGGAGCAGGACATGCTGGGTTTGGGTGCTATTCCTGTGGGCCTTCTGCAGCTTTGGACCATGACATTGAGTCAGCTGGAGCCATCCAGCACTTCCCATTTAGAACTCAGGAAAGTCAAGGTTTCCAAGACCACGTAACACATCCGTAAAGAAGATAAAAGCTCAAAATGACTGGAGGAGATGCAACACCATTCCATTGCACGCCTCTGTTTCCCTGTGCCCGTGGTTGCTCTGGCAGTGAGAATGGTCTCAGCTGCTCTCATCAAATCTAACGTGATTGCTATGAGCAGGAATTCCTTTACCATTAAGGGGATGGTAGTCCCTTTCTGGTCTTTCAGCTTCATGTCTCATTTGTCTGATAAGCCCCAGAGCTTATTTATTAGGCTTCGTGGTGTTTTTTCCACATGGCAGTTCAGTGTGCTTTGCTTCCACAGCATTTTCCCCTTCACCTTTGTTCAGACGGAAGGACTTAACGCTTTCAGCTTTGCATATTGGCATTCCCTCTGTCTCAGCTGCTGGGATGCAGTTTTTGCCTGGCAGGCCTTATTTCAGTTAAGGAGAGGTGGCTTTTCCTTGTCCAGGCCACATTGTTTCCTCTTAGTTTCATGCTGTAGCTGTTCAGTTCTGGTTGCTCTTTATTTCCAGTACCTCCACACTCCTGCACATTGATGCTCCATTTCAAGCTCCATTTAATTTTCTTTGAATCAACAGCAGATGCTTCACTTAGGTGTTAGCCAATCTACTTGCACTGCCTGTGGAGACATCTCTACTTTCTTGAGGAGTTTTTGGGTACGTTGCATCAGTTGCTAAGAAAACAGAGACAGATGAGAGAAATGCCAGCACAGTGGGTGTCTGTTGTGGTCATGTGCCCACGCTGTGGTTGTGGTGGCTGGTGCTGATGTACCCAGAGGGTGGAAGGCAGGTGAGAAAAGAAAGGGCTGATGTTGGTACAGGGAGTGTTAGTAAGGGCAGAAGTAACTCAATCCCCCAAATCCGGTCTAGAACTGCTAGTTTGTCCCTTGTTTTCTGAAGGAGTGACTGAATGTCCCAGCAGTGTGTGTTGGGGCTGGGGATGGCTCGCTTTGCTTGTAGGTGCGCTCTGGCTGACGGAGCGGTGCATGGTGTGCATGAGGTTCTGCCTTCCTCCAGCTGGGCTGGGGAGACATGCTTGGAAGGAAAACTCCAAGCAGCGGGGCTATAAAACCATGGGAATGTTACCTGATATCAGTGTGACATCTGCCAACGTGCCTATGAGTCCCACGCTTCACATTACCAGCTTTTCAGGGAGATATTCCATCTGCCCGGTGGCTTTGCTGCCTACCAGGAGCAGAACTGTCTTTCTAGCCGTGGACATTAAGGAGTCAGTTCCCTAAGCAAGCGAGACACAAAGGGGAGATAGCTTTCCCTCCATCCAAATGTTGTCCCTTTTTGTGTGGCTGATGATCTTTGCTGCACGGTGTTATTTTTCTCTTGCACTGCATGTGAAATGCTAGAAGTGATCAGTAGATAGAAACGGTGGTCAGAATTAAAGAAATTAAATAGAACAATGTGACATAAAACATAGCATGGAGAAAGCAGTTGTCCAAAACCAATCGCACCCCCCCAGAGGTGGTGTAACGTGTGCCATTGAGATGCTTTCTGAGTGTCCCTGCTGAGCTCTGGGCTTTGGTTTCTGTTCCCAGCCTGGGTCCTCTCCTGGTGCTTTACGGTCACACTGAGGCAGTGAGCATCAAAACTTGCACAATGTCCATCATGTGTAAGCACTGTGAGTTGAACAAAGCAATGGCCGATGGTGTCACTCATGCCTTCAAGTACTTTCTGTCTTTAAATTTGCAGAATGTAGGCGTGGACCGGTCGAGAGAAGAAGCCTTGAGGACAGTACCCAACCACCTATAGCTGCAGCTCCGGAGGCAGCAGCCCTTCCTCCAGCACCTGAGCACGGAGCAGCAGCTCAGGCCCTTGAGAACAGTGAAGGCGTCGCTGGGCGCCAGGCGGGGCGCAGCTCCCCTCCACCTTCAGACATTCCGAATGTGATTCACCTTCTTTGGAGAAAAGCTGTAGTTGTGGTGAACTCCTGGTGCCAAAAGGTAGCGGTAAAAAGAAACCCATGGCGGCGGAGTCCAGTTGGTTTTAGACTTCTGTATGTAAAGTTGTGCTGTTTCAGTGGCTTTTAGTGTTCATCTGTGGGTGTGGGTTCATCTGCAAGATGGTTAATTGCCCGTGTCAATTTTACTGTCAGATTTTAACTAGACTTTACTTTCTTTAAGTGTTTTTTTCTAAGAATTTCTCTTATTTCTACTGTGAATGATTGCCTAGAATTATGGGGAGGCTTATTTAACACAAAGGGAATCCTGCATTGAGAGCATTGTAGGCTTTGTGATGCGAAGCTACTTCTAATCAGAAAGCTCATTGGCTGTGCTAGCTTCTGTCTCTCACTGATCTTGGGTTTGCCCAAAACACTTACATTGTTATGAGAGGGGGAGACCTTCCCCTTGGAAAACAAATCGATTCCAATGAGTTTCACCACCTGATAGATCCTGCTGCTTCAGCAGGGTTGTAACGTGTTCCAGGGGCCGGCTGTAGTGTGGAGCACAGTGGAGGGCAGAGCTTGAAGTAATGGCTGTGGGATGTGTGTGTGACAGCAGCCTGGGCAGTGGGAGCGGGCAGAGCAGTGCCCCGGTGTGTGCTCAGCTGCAGGAGGGCCGGGCAGCTGTTCTGACCGTGAGCTGGGGAAGGGCTGAGGATGCAGAGGCCGGAGGAGCTGCTTTTCTTTTTAGCACTGTGATTTTTGAAGCAAATTTGGATGAATTTCAGCGTGTCCGTTTCTCTTTATAGCCACATCTAACACATACATCAGGAAACAGTACAGGAAGGTGAGGTGGCGTTTCACCTTTCTTATAGCTCATGCAAGAAAACATCAGGTAAAGTGTGAAACTTCTGTCACACTGCACGTATGCCTTTTTGTCTTTTAATTATTGTTGTTTTTAAGCAACCTCCCACTGCCCAAATTCTTTGCTGCTGTTCTGTAGTTCTCTGTGAAACTCCAGTGCTACAAATGGGCTTCTCTGTGTCTGTTGAGGGGACGACCTCCTAAGTACTGAACTGCTGTGTGTTTGGTGTGTTACCCCACAGCTGAAGTGTGCTGGCTTCGTCCTGGAAAGGACTGCCTTTTTGGTGATGGACGGTGCTTTTTGTTTGTTTGTTTAATTTTTATTCTTTTTCTTAAGGACTTCTCTTCAAGTGACCGAACCTTAACTGTGTACATTGTTGATTTAACAACAAAACATAACAGAACTCTGTTTGTTCAATTCCTGTGTGAAATACGGGGTCCTCCTAACGTCGTTTGATGGGCTGGGGATGCACTGTCTTCTGTTCATGCAGGATTTGTAAGATAACGTGCTGCTGTCTGTCGTGGTTTGTTTTAATAAGCTAATGTCAGCGAGCTGCTCTGCTGAGGAAGTAAGCCATATCACATCGCTGGGTTCCGCTGCAGAAGAGGAAAAGGGAGGGCACGGAGTGACCAGGAACACGGGCCGTGAGCGCTGCTGGCTCGAGCTTTGTGTGTGTGTGTGACCCATTAACTCAGCACCGTCTGTCTCAGCCCTTCCTTCATTCAGCTGTGTTCGCAGCGTTTGTGCTCGGCGTACTTAATTTATTGATGCATAGTAACCAAGGCCATCTTTGTGCCAAACGCATAGAAACACTTTTCTCCCCCTAATTTTTTGTGTTCTTTGCTTGGGAAGGCAGGGCTGTGCTCCTCCAGACCTCTGCCGTGGGCAGGAGCCATTCCACAGCTCTTCCTTTGAGATGTGTGCCCGGGTTAGAGGGGCTGGGGAAGCAGGGGACCACACCTGCTCCAAGGGACGTGGTGGAAGGACAGATTCCCCCGAGCAAGAGGTGAGCTGGAGGCTGCTCTTTCCTCCCCTTCTCTGACCTCCCCACCCTTTTGGAGGTGCTGTATAATTCCTTGAGGCTAAATGTTTTATGTACAGTAGGTATTTTTATAGCCTGCTTTCGAATATACTGTGAGTGTTTTACTAAGTGGGTGTTCTCTTAAAAAAAAAAAAAGGAAAAAAAAAGGTTGTATAGAAGTGTAAATAAACTGTTATGCTGATACTTGAAGAGAAAAAATGATGAAGTTGTCTGTGGGACTTTAGGTACTAAATCATCAACTGCATCCACCCCTTTCTAGCTGGAGAGAGCAAATGTAGACAGTGAATGTAACTGTGCAGCGAGCGCTCCGTTCTGCCTGCTGTGTGACTGCTCTGGGGAGGCACTGGTGAGGACTGCAGTGCCCCAGCACTGCCCTGAGCAGCTGCCCATGTCCTGCGCTCCTCTTCCTGCCATGCAGCCCTGACCGAAGCAGCACAGGGAGGTAAAAACCTTCATCCTGGCCTTGTGTAGCTGTGTCTGTTTCACTACCTTCCGACTGTTAATGCACTCGCTAGCTCAGACGCAGTCTTCTGAATGAGATGAAACTACCTTTTCTTACATTGTTGGCCTTCATTGTTGTAATCTTTCAGACCGATGTAATTGTTTGACATTTGATCCAAGCAATAAAGATCAAATGCTACACCCTGCACTGCTGTGTGTTCTTTCTGTGGCTGCTGCAGCAGTGGAAGTGCGGGGGAATAGTTTAGGTGACGATTTGCCCAAAGGAGCAGGAAGGTGAGACTATTAACTCTTCCTTGTCATCAGTATTTTAAGGCCTGAATCAAGCTTTTAATACTGCACTGCTCTTGTATTCTCTTCCACATGCCACCTTCTGGTCATATTTGCACATACAGGTGAGGTGGCATGAAACTCCCAGAGGCACCCGTCAGCCTGGAAAGTAAGAATGGAGTGAGTGAAGGTACCACAGCTGGTTAAGGGGCACAGTGCTGCAGAGACCAAGAATACAGCAGCTGCTGACCCTGCTCCTTCCTCAAGGACATATTTAGAGCAGCCCCTGGAGCCTGGCACGCAGCAGGGAGGGGAACTGCTGGCAACAGATGTGCAGCTCCAGAGTGCTTCCCGGCCCCGCTGCAGAAGTGAAAGTCTGGGGGAGTTACTGCAACACACGCGTTTTTAAGAAGTCCTTTCTGGGGAAGGGAAATGAGTTTGTTTCTTATTTTTTCCTAATAAAGATCAAGGCATTTATTAATTGTCAGAGCCACGGATGTACAGCTAAGGGCAGTACTGGCTGCTGTATGTGGGCCTCCGTGCCCAGAGCAGCACTGCCCTGCTGCCTCCACCAGCTGTGGGCTGTGAATTCCTCATTTCAGGTAATTCTAAAAGGTTTTTTCTTACTTTGTAAGTGAAGAAGGCTTGAAAATTATTATTTTCCACTGTGGATTAAACCACAGCTGGGGTTTAATTGGATATTTCTCCAAGAAAAAGAAAAAAATCAAAGCGAAGAACAAAAGTTTAATGCAACTTCCTTTGGAGTGAGGACAAAAGAACCAAGGGCTCAAACACGGGTTTTTTTAAAAAGACATCTTCCATTCTCCAATGTCTCGAGCAAAATATACAGCATATATATTTATATATATATATAAAACATAACTACATTCAAGTAACCAAACAATTTACATTTTCCCAAATAGAGAAAATAATGCACGTGATTCACATACCTCACACCCGGCCATGCACAGAAGAACACTGCCAATAAATCAGCAGTTACACGTAATTAACCACACTACCGAGCTATTACTCTGACGTATTGACACATCATTGGAACGTACCACTTAGCACTGGAGTTTTCTGTTCATAACATTTAATGCTGTTCGTAAGTCCGGCTCTGTTCAGACTATTTTTCTAAGATCTGCTCAAATTTGGGGTTGGTGAACGAGAAGCCAGCGAATGCAGACTGGTCCATGGAGTCGATCAGGTTTTTGTCACTGTAAGAAAGCTTTGGCTTCTCATTCAGAAATTCTCTGTCGAAGTTGTTGTAGTCACTTGCTGACTTCTGTTAAGTAGAGAAGGAAGGACAGTTTGAGATGGGGCTGCAGACCTGGCTGCCGGAGCAGCAGTGCTTCTCAAACCACACTCTGGGTTCAGTGAGAAAAAATTCTTTGCCTATCTTAAACAATGCTGCAACACTACAACTGGGCCATTGCATATTGTTGGTTGGAAACAAATAGCACTGCGTTGCTCTGAAAAAGAACCACCTGAAATTTCACTTAATTACCCGAGGATTCTCTACTGCCACAAGCAATGCAGTTACATTTTAACCCAACATTCCTTGGCATTAACAGATATTTTTAAATTCCTGAAAGCATTTGAGGTCTGCATTCATTCACAGAATCACAGATTGGCCCAGGTTGGAAGGGACCTGAAGGATTGTAAATCTCCAACCCCGCCGTGCCACAGGCAGGGCCACCAACCTCCACATTCAATACCAGCCCAGGTTGTCCAGGGCCCCATCCAACCTGGCCTTGAACACCTCCAGGCACAGAGCATCCACAGCCTCTCTGGGCAGCTGTTCCAGCACCTCACCACTCTCACAGTAAAGAACTTCCAGCTGATATCCAACCCAAATCTTCCCTCTCTCAGCTTAAAACCATTTCCCCTTGTCCTGCAGTTATCTACCCTTTCAAAGAGTTGGCTCCCCTCCAGTTTATAGGCTCCCTTTAGGTACTGGGGGTGACCTCATTGCAGCCTTCCACAGCCTTCTCTTCTCCAGGCTGAACAAGCCCAGCTCCCTCAGCCTGTCTTTGTAGGGAAGGTACTCCAGCCCCCTGAGCATCTTTGTGGCCCTCCTCTGGACCCTCTCCAATAACTCCATCTTTCTTGTACCGGGGGCTCCAGACCTGGACACAGTGCTGCAGATGGGGCCTCACAAGGGCAGAGTAGAGAGGGACAATCGCCTCCCTGTCCCTGCTGGCCACCCCTCTTCTGATGGAGCCCAGGATACCATTTGCTTTCCGAGCTGCAAGAGCACACTGCTGCCTCATGTTAAGTTTTTCATCCACCAGGACTGCCAGGTCCTTCTCTGCAGGGCTGCTCGCAAGGAGGCACCATGCACTGCAACAGCTTTAACATCAGTGGTATGGAGAATACATCCTTCTGCCCAGCTGGAGACTCTCATATGAGTCTGGATCAGCAGATCCAGATAATGTATATACATTAGTATATACATACTAAATACCTCGTATATTTAGTGCACGTACCAGCTGAGCAGCCTGAAGTTTATTGGTTCTTTGCCAACATGGCAACACAGCAGAGAAAAACCCAGCAGTGCTAGCAGTAATGCTAACATCAAGACATGGAAAACACTGCACTCCTCCACTGACCTACAGTTTTAAGAAGGATGGACTTCAAAACTGTGAATTGATTTTTCCTGAAGGCTGTAGTGGTAAATAGGCTTCTTGAGGTTGTATAGGAAGGTGGTCTTAAAAGGAAGATTTCAGACTAGAAAAGATTGCAGGTTTCAGGAGAAACTAGAGTAAGAATGCTTTAAGCAAGTTAGAGAAACCACCTATGACTCCTACACAGGCATTTGCAATATTGCCAAGAAACAAAGAATCATCCACATACCACTTTTGGCTTGAAAGGAGGGTCTATCTCCCTCTTCTCTAGGGTCGTCCAGTTGATGGTTTTGAAGAAAGGATGATCTCTGATATTCCCAGTGACACCAAGTCTTCTTGTTGGATCTCTTTCAAACAGCTGCAAGACAATATAACCAATGACATCTTACATTTGCTAAGAAGGTAGGTAGCACTGGAAGAAGTAATGGGTATGCTGCTGAACCAACACAAGCTGCTAACAGTAAACAGATATGAGTATTAACCTCCCTTGGCTTTCAATTTGTAAGAGTAATCTGCTAGCTGATAAGCAGCTCCTTTTAAAAGCTGAGATTTCAAAGAATCAGAATCTTCTGAGTTGGAAGGGACCGTTAAGGCATCCCTTACTCCTCCTGCAATGAGCAGGGACACCCACAGCTCCATCAGTGCTCAGAGCCCCATCCAGCCTGACCTTGAATGCCCCCAGGGATGGGGCACCACCACCTCTCTGGGCCTCACTTCCCTTACTGTAAAAAAAACAACAAAAAACAAACAAAAAAACCCAACCAAACAAAAAACAACAGCAACAACAACCACCACCCCACTAAAAAACCCTCCTTCCTTATACCCAATCTAATTCTCCCGTCTTTTAGTTTGAAACCACCTCCCCTTGTCCTGTCACAACAGACCCAGAAAAAGTCTGTCCCCTTCTTTCTTACAGCCCCTTTAGGTACTGACAGGCCACTCTCAGGTCTCCCCGCAGCCTTCTCTTCTCCGTGCTGCACAGCCTCAGCTCTCAGCCTGTCCTGTATGGGACTCATAAGGGAACACCCCCATTTGGAAGAAATACACTACAATGACCCACTCAAGGATAATCAGACTTACCTTTTCTAATAAATCTTTTGATTCCTTGGTAATCCATCGTGGGTAGTGAGGTGTGTCCACTCGGATTGACTCAAACAACTCATCTTCATCATCCCCATGGAAAGGAGACTGTCCAATGAGCATCTCGTATAGCAGGACTCCAAATGACCACCAGTCCACAGAGAATGTGTACTTCAAGCCTTGCAGAATCTTGTTCCATGAAAAGGGCACAGGGGAAGAAATGTGACTAATGAGTAAAAGGCAGAAGTGCATGCAAAAAAAAAAAAAAACAGGAGTGAGAGTTTAAGAGGAATCTTTAGTAACTAGCTTATCTGGGGAGGTGGAAAAATCCAGCTGTGTGACAGGACTGCTGCCACTCTCTGCAGCACTATGCTCTGCTGCTGGCTGTGGAAATGTGGACAGCTCAGAGGACACATCTTTGCTCTCATTCTGAAGTTTTCTCCATTAATTTCAAATGCCACATTCTTGGAAACATCTACTCTAATTTCATTACAAAGTAACAAACAAGAAATGGAGGAACACATAGCGATGAAAGCAGATTATTAACCAACAGACTTTCACGTTTATTGCTTTTAATAGCTAACCACCTTATTTGACTACTATGCAAATCAGATAAGAAACCAGCTATGAACACAAGGAATTTAACTGTGAGAGTCTCCTCAGAAGCTGTTTTTGCTTTGAATTTTGGCTGTTCACATGGGCGCATGTCTGCTGATCACCTGCAGTGCACACACATTTTGCAGGAAACAGCTGGCATACATGCAGGGTAAGGCAGAAGGGAAAGCTATAGATCGTCAACAACTGAAAACTTTTAATTAAAACATATATATATAGGTTTTGTGAAGAGTAGATAGAGAACAGTTACAAATGTTAAGAACATTTGTTACGAACACCTACAAAAACACTCAGATTTAATGTTTTTTCTTAGCCTAATTAGACTTTTTTTTAAAAAAAAACAGTTTTGAACTGTGTTTCTTTAAAGGGAAGCACTCTAACATGGGCACATTCAATCCACTGCAGCAGTGTGTGGCAGTGATGTACTGACCTCTGGAGCAATGTAGTCTGGGGTCCCACAGAAAGTGCTTGCCTTGTTCTCACCAACTACATTTTCTTTGCACATTCCAAAATCAGCTATTTTGATGTGGCCTTCTTTATCGAGCATAACATTGTCCAGTTTTAGGTCTCTGCACAAAGGGGATAAAAGAAAAATGGCATGTTTGAAAGACAAGTGAATCATTTTTGTGTTCGGATGTATGCGTTTTCCTCCCTGGCTAAGAACAGCCCCCCTGCATCACACACACAGGCTGTTCAAGGAAATAATCATCCGCCAGCACAATACCTGTGAGACAGTAACTCCTGTACTTCGAAGATGGTAGGGAGAAAGGAAAACTTCTCTCGTCAGAGTAAGAAAAGAGGCTGAGGTGTATATACAAAATGATCGTATAATCCTCACCATCTGTTTCCATGCCCAGAACCACACTCAGTGCTTGGATTGCCTCTGGAAGGAGGTGCAAGTTAATGCCTCACCAGCCAACACAACAGTGCTGCACCGACTGTGTAACTCAAAGGAAGGGCTGTCAGATGCCTGGAGTATTTTGCACAAGCACCAATGTTCAAAGCCTGACCAATTAGAGCACCACCTGTGACTTGTTCCCAGTTAGAGCACAAGGGGCTTTGTGTGCTGTGGCCCACTGTCTGTGATGTGCCCTCCTCGTGCCTTTTCTCAGAACTGCACCCCTCATGCAGAGGAGTGAGAAGAGCCTTTTTTAACAGCAGTTTCCAAAAGCTACATTCCCTCCTTTTGACTGCAATGTATTTTTTGTCAATCTGGCTGCAAAAGCACATACCGAGGAGGGCAGGCTGAAGAGAAATGGAACAGCCCTTCTGCTTACCAAGAAAGACTTGAATAGAGAAGATTTTACATGAGAACAGGGCAGTCTTTTCTCCCTAGAAACTTAAACTTATATTATCAGCTACATATACTGCCATAAGGGTGAGCTGCAGTATGAACCAGAAGAGTGAGCTGCAGTATGAGCCAAGAGTCCCTGCTCTAATGCAAGGCACCATAAATCCTTCTGTGTTTGGACATCTGCTGCTGTTCACCTGCGTAAGTTTCTGAGGCAGGGAAAGCTCATTGTAACACAGGGCACTGCTCTTGTTTAGCTGCAAGTTCTAAAATCATCTATAGGGGTGCGAAGGGTTCACTGACATGTATCACCTACCTAAAACTGCTCCAGTTAGGTTCTGAGGTTATACTGGTAAACTTCCTGTGTGAGACGGGGAAGAAAAGTACCTTTGGTTTTGCTGATGTCCTGTTGGTAAATGGTAATGTTTCTCTGGAAATATTCCATACTCTGAAGTCTCCCTCTAGGAGCACTAATTTAATGTAGGGACATTTATAAGCAGGCCTGGAAATGCTCTACAAAATCTGGGAGGGAAAGATTTCCTGCTGATAACAGGATGCTCCCACAGGTGTTTCTTTACAGTAGTAAAGGGAGATAGGCACTACTGGACATCTCAGGATGCACTTACCTAAGGCCATACACAACTTGCTCTCAAGCACACAGATGTTGCCTGCTAGGGATAAGAGCTGCCTGATAGGTGGTTACCAAACAGTGCTCTAGAGACTTAGGATCCCTTGTAATGTGGATATATACAGTAAAAAGCAGCTGATGAGCATCTGGTTCCTGATATTTAGACCTGGTGAGGCAGAAGCATCGACTCAGTGGTTTCACATAGATGGCAAAAGCAGAAGACTTTCAACCTCTGTGATTTCACAGGGCTGGTAGGAACTGACACCCGCAGGGACCCTCACCACTGCCACTGAACTAGAAAGACTCGTGATTTGAAGGGAGGGTTTAAAAATAACAGACAGAACTGCTTTTGTGTAACATAAATAACATTCCATCACTCGGGTTGCCAAGGAAAAGACACAAAGATACAGAATTCATCTCAGGCATGTTAATGCCCTTGGAATAACATCAAATGTCTGACAGACAGCCTTTACTTGTTGCATCAATCAGTAACTCAAAGAGGCATGAAATGTTAAGGCAATTCCTAGTTCCCACGCTGGAACTAGATGGTACTCACCTATAAATAATGCCTTTGCTGTGAAGAAACTG
Organism: Gallus gallus; assembly: GCF_016699485.2. Classification (NCBI taxonomy): domain Eukaryota; kingdom Metazoa; phylum Chordata; class Aves; order Galliformes; family Phasianidae; genus Gallus; species Gallus gallus. The sequence goes on along the minus strand of NC_052543.1, from coordinate 1,451,652 downwards.
TAGCCCACATAAAATTTCAGCTCCATAAAACCTGAAAAAGCCAAAACGCCTTTTAGTTCGTCTTTCCCAGTTAAAACATTAGACAATGCAGCTGGCCAAAAGAACTAACATAAAACTTCATGGAGTGAGAAGTATTATACGTTCCTTTAAATACTCAGAAAGAGCAAAGCAATATTTAATGTTAGACCTGTATTTATACAGATGGATGTTATAATTTGTGAGTTAACCTTCACCACACAGTTGCGATGCCAAACAGTGGAGACAGCAACTTGCTTTAATGCTTCATTCCTCTTCCATTGTGGAATGCTGTCCCTTTTCTACCCTTTAATAGTCTAGCATGTATTTATAGAGAAATATGCACACAGTTTTGAAATACAGTTACTGGGAGCTTAATACTCACAGCACTGCTTTAGGGGGGATGGGGCATTAAAGGCTTAATTTGAAACAGACCTCAATACCTATATCCTTCTACTCTTGCCCAATCGCAGCAGACAGGCTGAAAAGAAGCACTGCTTCTGTCTCAAAAAGGAGGTGATAATCCAGGGTACCGAGGAAAACATTTAAGGAATGCTTTCTCTTCCCTCAAGAATGTATGCCTTTAATCCAATGAGCATTTCCTCAGTACAACGCACAGTAACACCAGCCATTTTCTTGTCCAGTTATAAAATAGCACTGGTGCTTTTGGGTACCCTATGCTTGTTCCTTTTAAGATTCTCCCATGCGCTCATTCAATGACACAATTACAGGCATTCTGCTGGGTGAGGTAGTTAAAAACTGATCTAAAGCTAAAAGTTACAGTTGGGATAATATGACATTTTTGCATCTTTTAAAGTTTTCAGCTCTAGTTACCTTTGTCCTAGGTTACTTACAGAATCACACGTGAAACACTTTCCCATTTTTATTAACACCTTGTGTGAAGTGCATGCTATCCTCCTGCACTGGTGGTATTATTTACTAGATTCTCCCAGCCCCCTCCAATGCTGTTTTCTTAGGAAATTATTATTTTTTTTCCACCAAAACACTCTCCTAAAGGATGCTAATGTTGTGCTTCTTCATTGCTAGCTTATGTTGTGGATTACCTAGCATCTCCATGTACAGGCATCTCTTAAAGCAAAACACGACAGTACTATGTAAATGTTAGAACCAGAAGCAGTAAAACCATAAAGACTATAAGCATTCCTGGAGATTTGGACTGAAGCACCGTGGACTTACGTTGCTCTGTAGAGATCAAAACGCCCCTTGTCTTGTATGTGAAACATCAGGTCTCCCCCATTCAGGAACTCCATAACAAAAAACAGGTGATCCTGTTTGCAGATAATGAGAGAACAGAAACTTGTCACTGTATACACATCAAGTAGCAATGTGGCTCCTGAGTACCAAGTGGTCACATTCCTCATATCCTGAAATATTTACCTGTTTCACGCACTCCTAAGAGTGTATGAGGTATAGATTTGAGTAGCATGATCTTATAAGGTTGAAGAGCTAGCTCATCTTGTATTCTCTGGGCTTCTAATTTAATGTAAATATACATTTAAACAGAGTTACTGACTTCTGTCTGTCATTGCTGACAGTCATTTTTGTTCCCTTCACTGAGGATGATAAAGCTAAGGTCAAGGCTTCTTGCTCTACAACGTGTAGATGTTACTCAGATCTCATTCTGTTCTCCTCAGTGGGTATCACACATTTACTTTCCACAAGGCCTGTGAACTACTGCAGGGGAGCACAAGAAGAATGAAGCAAGAGTTGAATCCCCTAAGCTATTTTCACTTGACTGTTGGTAAAAGCACCCATCAAAAGGCTACGTGTTGTGTTGTTGTTGCCATTGTTTTTTTTTTTTTTTCCCCTTACCTTTGTCTGGAACGTGCAATAAAGGTGTGTGAGAAATGGATTTTCCCATGCAAGTGCCAGGACCCGCTTCTCCACCATGGTACATTCCACATCATCATCAATTAGCACCACGTCTTTTTTCAGAGCTTTGATAGCAAAGAACTCATTCTTTCCTTTTAGCTCAGCAAGCAGTACCTACAAATGAAACAAAAGATGAGATTACAGCATGTGTAGGAAAGACTGCTGCTGATTGTATCAATTAAGGGAAAGTCAAGGGCATTTACAGCAAGCGCCATGACAACTAAACCACCACGTAACTGGGAAAGGTGGGTATGATTTGGGAAGGTGAAGCTGCTGGGTGTAGCTAAGAGGAAATAGGGTACAAAGAGCACGTAACACAGGCAGAGCAGCTGTCAGGGCAGTTTTTCTGTCTTGTGATAGCATAAATAGATGCCTGTTTCTTCACTGGAACTGGAGTTTCACAGCCAACAGAGCACAGACCCTGAGGAGGTCACACTACTGCTGGACATGCACAGAGCAGAGGCAGACAGGAGTGGAAGGTCACATTGCCCTCCCATGTATCCCCTCTCATTGCACTGAGTCCATTTCTATACAAAGTGTATGAGCATGAACTACCCTTTTAGAAAACAGGCAATTCCTCTAAACTAGATATTAAATAATTCAAAACCTGTTGTGGATTATGAATCCCTTCTGAGTTCAGACAGATTCAGGCAAAGAACTTTTCATGTCTTCAGCAGGGATGGCTATACTCTGTTCTGTTAAAATGTTATCTATTCGAGTGGCTGCAAGATAGTTCTGGTTAATGGAAATAGCCCATAATACTGCAGAGATGAAGCAAGGCTGTCAGTTTAAGCTCTGTAAGTTTGCTACATACCTTTCCAAAACTTCCTTTCCCCAGTACTTTATGGAAGACAAAGCTGTCTATATTGAATTTTCTCCTGCTTGCAATTCGTGGCGCTGCCTTGGCAGTGCTTCCCTCCCAGAGTTTATCATACTGGCTGTTATCTGCTAATTGAAAGAGGGAGGTTAAAGGTCAGTATGTTTAGAAAAACTGCATGACTTAGATCCCCTGCTAGGAATTAGTGACACAGTATTTCAATTCAGTGACATGCTATTTCAGTTCATCTTCTGCTGGGACATTGGCTAATCTAACCATGAAGGTCAAATCACGTAGTTTACAACAAGTTTAAATTACTCAAGATCATTTGATAATGTTGGATTGGAATCTGAGATCATTTCTGATGCTGGGTTTAAGCAACACATACGTTATGAAAATAAAAGACCCTAACTTCATCACTGAGATACAGAGCCTAATTTGTAGAACAGGACAGGAGAGGTTAGTCCTTCTGTCTGAGGAGAGAGGCCATAAAAAAATCTGGTCTGCGTCTGATTGTAGAATCACCGAGGTTGGAAAAGACCTCCAAGATCATCCAGCCCACCCATCCACCTACCACCAGTACTCCCCACTAACCCATGTCCCTCAGTACAACATCTAAATGTTTCTTGGACACCTGCAGGGATGGTGACTCCACCACCTTCCTGAGCAGCCCATTCCAGCACCTGATCACTCTTTTGGAGAAGAATTTTTTTCCAAATATCCAACCTGAACCTCCCTGGTGCAACCTGAGGCCATTCCTTCTTGTCCTGTTGCTGTTACCTGGAAGAGAGGCCAACCCCCACCTCATCACAACCTCCCTTCAGGAGGTTGTACTCCTTCCAGACTGAACAATCCCAGCTCCCTCAGCCACTCCTCATAAGACACATGTTCCAGTTCCCCCACCAGATTCACCGCCCTTCTCTGAACACATTCCAGGGCCTCAAAATCTTTCTTGTAGCAAGGGGCTCAAACCTGAACACAGTACTAGAGGCCTCAACCAGAGCTGAGTACAGGGGGACAATCACCTTTCTGCTCCAGCTAGCAACAGATTATGCTGGCTAAAAAGCATGAAAACAATGGTTAAGTTTGATTATACCCTAAAATTAATAGCTATCTTTTTTTGGATCCCTACTGCATAGATCTACCATGTCTACCAACAAGACACCAATGACAATCACAAGATGATACTGTATACGTCCTGCAAGCTGCACAGCATCTGAAGCAGGCAGGAATCACAATGGCTGCAACCCTGACCTAATATTCAACCAAATCACCTTTCCAAGAGGTTATTTGCTCTCTTTTGGTAAACGAGAACAAGTATGATAAATAACATCACACTAATTTTCTTACTGGGCATTGCAGCAGAACTATCTCAGTGTATAGCTGCTAAACCACCAGTTACTTCTTACTGAGCCTGGAGATCTCCATCTGATAAAAAGTTAGTTTTTTGTTACACTTACCTCTGAATAAATGATCCTAAGTTACTAAACCCAGACATATGAACTGCTAGAACTCTTTGACAATAGTAAAAAATACAAATAAACCCTTATTCTGAACCTGTTGAGATAATTTAAGCAGTACCAGGAATCCTATCTCAGCTGTTCAATCTCAGCTAGTGTTCTGCCTCTTGAATTGCAATTGAAGCTGCAATTGACAGCAGCTGTCACTGCACAAAGGCTTCTAACATGCTGGGAACAAACACCGATGGTTAACAATATATGTGACATTTTGGTTACAGGAGGGGAGAGGTGTCAGAGCAGTGAGCTGTCCCCCACTGCCACCATGGCCAACAAGGAGTGAACACACACGTGTTTTGCTGAAAAGTGGGTCTGCTTGTGGACTGAAAACATACTGCTCTTGGTCAAGAAGTTATTAAGCACTTTGCACGGTCAGGTAAAAGTTATGTGCATATTTTTTAACAATGCTTGTTCAAAAAATCATCTAACAGAAGGCAAGAATGAATAACTGAAACTAGCAGTTTGTGCAGTCTGGTGGGTAAATGGCTGGAGGAAAATACCGTTGCTTTTCTCACCTCCTGTATCCCCTCCTGGACCTCGAGGCTTCTTATCAAAATCTTGGTAAATGCCAACATTTTCTACAGATCCAGAATCAGATCTTCGCGTAGACTTCTGAGGAGGAAGGGAACACTTTAAGCTCTGCTGACACTGGTACTTCATAAATACCTACAACAATAGCTGGTAAATGCAACATGACAGCTGTATGATCTTTTCTCTTTAATTATTAACTCCCAGCACATCTCCCCTCTACAATTCTAGTTCACAGACTATTCAGCCACACTTTTTCAGCTCAGCAAATCACTTTACTTCCTTCACTGCAAGAAAAACCATCACCAGAAATCCTAAACAGTCTGTGTAGTAATTTGCTGAAAAACCACGAAAGGTGGTACAAAAGGTTTGAATCCACAGTGAAAATAATTGTTTGGTTTGAATTCACTGTAGGAAACTGTTCCCTGGACTTATGTTAATGTTTTTGAAGGAGGAGATGGGAACCACCGTAACACCGGACACACCGCAGTCAGTGTGGGACATCCTCCTTTAGCACATGCAAAGAGATTTTAGGTAGGAAGATCTCAGAGATCAAGTTCTACTAATGAGCAGATCAAGTTTTTCTGTGTTGTGAAAGGTGGTGCAACAGCTCTCACTGTTTCCTAAGTAAATATCTTGCTAAAGCTTAGGAATGCCCCAGCTGAGAGGAAATACGGCTGGCTTTTGTGATGTATTTTCCTGTTTTATTTCAGAGCTTGTGTTTGAATCTTAATTTCCAAGTCAGTCAGCAACAGTCCATACAAAGGAGACAGCCACACTGCAGCGGGACACCAACAGTGTAAACTATGGGGCCAGTACTAATTCCAGAGATGTTTTCTTTGTGTATATATCAGATCAATAAAAACTCATAAGATTTGTTCTATTTCTCCTTACTTACTTAATTTTAGCATTCAAGGGAAATTCTAAAGCTGAAGCGTAAGAAAAACAAACTTCAGCTTTGTGCTCCCACCCTTTGAATACAATTAAACAGAAGGGGAGAAAATAACCCTGGCACCGTCGAAGAACCAAGGTGCATTTCAGAGAGAACACTCCTCCTTTTCAGAATTCTTTGTCAGGAGGAATGTTTCTCTCTTCAGCTTCACCCGCAGGCTGCTGACATCGCTGTTACTCTCCTTAGGATCAAATTAAGAAGAGGAAGTTGTTTACATTTCCTCAGTTCCAAACTTGCATTCCCAACGAAAGTGATAGGGAATAGATGAAGTAAAAATAAAAAACAAAAATGCTCTCAAAACAGCCAATTGCATGACAAAGGGCAATAAAACATACCTGGCTGACTTGAGTTAAAGCTTCAGCTAGCAACTTCTGGTTAATTCCACACAGGTTGGCCACCTTCTTTTGGCATTTATGATGCACATTCATTGCACATTCTAAAATAAATGTAAGGACAGTTATACAAGCACCAGGAAAATAACACCCGAGACTGCAACAAAATGGCTTTTTCCTCAGTGCATTTCATAAGTATTACAGCAAGCCCAGATCAGATGTTGATTTATGATAACAAATAAAAGTTACAATTTTTATCTTTAACACAATGAAGGCTATAAAAATACGAAAAAGAAGTTCCAACCATTTTTCTCAAAGTCTGTTACAATAAAGATCATCTCTCATTTTTGTGACAGACTTACAAAAATCGTATTTGCAGTGAACACTTTAACTACACTTTGGGTGTTGCGTTGAGTCAGTCTCACCAGATTTCAGCTACTCCCAGTAGTAATTTTGATTATGCTCAAGATTACATCTCCACTGCATGCCTTGCAAGCGCATGAGATGCTCAGCTTGGCTGAGCTGTCTCCCTTTACTAAAAAGCTGTTTAAACAACACATGGATGATAGATCTCATTCTGCATAACACACAAATGCACAGTGTGTGGTGATAGCTGATCTCTAGCAGGGGGCAGAGAGAAAGCAATCCCACTGGACAAGCAGCGTGAGGCCCCAGCTGCCCTCCCTCCTCCTCCATACCTTCACATTTGAGTCCTTGCCTGACCAGCCCCCAGAGCAGGCTGCCACAGTGGTCACAGAAGGTAGGGCTCATGTAGTTGTAAACTTTGAAGCGGTGAGGCATGTCGATGTTGAAACGTTCCTTCTGAAACTGTGGACAGAGAGATGGGTGAGGCACTTGACCCAAAAGAGGACCAGCTTCATACAGAAAATAGCTTGGAAATTACAAAGCTACAACAACTGTACCGTGGATAACCCTGTCTTAACATTCTGCATGTAAGAATTTGGGTACATATCCCAGCCCAACTGGGCAGTTACTGAACAAAAACATGCATTTAGCACCTCTTTACATCTTACCACATTAGCAGTGAATATGAAGCTACAGAGTTAAATATATACAAGACAATCGTGTGAGATTCTAGGGGTCTTGACAATGGTAAACTCTCACTTGCAAGTACTGATGTTGTATAACACAGATGAAAGATAAGAGAAAACACACTCAAAACATTGGGAAAACAATGCCCTCTCACTGTAAGAGATTATTCTTTTATATCATTGACTCAAAGTTTGCTGAGGAACAAGTCCAGGCAAGTCCCGGGCAAAGGTAGAGAAATCTTCTGTCTGGAGGACACTGATGGACAGGTCCTGGCTAAGGGGTGTGAAATCCTTTAAGGAGCACAGATGGACAAGGCCAGGGGTAAGGAGAGACGGGTAAGCTGCTGATGATAATGGCCGGGAAACAGTCTTTTGTGTGGACTTATCTCGAGGAAGATGGCCATCTCAGGAAGTACGCACATGACTCTTGCTCAAGCACCCAGGGATGTCAGTAGGCAGGAAAAAAGGAGGATGAAAGAGGGTCCAACAACCACGAGGATAGGTGTCTGCCATCAGATCCCTCACTACGGACTGCATGCTGACGGACTTCCCTGGGCCAGCTACCTGAGACCTGCTGCTTCCTCCCAGACTTACTCTGCAGCTTCTTCCTGGACCCACCTGGTACCTGCACCCTCTCGCTGCCCAAGACCGGCCTCGCTGCTGCTGCTCTTCCCCGTGCTTTTGCCCGGACCGTCGCAACGTCGTGCAATGGGACTAGTGCCGAATCCTGGTGATTATCCCTGCTTTATGCAATTCTTGCTTCTTCCTATCTTTCTATCGCCCGCCTTCCCTTCCCCATCACCCCAATCCGTAATAGTGTCCATCCTCCCCTTTCTCCATCTCCCTTATTAACATCTGTAATAAACTGGTCGGACCAACATTTGAACCGTTGTTTCTTAATCTCACACCGGGTATACATACATCAAAGAGCCTCCCCTCCCTCCTATAAATTGGAGCGAGACACTCACCCTCACAATACATCACTAGGTGTAGCAACACACCATGCCACAAAACACATCCAAGAGAAAAATTTATTATTCGGGGCTTTTGAAGCCTGCCAAAATCCTTCTTGGTCCATGAATAATATATCCTTCATCTAGCAGGGAGCAAAGCACCCATGGATACTACCCACCTCCTTGTAGGGCTTTTAACTACTTTTTTTTTTTAATTTTCTTTTATTTCAAAGTTTCATCCACTACACCTACTTCACCTACTACATATTCAAACCCATTCTTAAAAAGAAGTAACTCCACTGCGCAGCCAAATGCCTCCCAGAACAGACCTGTCTGTTTCTATGCAGGGTTTTGTTAGCTGAGGAGTATTTAGTTACACTTTAAGGATACTGTTCCAGCTCTTACCATTGTGTCTCTGCTGTTGGCTGCAGTACCAGTACATCTCCCAATGATTTTATCAATACATTTCTTATGAATAGCAGCGTTGCACTCTTCATGACATGTACAAGGAAGAAAAAAAGGATTTCTTCAGATAATAAATACATAGAATGAGGTGTTTGCATTTCATAGCACAACATGAAAAACACACCATCGTACCACATGCCAAAACCATTTCTATCAAGATGATCTTTTTAAAGCTGTTTCCCTTTCATTCTCTTTTATCACAGCCTCTATTTCTAAACAAAATCTGTCTCCATTAATCAGTGCCACCAGAATTTGATAATACGAGGACAATATTAGGCTTTTGATCCTCTTTGATACCTCCTCTGCTGTTTGGAATAATGCAGAGATCGATGCTAAGTTATGAAGTACTTCTGAATTCAGCTGTAAAATCCATCAGTAATTGTAATTCATTTTAGATAAGGTTTCACAAAAGCAGCTGTCACGTATGAGTGCAACTTTTCCAGTGCATTACATACACATTAGAAGAATAGTTCTGTCTAAATCTTGGTACTAAAATTTCAGGTAGAAATCACAACTTGACAACTTTTAGATTATCACACAAAATTTATGTTTAACATCTACTAACAGAGATGTCTGTGCAAATTTACAGGATTTTTTTTCCAAAGGTAACTGCTGGATCTATAGAATAAATTAGATCTATAAAATAATGTAGGAAGTGATATAATAAAAAAAACTCAACTTACGCCTACATTTGTATCCTTGTTTGTTCAGTCCCCTGAAAAACAAACGATACAGAAGGAAATCATGTAAGTATATGCATGCTAGAATACAAGTGATTTGTTTGTTTTTTTCCTATTTTCACTATGCCATCTAATTTTTTCATTCATGGGGATATTTGTTCCCATTAATAAATGGGAATAAAGTTCTGGTATTCGGAAGCCTCTGCCTTAGGAAGGCAAGGCTCAGAAAGAAAGGCAGTATGTTCTGAAAGACTCTCACATTAGCAGAACGCAGAAAAAAAAACAAAGCTTCAATCACATGGAAATTCCTCCTGATTTGGCTTACTATTAGAATGACTTTCCTACCTAATTGATCCAGCTTCTTGCTCTTGATGGGTCTTTATTCTGCTACCAGCTACTTCACATCTCAAAGTCTGAGACAGTAAATACTTTCCAACTTGTACTACTGATGAATTTACATCTATGCTTTATTTCAGTATACATGAGGGCAATTTTACAGTTATTTATCCTTCTGGGAGTGAGAGAAGTTTAGCACTTCCTTCTTACCAGACGAAGTCTTTGCAGACAGAACAAAAGGTGGGCTGTCCAAAGAAGGTAGCGATAAATTCATGATTTTTGATGTAGTGGATTTTTGCTTGCTTGATAGCTCCTCTCCTGTTGATAGTTACTGTTCCCTCTTCTTCCCTCATTGACTGTCTGCAATCTAAGGGGAGAAAGAGGCAGACAAGACGATATAGTTTTAACTCTAAGTTATTACCAAGACTAATATTTGTTTCTCCAAAATATCGTTTCCTCTTCTGCTTCCAGCTTGTATTTAAAATTTACACCTCCATCATCCTTGCAGACATTCAGTCCAACAAGGGCAAAGCACATGAATGCACTGGCTCCCAAGCGTTCTTTTTGCAGGCAGCTCCCACTCCCATTCCTTCAGAGGAAGCCTTCAGCAAATGAAGCTGACAAGAAGCAGCAGAGAAGTAGCACAGGCTCACTAGAGAAATGACAGCTACAGATGTTTCTTGAAAAATTCTAAGCTCTAGTTCATATTAAAGAGAAATTATGTTTTATTGGAAACAAGATATTTTCTCCATCAGTAGAAGCCTTTTTGTACTCTACCCTTCTGAATCTGACCCTCTGAGTCATCACCGGACCACATGGCTGTTTCATTTTGAGATATGAGATTCCCCAGGCCTTCAGGAATTGGCTGAGAACTGGCCCATACAGACTCTTCATCTCTGGTTATAGTTATTTCTACTCATTTCCAAGGAAGCTTCCCAGTTTGTATCACAAAAGTGAGTCTCCCGTGTCACAATCTTTCAACCTCAACTCAAGACTCTATAGTCTTACGTGTTTTGAAAACATGTCTGTAAAGGAAATAACTCCATAAAGGTGCACTGAAATTGACTGGGATAACTGGCAATTTAACTGTAGGACACATCTCTTCTGGACAGAAAGGAGTTGGTGAGAGACAATCCCTATCCAGCAGGGAAAGACAGAAGCTTCAATCAACCACAGGAGCAAGTACATCGCTAACCACATCAGTTCTGGTCAGCAGCTTGAGGGTCTCAATGAGGAAAAACACAGCCATGGCTCACAGGGTGGAAGTGCTGCAAAGTTTAGGGTAACGAGACTGCCTTGTGCAGGGTGGGAGGTTCCACAACCATGGAGCAACACAAAAGCCATAAGAGTACTCTTCCCACTGCCAACACAACTGGGGTTTGATTTGCTCCATGGCATTGCTGCCTTTGAACAGTGTCAGGCAGTGCTTTGCCTTCTATAAGGGCTGCTCCAAAAGTAACGCCTCCTATTTTATTCTGTCAGCCCACAAACTTAGAGGCGGATGTCAGTGGTAGTTGAGGTTCAACCTTCCTACCAATATTCTGTGACATTTTGTTGCCATACAAGAGACAGCAGCAGAGTCAGACAAAGTAGTGTTGGACATGGAAGTGCTTATAAAACAAAGGGGTGCCACTGTCTTTCTCCATGCAGAAAAATTAGCACTAACTGACATTATCAACACTTGCTGAATGTTTAAGGAGACCAACTGGTGGGCACAGTGAGGTGGTGGGTGGTGTTGCTGTCGCCACTGCTGAAGCACACAAAAGACTGGTCATCACTGTAGAATCATAGAATGGCCTGGGTTGAAAAGGACCATAAAGATCATCTAGTTTCAACCCTCCTGCTATGTGCAGGATCACCAGCCACTAGGAGGCATTACTTTTGGAGTGACCTATGTATACTGATAGAAACAGCCTTGTTTCCTTTGCCAAGTCACATTAACCACAATGCCTGCATTTACCGCTAAGTTACCCAAGAGCCCTGTTCTTGTTGCTAAATGTGTTCTTTGTCATCTTATCAGCCACTGCTGCAGTTCCAACAAACTACTGAACCTGGAAGACAATCTATCATCCGATACCATTTTGAGTGTCCTGAGCTAATTCATCAGTCACAGACCACAGCAGTCAGCCTGTTTTAGAAAACAAAGGTCAAAGTCAGTTCAGAGTTTAAGAAAAGATTAAGTATTTTCCTGCAAAGAATGACCAAAAGAAGCTCTTGGTTTTTAGCATCAGAAAAGTGCCTTAATATCTGAGAAACTGACCACCTGGGTCAGAGAAAAACCCACCCTATCTTGACTTGATAAGTTTACAAGGTGTACTGTTGCATCCCAATGTCATGTACACTGCTACCACTTCTTTAGGAACAGGATTCGTTTCTGCTGTTCAAACAGGCCACTGAGTTCACCCAACAAAAACTCCCAACGACTGCTGCACTCCAGGCTCACTCACGTCTGCAAACAGTACTATCCTTTGGTTGAACCCTGCTGAGCAAATACACAGATCACACCCACTGTCCCTCAAATGCTTCAAGGAAACCACACACTGAAATGTGTGGGCAAGAATAAAGAACATGTCAAGAGCTGGTAGAAGTTCATATTGCTTGCTGCATGAAAAGGATGTGTTCAGAAAGTGGGTTTAATCAGTAATAGCAACAAAGCAGAGGAAGGAATGCTGTTTCTTCATGTGTTTTAAGGAGATACCCTGTGAATGCACAGACTGGAGAAAAAGTCTTCCTAAAGTCTGAACACCGTGGTCTCCCCATGTTACAACAAGCAACAAGCAGGATTCACCACTCTGTGAACAGGATATGGCTTCTCATGCTGATACACTGTTAGCAATTCAGTATTGCTGATGCTGTGTGCAAAATTCCCAGATAACACTTTAGATCAAGATGTGCAAAATCATGGTGCCTCCTCCTTGTCTGGAGGACTGACATTGAACCTAGCAGAAATCTATTAGGTCGGCATCTAGTTTTAATGGGCAATTAGTAAACTAGGCTGCATCGCTTGAGAAGAAGTGGGAAAAATAAAGGTTTTCCTTAAACATACTCTATGAAGAATCCTGGAGCACAGAGAAACTTCAAAATCTGCACGTGAGAATGTACAGTCTTCAGAAACAGCTGCCTTATTACGTACCTTTGCCACAACCAAGCAACATACCAAAGCAGAGCTGAAAGCACTTTTGCACACTTCTGAAGATACTGTGAGGTTTGTACAGCAGCTGTATGTTGTGTACGTCTGAACCTGAGATGGCTCCAAAATGACAGCATAGATAATTTCCATTTACTACAGCTATGCTTAGCAAGTTATCATCGATGTGCAAATTATCTTTCATGTGTACTGCTCCTGAAATTTTTAAGAAGTTCAGCCAAACATGGACTCAGTTGGGGAACAGAGCCTTTGCTTTAGAGATGCAGAAAGAATTAATGACTGTAAGGAAGGACATTTTCCAATAGCAGCAGGGAGGTAGTGAGAGAGGAAGAAACACTAAGGGAATGCCTCTGCTCCTCTCCAAGCCAGGACTTCCCCAGTTGACACGCTTGTGCTGGGCTGGCAAAACCAGAGCCATGGAGCTGAATCAGCAACTAGAATCCTGGCGACCTCCACTGCAACAGCAGCCCAGACCCCATCATAATCATTTTGAACCCAGCACACACCGTTAACCATCATCTACTTCCTCCGTTGAGAACTATGGTTAATATTTATCAGTGGCACGCTGCTTTTATATTCCAGGGATCCTCCTCAAAACTTGCAGCTGATGTGACAAAAGGACCCATGCTCCCCTGTGCCACATGCTCATTAAGCATGCCTGAGAGCAAACACTGCACGTCTCTAGAGGTGTTGTAGCCCTACCAGTGTGCACTCCATCTAACTGTGGCACCAGCCCCTGTGACTATGTGCAGCCAGCAACACACCAGGCAAACCGCAGCCTGAGGAACACCTGCTGAGCTGCCTAACACAACACTGCTGGGACTCTGCTGAACTGTAATGAACCTCACGGCGAGATGTCGGGGTGCCTCAGTTCAATCTCCCAAGTTACAAAAGAAAACAACCTCCAGAAAAACCCTACTTGACTTTTAAAGAGAAGGAAAGGAAAAGTATTTATCATCTGCAGAGTTCATTTTTCACTTCATCCTGTTTGTTTCATGATTTCGTTTACAGTCTGAAGAGAGGGAAGATAACCATGCTACTGGCAGAAACTGAGAACCAAGACTGCTTCAAACAGGGACAGGCAACACGCTTCCTGAGCTAAATGGCTGATTGAGTTGAAAGAGATTTGCCTGAAACTTTACCATACATTATAAAACTCACCAACATTTCTGCTCCATGTGTCTTTCTGTAGTCCTACTGCCTCACACTTGGCTTTGTTGGAAAGTGTGCCCTTCGGGCCAAGAAAAATATTAATCTCAAGGGTAATCATTAAAAAAAGAAATCTTGCTTCTTGCAGAGTAGGCCTTCCTGGTACAAACTGTCTCACTAATTTGGTCTGCTTTACAGATACGTACAAAAAAAACCCATCCACACAAGTACAAGTTTCTCAGAAGCCTATGTTTCTGTGACACAAATGTGCTATGCTAAACTGTTTTGAGGTTTTCAATTGTTATGATTCACTTACAGGTTGAATATTAATACTGCCAGGTATTTCTCTTTCCTTTTAAGCCATCTTTTTCCATTTTCAATACCTGCACAAGCCCATACTATGTGCATGAAACCTATGTCTACACTGAAATCTGCTGACAGCATTTACCAGCAGATATTTTTCATGTTGGTTTGGTATGAACTCAATGACACGTTACCTACCTCAGCCCCAGGCAACTACACTGCAGGCTTCAACAAGGGTGCTCAAACCCATTTACAAACTCTTTCTAGCACCTTTTGTAAAGACAAATATGATCCATATAATAAATACAAAGGCAAAGAAAACACAATCTTTTTGTGTTGTGTAATTGAAAAAAACAACCAAATTGCAACTAAGTCAAATTTCCAACATATATTTGACATCAAGCTTCCTCTGGCCTGCACAACGTCAGCTACCTTCCCAAGCAAATGCACAACCAATTGTGCACTTATCAAACTGCTCTAACCGTAAATGTTTGATTTCCTTGAAAAGAAAAAGGTTTCTGTTGAATTAACGCAATCATACTCTGCACACAGATCAAATCTAGACCCACACAACATGCAGATCATGACAGCAGAGCGTCTGTGAATCTGTTCTTTATGTCATTATTCCTCACAGAGGCCTCAGAAAAACTCTGATCTGAAAAACTCTCAGATCTCAAACCCACCCAACACCCATCACAACACACGCACGAGAAAAGCACATCCCAAATAACCACAGCTCCCTGGCTCATATTACTCTCCCAGAAACCAGATACTTCAGACATCAGGAACTCACGTGCAAAACTGATCCACCTGCCAGCAACTGCAGGTAAAACTTCAGGAAGCTGAAAGCAGCGTGACAGTCAGTCAGAATCCAGAACCAAGAACAAAAGCTGTGTTTCCAAAGCTGCTACCAAAGCGAGCCGTTCGGCAGTACAGCAGGCCACATCCGTGATCCTGGGTCTTCTTACTCGGTAAGGTCATTAATTACATTTAATGAAACAAGGAGCCAGGAAAGCATTAAACACATTACAACTCCTACCTATTAAAACTGAAGATGCTTTACAGAACCACAAGCTATTTTCAGTACTACAAGAGAATGAGAGGGAGAAGGAAAACAGTATTTTGAAATGAAAACAGGAGTCAACATCCTGCTGTTCTGCTTCACACACTAGAAGACAAGCTTTGATTTCCAGCACAAACTGATTTGTAGATCCCAGGACAGAAGGCAAAAAAAAGTTCTTCAGTAGCACCATGCCAGGGCTCTGCTGTCACTGCCTGGGCAGAAAAGAGCACCCAAGACTGGGCAGACTTTTCAAATGTGCCTCTAAAATCAAGTGACCAGACTCCAGTCTGACAACAGAATGCACAAACACATAAATGAAATGGCTCAGTGTAGCCCACCCATGGAGCAAATTTAATACCAGTTAATTCCAAGAAGGTTATTCTCTATTATTCTCTAACAATAAATGTGGCAATAGAGCAATATTATGCTTACTTCTCAGCACTGCTGCTTACTATGCAAGCTAAGAAAAGCAATTTTCTATAGAGATAGCAGAACGAGTTCTACTTAGAAGGAAAGGTTAGAAATCAAAACTTCTATCTGCAAAACAAGCCAAAGAAAGCTTGTCACCTCTGCAAAGTGCCTGAGATGTTCAAATGCAAGCTACCACCTACAGCTCAAGGACACAGGCAGCAGCAATATCTCAACCCAGGAACAGCTGGAATGCCAGTTTCAGAACAAACATCTTTTAGTACTTTAGAGCAGTGCAAACACAAGCCCAAATTGCTGCAAAACTTTCCTACATAGCAATACACAGTGAGACAAAAGCAAGGCTGTAACACTGAGCAGCGTGTGTTACTATATAATGATGCTTGATGGGAACATTCTATGCATCAGATTGAATGTTTTTCCTTCCCAAAATGTAGCTGGATAGCTATGCCTTGACAAGGAGTCTCTGTTGACTCTACACTTCAGTTATCAAAAATGGGTTGGTCAGTCACTGCTTACAAATTGGAAGGTAAACAGGGAAAAAAGTATAGTACTCCAAAATAGAAGGTCTAACTGAAACACTGCAAATGTCAACTTGAAAATTAAAGAGCAGATGATTTAATAATCTGTTTGCTATTTAGACTTCATCCACTCGCTATTTTCCAATCGCTAATAATAAGGGCAATGGAAGGAATTTAAACAACATTGTATCAATGTTTAATTTAATCTGACAAATAACAACATACAATCCTTTTAGTACTCACAGCACACATCAGCACTTCTAACATTTTATAGCAAATTACACATCTGCAACCCCTACCGTTTTTCATGTCAGTACGAAGGGAAGGAGCTTCAGTTTCATAAAATGAAAAACTGAAAAAAATGAAGCAGGATTTGTGCACCTTTGGTTGAGAGACGTTTAAGCTTTCTGGACAAACAGATTTCTGTGTGCTTGCTGAACAGACAGAGCCTCATCACATCGGCACCCCAAGAAGCTGCGTTGGGTGTGAAAGCAATGATGACATCCAAGACAAAAGTCTCCTAACATAATGGTTCACAACAGCTTGAACCTCAAACAAAATATCACTGGTGCATAAACAGAGATTCCAACCTTCACAGACATGCTTTCACCTATGGTTCTTCAGATTCACCGATACTTCTATTTTTTAAATATTGCTTTAAAGAATTAACATTTCACAAAGGAGAACAAAGTGACGAGACTAGAGGCAGCTTTTGGGTTGTGTTCTTTTTGCCACTGCAAAGCTAAAACACCAACTCTGAGATGCTGCAGTGTCACCTCCTGCATATCGCCATCTATCTTTAGTAGCCTTTCCAGAAGCTGCCACACAGACTGCACATATGGTACAAAAAACCTTTAGAATCTATGTGACCTATGAGAGTAGAACTATGTTCCCTGTATATATTTGGAAAAAAAACAAAATAACCACACACACACACAAAAACCAAACAAAAAAACCATCAAACCTACACCAATGCTTTCAAACCTACTGCTTACTCTTTGCACTAATTATTTTATAAACAGAGTATGACACCATCTAAGACTGATAAGCTAAAATGACAGAGAAGTGGTTCCCAATAAATAAAGCTTGTATGACTTCTACTATGGGAAAGTTAAGCAAGCTGTGAGGTTTACATCATTTCCTTTAGGAAAGTAATACAGATCCCTGCTAGAATATTTGTTTTTGTTGGTGTACCTGAAGCTTCCCCCTCTCATAATCAGCTATCTCCTCTCCTTGCTTCTTTCCCAGTGTGTGCAGATTTCTAACACATACAACCTATTAACTTTTTCAATTGATACAGCAGAACATCAACTAGATTTGCATTTAACATTTAACCATTCACTCATTACTACGATTGATTTCCATGACTAATGAGTATTACAGCTGAATCCCAGGAAAACCAGACCTACTTCCCCAATCCACAAAAAATGTTTACCACATAAATTAGAACAAGACATTCAATATCTTTATGCTGAAAACAGGAACTCAGTATTTTTCTTTTGAGTCAAAACATGAGGAGAGACATATTAAAGGCTCCAGGGTGCCCGAATGCAACAGTACTAGAGAGTATGAAGGCATTTAGAAATTAACAAATGTGGCACCCATGACTCTACCAAAACAAAGAAAACTCTTACAAAACAAATAAAAGAAAAAACCCTGCAAAATGAATTGATAAGATCAGAAAACTACTCAGTATACCAGGGTGGTTTTTTTTTGTTGTTCGTTTGCTTTGTAAGCTACATCCTGTGTTTTACAGAACTGGAACTAAAAACCAAACAGCTGACATTACCTGCGTCTTCTAAAAAATACTGCACTGCCATCAGCACCTTCCCCTGAGGCTGTAGGTCAAGCTGTGGAAAGAAAGATACCAAAGGTGAAGTATGTGGTAGACTGAAACTCCCAGGAGCTTAAACTGCTCTCCAAGCAACCAAAGCACAGCATTCAGTAACTACTGGATTGTGACCCTATTCCACATCTCACAGCTGCAGCTGAACCAGGTGCTTTTATCCTGTTGTTTTTACTAGTATGTTGCATTGCTTTGATGTTGACCCAGAAGCTCAGTGCAGTCACAGTTCATTGTTTTTACACGTTCCCTCCCCTCTTCTGAATTTCACCAGCATCTATTTTTACTTTCAGTAAATACAATTTGCAAAGGAATCCAGTTTTAAAACTCTGTACAACAATTAATAACATTATTGACAGCACAAACCACAGATACACCAAATACTGTCACACGCCATCAGAAAAACAGCAATGGCATCAAAACCTATTTTGTTTTTTCCCCCTCACGCAGTTACACCTGATTTCTCTGGTCAATCCTACTGACCAACATCATTACAAAGCTCCCAGAGAAAAACAAGCGCCTTTCAAGCCTACGCTCAGTAACCACTACTTCCTAACCTGTGGCCTTCATAAAAGATAGGAAGCTAATAAGCATGAAAGAATGAGATTCAGTCTTTACCTTAGAGCAAAGTACCACTGGGTTCATACAACTTGGGAAAAACAGGATACACCCATGAACATATTTCCACAAATCCCATTGCCCTACTGGGATAACGGCCAATTATATATATATATTTTTATTTCTAAGGCACTGTCTGACATTCAGAAACATCCGTCTAACAAAGGCAAACAGTTCAGTAACTACTGACTGTCTTTCTCTCCAAACACAAAGCCAACCTTCCAAGCTACACAAAATGAAGTGACATCTTTGCTGAGCACAATGGTTTACGCAATTCGTGACTGAGGTCATTTAATGCTGAAGGTGACTAGACTAGAAGCAATTATTTAGAACTTTTTAACAGTTTTAAATAATTGCTTTTATCCCAGAATTCAAGTTAAGGTGGGGAAAAAAAAGGTACAACTTCAGAGAATAACAGATGAATGCAAACCAGTGAGATATTACTGAGCTTGCAGAATCTGCAAAACCTTTCAATATTAAACATCACCTTGAGCTTTCTGTTTTTCACCTCCAAGATCTGTTTGGAGGTGGACTTGTGCATACTTAGAAGAGCAAAATCCTGCTACTTACAATAAAAATGTACTTGAGATAGATAGAATAGATCCTTAACAAGTATTCCCACACTAAGCAAGGCAACAACCGGATGCTCCCTCCTCTGCTACTTCTATCTAGCATTCAGGATGATCTACCACTGACTTATCCACCCCTTTCCAATGGAGAACCAGCTTTGTCACTTCTGTGAGCAGTGAGACTTGTCAAATCAGACATATCCATAACTAACTTTACTATCCACTCATCCTGCTTTAGTTGGGCCAGTGAAAAGGTCTTTTCTCCTGAAGCATTCTGGGCAAATTCAGCAGCAGTCCATTCCAGGCTTGGAATATGAGACTATACATGAGAATTTTAAGGAGACCTGCTTGTATTCAGAAAATACTTATTTTGCATCAACTATACTCCACACAGAGATAGGGCAGTTCCCGTAGCATCAAATACACATACTTTTTGTGCAAACTGTCTGGAGTTCAGCTTTACGTACAACTGCATGTTGGGCAGGAATATGGCACCTAGCCACCCAGCTCTCACCCAAATCATGGGATATCTAGATACTCCTTTCTGAATCTTTTATCTCCATTCTGAGAAATGTTGGCTAAGCAGGACACTAACTAGAGTTGTTTCAAAATCTGACACACTATAGAATTCTGTGCAACTTTAATGCCACATCACATTCTCACTACGCTTTTTGTTGAACCAGGGTGTGAGCAACTTCATCAAATGAAAAAAGAAGGAAGAAATCTTATTTAAACTTATTCAGGTAGAGAATAGGATTTTATAAAGATGGTATCAGTAAAACCCTAAGTCATCAAAACCTCATTGCAGCACATCAACTGAATGAATGACATAGTATGTTCAGTATTTCGATTTGTGGGCTCATGGTTTTGATCCTGCCTGTTCCTGCCACTTACTCCTCTCTTGACACAAAAAATACGTTTTTAATTTTCTTTTTATTTGATGTTTACAGTGGTAATTAAAGATCATTCAAACACAATTATTTAACAGTTGCTCTTTGGTTTTACGTTGTTTGACAACAAACAACCTCAGTATTTAAAGCTACAGTAGACCTTAACTTCATCTCCTACATTATATCCTTGAATCTGACTCTCAGAATTGCATCCAGCATGATACATGAGCAAACAGCAGGTTTAGCAAGGTGCCATACCTTTTGACTTCATCTACAAAACACTAGGCACAGAGGCAAGAAAAGATACCATTAAATCATAAACGTCCATTTAAGCAGCATCAAGCCAGATAAAACATTTTGTAAAAACACATTTGTAAAACAGAAACATCAAGCTGAAATGCCTTAGAATCAGCTTCACTTTATTCTCTGGAGGAATTACAATGATCAGATTAAATTTAAACACAAGCTAACTTCTATAACAACCACTAAGCTTTTAAAAATAGGCACTCTGATTTATATCAGTACTTCATACACTAACATCATTGGTTTCATTGTTAATTTCTTGAACTCTGTATATAATCTGCTTCAAAAAAGGCTGCTAAAGTAATGGTCTTACAAGTCCTGCAACACAGGCGAAAGGGATCAAAACACTCATAGTTTAAAAGGCATAAAGTGCTGGTTCAGCTTGGAAGAAGCAGAACCAGGTCAGCAAGTTTAAGGAATTCAACTCTTTCCTTACCCAGAATTCTGCTTTGCCACTGCCCTTCTTGCAACGCTCCGCCAGGACAGACACACCTACAGTCACTTCAGATAATGGCTCTTCTGCTGCTTTCATGAGAACAATCTGAATCACGCGTCCTTCATAAATGTGGGCATCAAAAGTAGACTTCCATTCTGGATACATGGTGGGTTTCCTCTGAATCAGAGTTTTTCCTCTCTCTGAAAGACACATCAAAAATGGAGAGAAACTGTAAAACCAAGAGGCAAAGCTCACCTGGACCAGCAGGATATGTAAAGGCAACAAAGGTGTTACTGTGCCACCCCAGACTGGGGCAGGCAATACCTGGCCTGGGATTAGTCACATGCATTCCGACAGGGAATATTTGCACTGCTGCTTTCTGGCATCAATCTCCACATGTGATGTGTTATCTGATTATAGTGAATACCTACTGCTAGGAGGTAAGATAGATGTTATGCTGACCTAAGTTTAAATTGAAACTTGTGGCGGAGAGATGAGAGGTTCCACGTTTCATTAATCCACTTCCAAGTCATCGCAGCATTGCACTTCTATTCATAACCAAGTCCCTCTCATTGACACTGTACTCTCTCTGCTGTGCTTTGCCACTTTTTAACAAGCATCAGAAGGCCGTACGTGTAGAGGTACATACAGCACACACAGACCCTGCACAGTTAAAGAGTAAGGACACCTGTTACCTTCATTTCTTCTCGCCTTCAGTTTAGTGTACCAACCAGCTGTTTTCTGTCCCCATCTGAAACAGCCATCAGTGTATCTGAAGACCTGGCCATCTCAGTAATCCCACTGACACATACAAAATGATACTTACTGCCTTCTAAACAACCACATCCAATGCAACTCTCATACATGATGCCACCTCCACAGCACTTCTCTGATGTGCTCCTAAGCCAATTAGTCCCCGTCTGCACTCAGGCAACTGAAAATCATTTTGTACATTCTGTACAATTTTTTGCTGCTTATCAGGATTATTTGCTGCAATAAAAGTGCTTTCTATATGCCTCTTCATCTCTGAATGGTATTTTTCCCTCCTGTAAGAGTGCAATCTGTTCTTAAGCTATCAAGGCAGCAGCAAAGCAGATTAAATAGCTGGACCCTTCCCCAGGAAGCTGCAGTGTGATCTGCTGCCTATCATTAGCCATCAAATTTTCATTCACTTCAATGAAAGAAGAATTAGACAACTCTTAAAGAAAACAAAACCCAATAACTTCCTGGAAATGTAGGGCAAAGTCCACATTCATTCAGTAGCAACTTCCTTGATGCACGTTGCTCAACTGTGCTGAGCTATTCACACTAGAGTAAGGAAAAGTGCCCTTCCTTATTAGGGAAGGCCTACCCACAACAGCATTACAAATTACAACTTTGACAAGCACACCAAACTCTCCCTGCCAAGAAATATACTAAAATGTTCACGTAGCTACCTGAGGACCTCTGTCATTTCACGGCAATCTTGAACATTCCTCCTCAACTGAGTCAAATGCTTTTACCTGAAATTTGGGCAACCTTGCAGACAGAAAAACTCAAAAACATTAGCAGTCCAAACCTACTTGCAGAGTTTTGTACTTGTTATTCACAGCTATGGAAGAATTTGGAAATATTATAGTGAAAGTATATCAAGTAAGCTCAAAGAGAAAATCATTTAGTGGTTATAAAGATGGACAATAAAGGCAAGGTTGAATTAAAAGTGAGCTGGCTGAACTGCAAGGGTTTTATGTTAGCCTCTTTTTTGGGTTGCTAAAGCCAGACTCCTTCATTAGAAAGGCATGCTTCAGCCAGTATCCTTGGGAATACAAGAATCTGCAGCCATTTGCAGGACCTTTGGTGATAATTCACAATTTGCAGAAGCAGCAGTACTTAACAGGTGAGTTGGTAACAATCTTTGTATGGTTTTTAGTGGGAAGGACAACTATGTCAGCCCATTCGCAGAAGTCCCCCTGTTCCCATGCCTCAATTATCTGCTTTGCTCAGTTACTATGCACATTCTTACCCTACGGAAAACTGGAAGAAGCTACCTGAATTAATGGCAATGACCTCCAGTTTGTCCATGCTGCTTTTATAGTTAAAATCATCACAGTATCTGCCTGTAATTGAACACTTAAGTATGAGCAACGAACAGCCTTTAAAACACTGTTCCTACCCTTCCTGAATTCAGGTTTCCATTATTTCTCTGCTAACACTAGTGGCTTCAAATTCCTTTTCATATTTGTAAATTGGCTTAATGCCTAATCATCAGGCAAATTATTTTCTTCTTATATAACAAGATTTCCTCAGTCATGCTTCATTATGCAAACCCAACTGAAGTTATTCCAAACCTTGTCAAACTGGCAACAGGAGCATCAGTTTCTTTTCCTTAGCACCTCCCACCCCCAACTAGTCACTGCTCTGAGGTTCACAGCACCCTTCTCCCCCATCTTTCACTACTTCAAAGAGAGGTGCAAGCAGAGAGGAGAAATGGTGGGACAATTCCACTTGTCAGAAAGAGACGTAAGCTGACAAATTGTAAAGGGGATTTATTTAGACCACTTTCACACCTCCACACGTTCTAACAGAATCGGTGCTTTGAACACAGCTTCTTTAGAGCATCTCCCATCAGACTAGAAAAGAACCTCTTTGGAGCTTAATGCATTTGCTAGATGACAGCATTTTCTGGAAGGGGTACTCTGCTTTTCCTGCATTCTTTGGCATTTTGTGAAGCCCTAGAAACATAAGGCAGGATTTAGAAGGCTCGGTCTAATCCATACAGCAATTCCTAGGCTTTTCTCTCTCATCCTGTTTGGTTGCAGTGCATATTCTAGGTAAATATTTGAAACTATTATAAACCTTTGAAGAAGTGGTCTTTGAAGGCTGCAGGCCTGCTCAATGAGGAGATGCTAACAAATCTTTAGGTGCAAATCATTCCAGGCAAGTAATTCTGCCAAAAGCCTCAGTTACTATTAGAACAACCAAATACATTTGTCATTAGTATCCATTCTCCAAGGCAATAAAACTAATGTACTGCGGTATGCACAAGAAGGGTATTCTCAAACCTACTGCAGTTCATATCCCTTTTATTGACACTCCACTACACCACTCTCTCTTGCAGAGCCCCTGTGAGTGCAGTCTGTTGCTTACAGAACTGGAGAACTGGCTTTAATTAACATTTACAAACTTATGTCATATAAAGCTAACGACTCAACTCACACAAAAGTGATATTTCAACTGTTTCAGCTGCTTCACTATGTATTTTGTGGATACAATGCATTTCACTTGTTGGTGCCGATGCAGGAGAAAGAACGCTTAGACTTCATCCTGCCAAGCGCTGAGCATTCTGGCTGCAAGGACAAGAAAGCTCTAACAAAGAAGCCTCATTTTACAGCGGGGGTAGAAACAAGCCACTGTTCATTCTCCCTTTCTGAAAGAAAGGTTCATGCTCATGTGCTCAGCATGACAGGAACAGCAGGACACATTACCATTCACAGACTAAGAGGGACTGCAGTATTTCTCAACAGTTTATTTGTAATCAAAAAAGCACCACCACTGGTAAGCTCACCTGTAGTCAGTGCCTCCTTCATCTTGATAGCGCAGAAAGGCTGTAGTTGTTCCCCTTGATTCTGCACAGGTCCCAGCTCAAATGAGTTGAAAGATATCCGTAAGAAGGGGGCCATTGTTCACAACAGTGCTGATGCACACCTGCGCGGAAACAAATGAATAGAAGACCTGGTCTGAGACATGTGAGAAAGCAATGCACAGTGCTCAGCCATCACAGCCAGTACAACTCATGCTCTGAAGTCCGGAAGTCTTATATGAGGCTTTGAGACAATGAGTCCAAAGTAAAAGTGGCCCAAACCAAAACAAGAAACATCACCAGTATGACTAAAGCCTTAACATAAGACGCTCTTTTTTAACTGTACCCAGTTTGACTTAGATCCTCCTCAATTTTTAGTGGACCGAGACCACTTCCATTGAGAGATACAAATTATCCAAGAAATCGCAAAGTAAGAGACAGTGGAAAAT
This sequence comes from Gallus gallus, assembly GCF_016699485.2. Taxonomy (NCBI): domain Eukaryota; kingdom Metazoa; phylum Chordata; class Aves; order Galliformes; family Phasianidae; genus Gallus; species Gallus gallus. Next base: position 1,426,835 of record NC_052543.1, on the reverse strand, counting down.
TCAAGTGGGAAAACTGCATATATTTCTTAACACACTGATCATCCTTTGATTTTCAATTTTTTTTTTCCTATAATAAAAAATAATTTCTTTTGGAGCCACTTGTATGACTATATAGAATGAGTATATTTAAATATGTATTCCTACCACTACAAAATAACAGCACCGAGTCACTTGGTCTAAACTGCCAGGAAATGCAGGAATCCAAATCATCTAAGTCAGAAAAGTGGTGTTTCCCTTGTCTTCCCTCCTTCTCAAGAGCTCCTAAACACAGAGCAGATTTCAGCTCACTTTGCAGCACCTCCAGCAGTGCAGTTTGCTGTACGCCAACTCTTGCTTGGTGAAGGAAACATGAATTACTCAAAAGGAAAGGCAACAGCATTCCTTGCCAACAGATGACTGAGTGCAATCAGAGAAAGGATTAGGAGAAAAGAGTTGACAAGGTACTAGGAAGAGATGATGGAAAAAGGAATGAAAAGTGGGCTGAGCTGGCCTTTATCTGTAGACCGTTAACTAGCTTGGTCAAGCAGATAGGAACAGCATTTTAAGCAATCCTGCATATGCTTGCCTTTTTTTTATTATTATTATGTAATGACATTGACCTGAGAAGCAATTAACGTTCTTTAAACTCTTAAGGCCCAAAACAGTCATTCAGATAACTGACTATGAAATCAGTCTTTGCAGCAAAGCAGAATACAGCTCCTACCGCCATCTTCTGACACCATGCAGTATTCTTACATGGAAACCATTTGCAGAAGAAAAAAAAGACTTATGACTCCCTAACATTTATTGAGTTTTTATTAATGGAGTGGTTCACAGAATCATGGAACGGCCTGGGTTGAAAAGGACCATAACGATCATCTAATTTCAACCCCCCGCCTTCTCTTCAGTAGAGTAACATGAAGTTAGAAAGCAGGTTGAGGATTACCTGGCACCATTGCTAGCTCTACTTCGGAGGAAACAAAATTGCTTCTGACACATTCTTGGCAATACCTGGCAGAGTATTTGCAGGTAGGCCAACAGCCACACACAGAAAGAATGGGACACACCCAGTTGGTGAAGGGGCTCCCTGGCTATATAGGCAGCACACCCTTGCAGGAAGCAGCCTAGGTGCAAGAGATGGCCCCCCTTCAGTGCCCGCCCCTTAGATGAGCCACAGGCTCACCCAGGCTCTCAGTGAAATAACAGCCCTTCCACTCTAATCCACTGGTTGACGTGGCTTCGAGCACTATTAGATGAGACTGGGGACTGAGACAGCCACTCCAGGAGAGCCAAACAGCTTTGTAGAAGTACTATCTGACATCTCCCTTGGACAAAGGCAGCTCATAAACAGCTTTATTGAGGAACATATTTTAACTGCCTGAGAGAGACTTGTGCTCAGTGTGCTCAGACCTACCTCAAGTGATGGGCTGTATGACTCACCAGCACCAGATCACATCATGTTACTCTCAGTACAGATGCAAAAGAAACCAGAATTCATAGTATTTCTGGGGAAATAGCTTTAGGATCCACCCAGGCCACAGGTAGAAACAAGCTAGGTAGGTTACCGTGCAGCTCCCACTGAAAACTTTGACAAAATCCACCAGGTTGCAGAATAACTAAGGCTGGAAGGGAAAACCCAGCTAGAGATCACAATTAGAAGATAATTAGAAGGAATCGACAAAGCAAAACTAACAAGTGCACTGATTTCACCCCAACTGAAGCCAGTATGTCTGAAGGAGACCATGAGGCTCGTTACTGAGCATTTACTTCAACAGCAAATTAACAGATGAAACAAAAAAAAAGGTACAAAAAGCATATGGATTTTGTATACCCACACAATCTTCCTTTGTTCTGATGCTCTAATGCAAAATCTGCTTCCAAGGCCACGTTTTCAACTCTGCTTCTCAAAACACTGCTTCTTAGTTTTTGTTTATGGATATTTTAGTTTCATAACATTTGGCTTCAGTACTATCTCAAATCCTCACTCAGAAATGCAGTGCTAAACACAAGCAATTAAGGAGTCAGAAGGAAACACCAAAACCCCATAATTCTGTGACGATGGTTGCAAGAGCTTTCCTTCAAGGTCACCGTGAAGGTCACTAGAAGATGCCTTTCTACTTTTCCATTTAACAGAAAAAATGTCAACAGACATCCTACTGTCACAAAAGCAGCTACCTATTCCTGCCATGTTTCTCTTCAGTGGCTGCATAGAAAATCCCACTATACATGACAGACTGTATATTGAGATGCAGGGAGGCTGCTTAAGTAAAGACAGGAGGATTAGGATTCACTCCTCAATTGCTTTCCAATCTTCATCTACACTAAGATACTGCACTTGACACACACTGGCTGAACTGCTGTAAACAACAAAAACACACCCTACTAAAACTGTTTTTGGCAGCAAGAGAAATTCCAGAGAGATCCACTTTAATTCAACAATGTTTCTAAAAATCCCTGCTCATCCAAAGTTTTGTCACATCTGAAAAGCAAAAGCACCCAAAGTAATACATAATATTGCTCGCTGCAATTTAGAGAAAGTACTTCTCTGGTCTCCTTCAAAGCATTGACTCTAGCTTTAAGTCAGACCTCTGTCTGTCAAGAACTGCAAAAAACCACCAGCTATGACCTGAAGGCAATTTTACAGTGGACTCATATGACCTGTATTACTGCTAGGAAGCATTAAAGCCAACATGTTTTCCCTTAAGTGTGGTGATTTTATCCAAACTGGTGGAGAAACTGAGACGCAAACTCCAAAAGTACTGCGACTGAGAAAAAAACCACTCTGGGAAGATGCCTCAGAAGCACTGTTTTGCACCAAGTACCCATGATGGCCACAGTGATTCACACCATGCTCCTCAATGCTCCTCGGCACATTCATTTCAAGGACCCCAGTGCGCCCTACTGCAAGTTGAAGCCACGTCCAGTATCACCAAGAGTGGATTCAGTAAAAACCACATCAACTTCCAAGAAGCTTTAAAATTGAGAGCTATTGACCGTATTCGATATGAAAAGAAAATCAACCATGTTACTGTTGACTATCATAAGCGTGGAGAGAAGAGAGTGAAAACTGAAACTTCTTCACAGCGATGCCAACATAGAATGGGTGAGTGCTTAGTTTTTGATGTTGCATTAGAATAAAAACCTGTGAGACACAAGGCTTCTCTCCTCCAGCAGTGCACAGCAGCTATCGGGGACTCACGCTGAAGCTGAAGGCATTGCTTGTCACAGTTCCCTTGTGCTGTAATTCTTCCTTGCTGCAAACAGTGTGTACTAAACCTTTAGTAGAGTCCAGGAGCAAAGAAGCAGTTGTGACTTTTGCACAAAGTGGGAAGCGACACCAAAGCAGTGGAGGAGGAAATACTGCCATGCCAAGAACAGGTTGTGGATGCCCAGTCTGTAGAGGTGTTTAAGGCCAGGTTGGATGGGTCCCTGAGCAATCTCACTGAGTACTTGATCTAGCAGCACTGCCTGTTACAGAGGGCACGGAACTTGATGATCCTTGAGGTCTCTTCCTCTATGACCTGAAGGCAATTTTACAGTGGACTCATATTACCTGTATTACTGCTAGGAAGCATTAAAGCCAACGTGTTTTCCCTTAAGTGTGTGATTTTATCCAAACTGGTGGAGAAACTGAGATGCCACTCTATGAATCCATGATTCTAAGAGCAGAACGCTGAAAGGACTAAAAAGTAATGGAACAGTTTGTCCATCACTGACACAGATCTATACATTCAAGCAAAAAGCAAAATGAGAAGTCTCCGCTGCTGAACTGAACCTCTGATTTCCTTCTAACAGTCAGAAAAGCAACAAAGTTCCTGCATTTTGCAGATGGATGTGCAGCTGCACACACACCAGGGTCACGCCTTTTCCCTGGAATGACTGCTTTCTTTTCTGCTTCTTGCTGAGATCCCTTCCAAAGCCACAAAAAAATGCTTTGGGGAATGCCAACACCAGCAGCCAGCATCACACGCAACTGACCAATGGGTGTTCACCCCTGAAAACACGTTGTAATAACTTCTGCTTCTTCAGATGCAGAAATACCATTTCCATTATTTCCAACTTGCAGTGTTGCCTTTTTTTTTTTTTTTTTACACAAGGGTTTCCTTTCCTCCATTCTGGCAACGTACAAAAGGTTCAAAAATGACAGCAACAAACTATTGCCCAGCTTCCCTTGCCCCCACAGAAGCCTCAGAACCACGACCCAGCTCTCTGTGTACTTCCTACCGAAGGTTCTGCTAATTTAACAGTGATAACACAGGAAAGCCTGTAGGTAGAGATGCTGGCAACGTGATTAACATCCTTTACCTGTGCACACCACTAACATGCATATTTGCATTTTTATTATTCCCTTTCATGGTGCTTCTTGCTTACATTGCAGAATAACTCACACAAAGCAGACAGGATGGCTACTGCTTCCTTCACAGGTATGCACTGCGCCGATCAAAATACCGTCTTCAAGACAGAAGCAGCAGTAACTTTGCTGTAGAACATGTACCTGAATCCTTTGATTAGAATCATTAATCATGATACTTATCACTTTTGACGTTGCAGACCAACTGTTACTCTGTAGAGAATTTTCACATGTTCTGATTCAGGTCCTGTCCTCTATTTGATGTTGTGGGGGAGGATGATTGATCTCAAAAAGGTTGATCTCAAAAAGAAGCCAGTTTAAAGAGTTTTGTTATATTTGCTGTTATCAGCCTTGTCAAGATGACAGACTGCAGCACTCTGTATCAGCTGGACTTCCTTAAGCACTATGGCATCACTGCTATTTCAGCTAAAGGCTGAAAAGGTACCCATAGCAAATGAGGTACCTACAACAAACACTACAACATAATGCTAAATGCTGACAGATGCCAGAGGAGGCAAAAAAACCCATTAGTTGCAACTTGACTGGCTAAATATCTTGTTTTTATTTACTCCAGTAAATGACAGATCCATTTGTCCATGGAATCCAAGAGTGGTAATTAGAAGCAGGAAGCCTCCCAGCAACTCTTTTGATGAACTGTCACATGGAGAAGACTTTACAAACAAAATAAAAATAAACCTTAGAATTACAACTAACGCACTATAGGTATAAAAGCAAAATATATAACGCATGAGGAAAGCAATGCATCTAAAGCATTTAGAAATACTTAACAAAATGCACTTACCTTCAGGAAGTCAAACATTAAAAGAACATTTTTAAGGCAGCCCAACCACCTATAACATCTGCAGCAATATTTCTAAAAGCATTTACAAATAATTATATCAAAGGACTTAGGTGAGAAAAGACTGACAAGAAATCTAACAGTACAATTTGATTTCCTTGCTCTTAAATCCAATGTCAAATGTATATAGTTCTTTTATTTTTTTTCCCTAGTTCACGACTACAAAAAGGCAATCCTCTAAATTCTACTGTAAGCTATATATATTTTGGGATCTGCTTTGTTTTATTCAATAGCACATGCAGAATGGTTCATCGTATCCTACAAATACAGCTCAAAAATAAAAGTGTAGCTATCGCTTCCTTCTTTCCTTCTCCCACTTTTTTTTTATACTTCTGCTTTTATTGGGTTAGAACAAGACCAGAAACAGAGAATGGCATAATAAAATCTGCTATTATTTGTGTTGCAATAGCACGGACAAACTCCAGCCAGATAAGCAACATTCCTGGGGTTTCTCCTGCCTGGCCAGAAGCACGGATAATTCCGCGTTTCCACGCCTCTTCTGCATGCTCAACAGTCCCATAACTGCCCGAATTTATGGCTCTCTTATAAGCTGGTGATACTTCCCCATCACTTACAGGCCAAAAAAATTGCTGATGCTTTCCCTACATTTAGTATGACAAACTTTTCCAAATACGAGCATCAGAAGCCTTTTTCTGAACGTGCCAACTCTTCAGATCTTCCCAGGGCAAATTTCTGGAAAGCAGCACAGAATGCCCTTTTTTGGAAGGGCAACATTAGGAGCAAAGTCGTCATTTTTGATATTCCACAACTGCTAGTTGGGAATTAGGAAGTCAAGTCAACTGCTTGGTAAGAAATGAGTTTAATTCACTTTTTTTTCCCCCAAACTCCCAAGCTGTCCTTCCTGTTTGAACACACAGCACTACCCAGTAAGTGACAGAGCTGTAAGCATGCTGCCCTTCACCTTTATCAAAATCAAGCCTGAAACAAGAGTGCAAAAGAATCCTCTTCATTAACTTCCATCACAAATATCAGACATTAAGACCACATACAAGGAGAAAAATTGCCCAAAGCCCCAAACTTTGTTAATTCTGACAGCACACACCACTGCAGTGGCATGGAAAGCCTACTCCAGCAGGCTGGCTGTCAGCTGGTTAAGAAGCTCTAGGTGTGGGAACAATACATTAGTATAAAATCACACTACAAAATGGGAGTGTTAAGGAGGCAAACAATGCTAGCTCTGTGCTTGTGTTACTTAGGACTAACTAGGAAGGCTTTTGTCAGACAAGGGAAGGGAAGTAAGTTGAAGCTGAGGGTGTTTTTTTTTTTTTTTTCCAGCAATTAAATAATACAGTTCCTCCACACGAGAGGAAAATGGTCCGGTGAAAGGGATGAAGCACTTCCTCCCTACCTTAGCAGGCTTGGGATAAATGCCAGCCACCAGGCCCGGTTGTGGCAGTGAGCAGAGTCCTGTGCACCTTCTGCATGTCAGCTCGCAGCTTCCACTTCCTCAACAGCGCTCAAGGAACTGCCCAGTATTTAGTCAGCATGACTCAATTGCAAAACTCAAGTTTATCATGTGAATATGAGTTCCTCCAAAGGAATAATGCAGCACTGTAAGAAGGTTCACAGCCTTTCCTGAAGCAACCAGTAAGCCTGGGGAAAGGCGACCTCCTCCTGCAGCTTGCAGATGCATCAAACTGCAGGACAGGGGCCAAAGAGAACCCAGCGATTTGTACAGTGTCTGTTTAGGTACCACAATAACCAAGAAGTAATCCTCTCTTCCATGTTCAGCTTCTGATATCAGTGCTGTCTGTCTTCTCAGACATCATGGGCACACAACATGTTGCTAGCTCTCTGCCTGCATATGCAAGGTTAAGTTCCCTTCTGTCAGAGCTGTCTGGAAGCTCACTCTCCAGTGATTTCCAAAGAACTACTTTTCCTCCTGTCCCACTTCTACAAAAAGCCTTGGAATTCTGCATTCAAAGAGGAAAAAAAAACCATTGGCAAGTAATAAAGATATTGGACTGAAGATACTACTTGCTCCTGTGAGACCATTTTTGCCAGCAGGTTATGCAGAGTGTTGTAATGAGCACAAATGAGTGAGTCCACTCCACTGGAGTCCTTCAGGAGGAGCTGCACACCAAGCCCAACCTTCAGCTCCATCCTCACTCTTGCTGAGTATCTGATTCAAGAGAAGCACTCCAGGCCAGGCTGGATGGGGCTGTGAGCAACCTGGGCTAGAGGGAGGTGTCCCTGCCTACAGCAGGGAGCTGGAACTACATCATCTTAAAGGTCCCTTCCAACCCAAACCATCTTATGATTCTGTGAACATTTCAGGTTTTCTTTCTGGTAGAGTACTATGTGCACAAAGCTTATTTTCTTTGCTAGCATAAATTTCCTGGAATTTGAGATACGCTTCACAGAGGGCAACACAAAACACCAACAGCATCTTAAAACCAAACAGAAGACAATGTGACAACACTTAACTGAACTTTTACAACCAGTGTACATCTCCTGCCTCTTCCATTAACGCAAACTGGTGAGTACCATAGAGACAGTACGACAATCATTGTTTAGGAAAAAACAAAAACACAGGAATTTTATCTTATTTCAAACATCTTGGGTTAACATCTCTATAGGAACACTAAAGGAGTGAAAAATGGAAAAAGAGGAATTGCGTATTCAACTGAAATAAACAAAAGAAAACCACAAAAAGGCCTAATGAACACTGCAATTAGAGAGCAGTTTTTCTTCACATTGCTGAAAAACACGAACAGATTATGCAGAGTAAGTGCCTCTTGCAGACACAGCCCTTCAAGCCAGACCTCTGTAATGCCGCCAGCACTGTGACCTAACCCTGCAAGTATCTGGAAAGCTACAATATCCATTAGCCAAGAGAACTGTATCATCATTCATACACACTGGAAATCTGCTGCTCAGATTGCCCCCTCAGATGAAATCCACATTCAGTTCCTAGATGCATGCTTTTAATCAAGGCTTTTAGAGTAAAAGGACACAAGACTTGGCAGCCAGAAGTTTTGATCATTAGCTGCATTCTGAGTTGCAGGAGCAGATCCAGCCCTCCCTCCCGACTGCTTCTTCCTTTTTTTCTTTTTTCTTTTCTTAACTTTTTGAGAAGCCATATTTTACCCTGAGGGCCACAGACATATTAAGTCTGCTTCCATCAGAGGTTAGCCAGCACCAATTGTAAGTATTAATTACCAGTAAACATCACCTTACTCAAGACTTTCTGTGGCATAATAACTGAAAACAGTGAAGTCACAGAGGGATATGCGCTTATGAACGCACCTCTCATCTCTGAAATAGAGATGAACTCAGCACAACTGAGTGGCAGCGAGGTACCTACAGGACATGCTAAGTAATGAATGACTGATAATGAGAAATTAGAAAGGAGTGAACCTAATCAAACTTAATTAAAGGCGTTTGCCCCACTGTGATGTGAAAGCTCAGGCTAAGGTTGCCAAAAGCAGGAAAACAAAACCACAAACTGCTTTTAACTGTCTCCCTTCCTTCCTTCCTTCCAGACCACTTTCTACAGGAAATGAACATTTAAAGCTCCACAGTAGCCCTGGCATCCCCAGCCGGAATATATACAGAAGTATGGGCAAAGCTTATTAACAGCAAGGTCCATTAAAGAGTAAAGGGATGTTAGGAGAGCCATGGGTTATTTCCAAGTCATTCTGCCTTTTACAATAAAAGTTGTAGCATTAACTGCAGGTGAGATGATGTACTATTTAATACCAATTTTAACTTCTTCCTTTTTAATCCACAAGATAAAAAGTTAACAGCAAACCTTAATTTTTGACCTTTGCCTGAGTTTTGTTGTTTAAATATATAAACTCAACATTCTACAACAGTTCAGATGCTGCTTTTACTTAAAAAACACTTTGATGTCTGCCTAAGAGCCATATTAAGTCATCTCCCACTAAGTAAATAAAAATACATCATTTTAGTACCCATGCTGGGGAAGAAAAGCCGTAAGCACTGATGTAGCTGGGATACAGCACAGCACTGGCCACCTTCCAGAAATACCACTGGTGATCCTTGAAAGACCCAAACTTCTGGACGATGAGCACAGGTCTGACTATCAGATGCATAATGGCCTGCCAGGACTTTGTCCAGCCAGTACTCATCCTGTTCAAAGCTGGAGAGTTATATAAAAATGATGTGCTTGGTTTGTACACACAAAACACTTCATATGTACTATATATAAGGTAGGTATCTAATAACTTCCTTACCACTGCAACTCAGCAACTGTGCTGCTGTTTAATTGGATTGCTGCACAAAAGAATATAGTGAAAAAGAAGATATGAACTTGAAAATTCATATAAAAAACTGCTTGTAGAAAGAAGAGACATTGGTAACCGAATTGGAAGGGTTATCTGCAGACTACCCAAACAAGTAAACGAACACAATCTGTGTTTCAGTTCTGCTTCCATGTCCCAGCAAGCCCACAGAAGCAATGGAGCATGTAATGGTTTTCCTACAGACAAGCTTTCCTGGCTCATTATGGCCTATCATTTCCTCCATCACTAAATGGATAACTGAGTTAAAGTCTTGGCAGCTTCCAAGTATTTCTGCCTTTTTGCTACGCATGTCCTTTTGCCATAGAAGTGCTCCTTCGTGATAATTTTGATAGCAATCTTTCATATTTCTTGCTGAATCACAGACTGCTATCACTAGATACCACCTGTACCATGTCGTGGATGCAAAGCATATCTTTCGGATGTCACTTCTGTTAGATCAGTAAGCTACAAAGGACAGCACATGGCTGCTACCAACACAGACAAGCTTCACAAGAAAACCAAGCAGCTGTAAACTGTAATGCTGCTAAGTCAATAGCATACACCACGCACAGCAGGCTCCTCCCAGTCTCCCTGGTACAACTGTACTTTAAGAAGGGATGAGCAGGGTAATGAAAAGAAAACGAGAAGCAAAGCACTAAAACCAAAACAATCTTGGTTCCACACGCAATGTTCCCATTTACAATTAGAGCAGATCCCTTTCTTAATTGTCAGCATGGAAAGACTGCTCATCCCCAGGCAGTGGGGTGGGAAATTTGCTTTCCACGTGGCGCAATTTGCTTGTGTGCATCTATCCTTAGCACTCTGCCCAGTTCTGCCTCCGAGTCTTTCCTAAGTATTAGCTCTATCTGTACTGTCTCAATTCTTTCCTCCTTTCAGTGCCAAGCAGCTCCTTCTCACCTTTTACTACGCTGCTTACTTAATCACAGCCTACTCAGTCACCCTCGCATTCCGTATATCTGCAGTACCTTCCACTGCCACACAGCCATGGCCGTATCTCCTGTCTCACTCATCAGAGCAGCTCAGATGAACAAGCAGTGTGTGCTGCTCTCCTGCTGCCCCCAGCAAGCCATGCTGCCAGCACTGCTCAGCCCAGAGGACTCCTTTCTGTCCTCCAGGGTTAGTTCTCCAGTGCCCACAGGATGCTGTCCTTCCCCCACAGCTCCACACATTTCCTTGCCCTACAGGACTTGATGTACATAAACACTGTTCTAATATTGTTTCGCCGTGTTAGCAATCAGTGCTGAACCCACAGACCCATTACGTGACCACAACCAAGAGGCAAGCAATACAGCTGAAAAGAGGCAAGTAAGATGTCTGTAACACACTCTTAAGGAAAAGCCAGTCCACAACATGGATAATTTGAGAGTCCCCTGTACTGAGTAAACAAAACTGCAATCAACTTTGGCCAAATGTATTCGGACTCTGTGGGAAAGAGCTGCACAGAGCTCCATCTGCAGCTGTAACACACAGCCCCACTATGATGCTGTGGGAATAGGCAGAAAATAAATATTTACTCTGACCCGCAAGAGGGCTATGCTGAAAAGTGTATTTGCCTGTATGGTGGAAAGTTTAATTACAAAGTCATTCTGTTAATACAATTTGTATGCTTGTGAAACATCCAAGATGCAGTTTTCCAATTAGAGTTTCAGTGGCTAGGGTTTTCTTAACTGCTCTAAAATTAAACCTCTAGAAATTACATTCATTTATGCCATGACATTTATCTGACATGAAATTGCAGAATTATGGGGGATAAAAATAAAAGAACACTTAAAATTCATCTGAGGAAATGTAAAGGGGGAAAAAGAACCTCATGGCTCCCTTTTGTAAGGAGTGTGCTCATTTAGGTGTACTGATAACACTGGTTGTTGGTATGATATGCAAATGTATACTGTATGCAAAAGTGAGTTATGCCAAGGAACAAGAATAATTTCCAGAACAATCCCCCCACACTACATTCCGTTCTGCTGAAGGTCAAGGCTTTCTTAATCCAGTATTCAAAAACTATGAGAATAATATTTGCACCAGGTCGTCTTGATATTGAGCATACACTCAATAAGTGCATTAAAGGTTTGATATAAACTTGACTACCAAACACAGAATCATAGAATAATTTATGTTGGAAGGGACCTTTAAAAGCCCCAACTCCCCTGCACTGAGCAGGGACACCCACATCTCCATCAGTTGCTCACAGCCCTTGAGTCTTTCTTGTCATTGCAAATCACCTTAACACGCTTCTTGAGCAATTCCTTTACAGTGGAAGATATTGACTCACCTGTATCTGTACAAGTGCAAGCAAATTAAGAGAAAATGAAAATATCTCCTTTAAAATAACATTCATACCATATTCTTAGCCACTCACATTAATACACTGTGTTAATCACATAGCAAACTGGATTTGTATATTGACCTTTCTCTGAACACATAACGTTAACTGCTCAGTGCAGCGTCAATACACACTGGCAGACCTGTACAAATGGGGACACTGGGAGACATAGGAGTTTAGCTCCATAATTATTCCAGACTTGACTAAAAGCTCTGTAAGTTGCTTCCTCTGAGTCATATACAAAAAGGAACAAATAACACAAGTACTCAGTGCTGTTCTGCAATGACAGGTAGCCCAGGCACTGCAGAAGAAACAGACTTTATCCAACTGAAAAGCAGATCTGAGAGGTTCTAGAGTTTCTGCTCTCTAAACTGAAAATAATGAAGTTCTCTGGATAATTTGTAGCAGCAAGGTTAAGAGACAGTTAAACTTTCTCTAGCATAATCTACTGAAGTCACAACAGCTACAAAAAGCAATGGTTATTTCAGATTCCTGTGAAGACTCAAAGGAATACAGTAATACATTTATGATCTTGGCATGAGAGTCAAAAGAACTTTGTTCAGGCTTGTAATGCACTTGTGGCTGACTTCCACAGCCCATTCCCACTTACTAACACCATCTATCCACTAAAAAGTAAAGCTGACCAAAGAGATTTGGAAAGGTATGTCTAGTAGCAAGGTGTCAGCATATCTGAGGGTCATAGTCTAAAGTCTTAAGAGTCAAGAGAATTACAACTGCTTTCAAAAGCAAGAAGTCAATGTTGTACTTCAAGGAAGGGTGTCAGCACAGCCATTTTCAGGCCGTTTCAGCAGCAATTCTACTTTAGGAGCAGTGAGTTACTAAACACATATTCAACATTTAATCAACCATCTTTTAGTAATTTAGGGAAGATGTATTACGTGGGGCAGGTTAATTAATTTGTTCGTATGATCAGACACAAGAGAAGAGTATTAGGATTCTTCCCTGGGGTGAATCATTCTTGAAAAACTCCCAGCTTCCTCACTTACTCGTAAGCCAGGGGCCAGCAGTGGTGATTAAATATGTAGCTCTGAACTGTGGGGACTGGTAATCTCCCATTACAAGTACTTCATAAGTAGTTCCAGTCATGTAAGTTCTATTTCTGATCTAAAACAAAATCAGCAAACTTAAAGACTTAAGTTGAAAACAACTGCACTGAATTTCCAAGTAGCATTCCAAGGTGTCTGTAGACAGTCTACTCACCTTTGAGATACACGTGTATACAATTACAAGCATGAATATTAAACAGACGTTCTTCAAAAGCTGTTCCTTTCATGGGTCTGGAACAAGTTCCAAATGGCATGAAAACCAAAAGTGATTCTATCACTATGGTAAGAGTAAAAAAGATTTTCCTACCAAGGCAGAGCAGCCAGCAAAATGTAGCATGTATTACCACAATACTAAATATACAAGCTGGGTATTCCTCAATTTCTTTTATAGATTTTAAATGCAAATCCACGAGAATCACTTTCTAATAACATACCTGGTAACTGCTGACACTCAAAACGTTTCCTAAGAAAGATCACATATAACATCCTCTGAAGCCCAGAGCAATTTTACGGGTTACGATGGTGGCTGGGCTTTGAAACCAGCCAACTTGACCACCTGCCTACAAGGTATCCTGAGTATAACGGATGGCAAGACTGGGCTCCAAACATGCTCATTCTGCTATTATTTCCTAACACACGAGTGAAGAATTATTTGGATACAAGTGTCACAGCACTTGATCTAAATTCCTTACTTTGAGGAACACTACAGCCAAGGGTCTCCATCCCTCATTCTGGTACAGATGCACAGCTCGTGTTAGTTTCAGCAGGGATCTCAAATAAGAAAAAGAAAAAAAAAAAAAAATCACAGCAGCATTCTTTCAGTTTCAACATTTGCTGGACTCACTACAAACAATCACTGAAACTTCATTTTCACATTCTAAAATAAACAAGAACAGGGAGAGATTAGATTACAAAGCAGTAATCAGCAACTTCTGTTACCACAGAGTGAGGGGCTAGTGCCCGTAAGGGGAGCCAAGATCCCAGTAACTACCCTTTTCCCTTGTGTTTAACCTTGATGCACCAGGACTGTGAGAAACCCTTTAACTGCTTTGTTCCTTAGTTAGCCCTAATAAAACACACTTGCCAGAGTGCTTAATTATGAAGACATTAGGTGCAAACTAGAATATTATGAACAGAAGGAATCTGTTAGCACCAACTCTCAGCTCAGCTGGCAGCAAATCAGAATTACTCCAGCTGAATCAATCCCACAAACAACAGTTACATACAAGAGCCTGTATTTAAAAAAATGGAATTGTCTATCACAGCCATGCCTGCAGAATAACTACCACAAGGCACCTCGCTGGCGGAGGAATTGCAGATAGCACAATAGCCAATGGAAACTCTGAAGCATTACCAAGTTGTCAAAATATTGGGTAGCTGTACTGGAACACACCAAACATGAGCAGACACTCTGTCTGTAAGTTTACAAACACCCCACAATAACATTTCAGCATCTAGCAGGAAAGAGATGCTCAGACACCACACTGAAGGCCAACAGTACACGTAATGCAAAATATGACTAAAATCAGCCAACAGAAATAAAGAACATACTCAAAACCAGAGCTCCCTAAGAACGGAGTTGTTTTCTCAGTGGTATCTAGTAGCTGAAATAAAAGTTTAGGACCACACGGTGTGCAGACAGTAGTCAGCAACAGCCAACACAGAGTAAAGGAGAGATGCACGTGCTTAACAAATGACTCACACGTGTTTCGAAGGGTAACACAGCTACCTCAGACAGTAACTATCGCTTCTGGATGTAAAAAACACATTCTGTAAAGCCTGTAAATGGAAATATTCCAGCTCAAGTAAGCTAGGGGAGCAGATGGGAACATGGAGTCAACTAAGAAAACCTACTGAAGAACAGAGAACAAAACCACCATGAGTGGAATGATACGATGCTGAATTTTTTTTAACAGATAACTCCCAATTCTAGGATGTAAGCCATTAAGTACTGTAGGAAAAAAACACTACTGTGCCACAACCTGGCAATCACGCACTCCATGACTTAAAGGAATGAATAGCTCAACATAAGTGCTCTGATCTTAAGGTACTGCCAACTTCATCTCTCATGCTCCTGGGAGGTGGCAGCATCCCTGTCAGGATGCATTCCAGGGACCACGATTAGCAGCTTCACTCAGCTCCTAACGAAGCACATGCTTTCTTTGGAGGAGGCGTACACCAAAGCACACACCAGGAAGGGATGTGCCGGATGCGTCAGCCCTGAAAAAAGGATTCCTGCCCTGCAGCAGTTTAAGCAAAACCAAACCGTTCTGTCTTTGAGCTGATGAATTGGAGAGAAAGGCTGTTCCTATTGCTCTAAGAGGAAGGACAAGAATGGCCCTAGGCTGCAGACAGGGAGAGCCCCAAGAGTTCATGCTGTTATGCCACTGGTCAGCCCTTTCTGGCACCCCATGGGCCAACATCACTGAGCCCTGAAACATGCACAGAAGGCACCAAATCATGCATTTGGTAACAGCGCAGCACCCTGCTGTCCCAGGCAGCAACCAGCTGCACCAAGGCTCATCGCGCATGCTGTCTACAGCCTGCCAGCCCTTCATACATCCCAGTACCTACAGAGAAAGGAGAAGCTTTGCCTTTGTTTTCCTTTTCATCTTTGTTCAAAGGATCGAGTTACTTACCACTTACCACTTTCTGGATGCAGAAGACTATTCACAGGATTCTTCCCTGCCCAGCCTTGCTGTCCGAGTTCTCTCAAGGTCCAAAACCTTCACCTGTGGCTTCTAGAAGCATTTCTAATCAGGGGAAAGCAAGTTTAAAAAAAAATCTACGCGTAGATATTTATCTACCTCAGACCGGATCACTTGTGCTAAAGAATTCTACAAAGATGTGGAGCCTGAAGCTAATTAAAATCACTCCAGATGGTTCTTGGCTTTATGTCAGACTCATTCAACGTGCAGCCCATAAGGGCTAGATTTGCAAAATGAAAGCTTGAACTCCAAGGTTCCTGCACTCCCACTGAGAAGTGCCCCACGTGCTAAGGGCAAGAGGAAGTTCAGATTTTTCAGACCTCACGTTTCATGCCTCACAGTGCCGGATAAAAACATTTCTGGAGGAAAAAATGGTTAAAATGGAGAAACTCTGATGATTTTGTGGAGGAATTTCAGAGACAGAGCCACAGTCATTGTCCTTTGTTGTCTGTTGATGATGCATGGACAAGCTAACTGCGGCAGCAGCTTTTTCAGCTGATCTTTTTGTCACTGTAAATGCTCCATTTCAAGTTTGGTGTTTATTATTAATAACTTAAAAAAATCTTCTAGTGAAGGCGGCAAGGGGCTTTTTGTTTCAGAAGGAACGCAATTAAAAAGCAGCAGACCAGATGCTGCAGCGCTTTTGAAATCCCCCCCGGGTGCCGATCACTGTTCGAGCCATGGTATTTCATTACATGGATTGCTGGCTCATTTCCAAGCAATAGTTCCTCTTTTGCCAGGAAGCTGAAGAAAGACTGTGCCTTCTGAGAAAATACTGAGCAACTTTTCTGGGAGCTGACTGCCATTTGAGTATCAGAAATATTTCCGTGTGGCACCAGATAGATTCTTATCTGAATACACACAGTTTAACATCTACAGGAACTATGTTCCATCAGAAAAAAAACCATGTTCCTTTGAAGACACATCTTCCAATGTTGAGACAGTGAAATTACAATACAGAAGTATTTAATAGGTAGTTCGTGTGTTCTGTGATCTTATGTATACAATTATGAAATAAGTTAAGACTTCTGTCACCCGAATGATTCATTCAAAACAGCAATGATAGCCTCTGACATGCATTACAGGCATGACTGCTAACACACTTCAACCAAGTTGCTTAACATCTCTGATGACTAGACTTGTTTTCTGTTACTTACACTATGTCTCAATTAATCACCACATTGCAGTTCTGCAGACTGGTTTTCTGCCTCAAAGGGACAGAAGAGTTTTTAAAGTCTCATGCAAAACATCTCATCTCTTCCTTAGGACAGGACTAGACATCATCTGGGATGTACTTTGGAGACACAATTAGAAACAAAACAGGAGATTAGCATCTAAAATAAATTAGAATCTTCTAATTTTCCCCTAACAGCTTATCTTCTTTAATATCAGGATAATTCCATGTCTCAGTAACACTCAGTGACTCAAGTTTTTGCAGAGGCAGTAACTCTCTTATCCTCTCTGTTGTACAATCTTCAATGCACAGTTTAAACAAACAAATAAATCTCAAAAGACATGCACTCTTAGAATTAAAGGAAAAGAACAAAACCTATCTAGTTACATCCAGTCTTTATACACTAAGGAAGCTACTATACAACTACAGCCTGCACCATTCACATATCCAGAAGCTGGCTCAGATGCTGTTTGTATATTAATTCTCATTTGGGCTCTCGCCAACATTTCATAAACTCATTTTTCTGGTGAGTGAGGGGATAAACTGATAAATACACACAGTATGGAGTTGGCACAACCTCAGCCCAGTGGGTCCTGCCAGCACGTCACGGAATGAAAGGATCTGTTCTGTCAAAGAACAGAAGGACAGTATGTCTTCCACATTGTATTCCTTGTTCCCAGTGACCTTGCGAGGCAATTCTCCTCCCTTGTATACGGAAACCCGGAAGCTTCAAATAGCTGCATAATAAATGAAACAATCTGTCTGCCAGGAGTACTCACCCATCATACTTGTCTTTCATCCTTGGCAAGGGCCTGATTCTCTTTTCTGAAACTCTTGGATATAGGCCACAGCTAACTGCACTTGGGCAAGGCAGAAAGTCACATCATCGGGTTTGGATTTTTCCTTGAATACATGAGGTAGTAAATGAGCAACGCACTAACCCAAAAGGCCACCAGATGCATCTTTCTCAGGGAGCTCAGTACAATAGTATTCTTCCTGTCTCTTTCCAACACAGCTTAACTACAAAAGTTTAACTTGATTGATATAACTGAAATAATGAAGTACAAAATACAAATCCTGCAGAGCCACTGTTTACCTCTTCTTTTTTTTCTTTGGTAATATCTTCTAAGACATACACGTTTTCATTTAGACAGCCTACGACTTTTAAGTACAGGCTATGGAAATGTAAGGCACAGTGACGGAGCCCATTCGGGGAGCAGAGCATCACTTGTGCCTGCTGGGAAATAACAGCTGACAGCTGAGCAGAACCAAGAAGAATCAATCCAGCCTTGTAGCTTGCATGCTCTTCCTGCTTTTCCAGATAAACCAGGCATGGCCAAAGGAGACAGGCTTTCCACATTGTAAATGGTGCAGCAATCAATTTGAACCACATGTTCCTCCTACTTCTTGCAAATACTGAAGCTTTATTGCACCAGGTCTCCTGAAGACAGCCAACTTCAATATGAATGACAGAAGACAAATAGGAGGGCAGACAAAAGAGGAACCCCTACATTTCGTAAGGGGAATCTTTCTCTTGGTCACAGACAAAAAGTCAGCCCCAAGAAAGAATGCAGAATTATTACACTTTCTCAGAAAACAGTTCAGAGTGAGCAACAGACACAGCTCTGCAAAATGAAGAAAAGCATGCTTATGCTTGCAGTAATTCAACAAAGATCTTTTTGGTTCCATAAGAAGTTACATTAGTGGGGGAGGAAGGGGAGAGAAATACCCTATAACAAAAACAACACAGTTCAAAGACAGCACTACAGTTTCAATCATCAAACTCTGGAGCCATAACAAACACTTGGTAATCTGAAAAAGATTAAATGGCTGCCATGTTAGAGTGTTCTGTGAGCGAGAGATAAATGAGAACACACCAAAGTATACCAGCTGAATAAAACCCGATTTGTTCTGCGTTCCAAGACGACACTGCTTTGTTGAGCTTCATAAGAAGAAGGAGATCGAGTCCAGCCAATGCTTCCCTGAACAGGAAAACCCCTGCCCTGCAAATCAACAGCAAGAGGAGCCAAAGGGTGGAACAAAGACCCTTTCAAGCACAGGAAAATTGAAGGAGGACAAAACAACTACTGTGAAAGAACCCAGACTTCTATACCCTACAACATTTTCAAAGCTGGGGTTTTACGGGAATTCATTACTTTACTTACACTTGATGTTAATGTCGTATTAGTTCTTTTAAATTATTTCCCTAACCCAAACCATCAGGAGCTAGCCGTGGCAAATTCAGTGTAAGGAACCGTGTGCACTTGCAGATCTGTTTGACAGCAACGCAGTTGTTCCAAATATCACACCAAGCATCCAGAGCTTTGTGGACCTTACAAAGCATTCTGAGAAAGAAAAACCTCAAGCTAGAAGCAACTTGTGTTAGCTCAGTGTGCACTGCCCGTGTCACTAGCTACCAAACAAATACCTACTGCAGATTAATACAAGACTTTAGCAAATAAAAGAAAAAAAGAGCAATATTTTAAATTCTTCTATGAGAAGGTTCACACAAGCAGACTCATTATCGTGACAGGTCCTGGAAATATCTGATTGGAAACTACAGAGGATCTTATTGCAGCATGTAAGAGATTGCATTCAGAAAGAGAAAAGGGGAAAAAAGTGGGAAAACACCCAAACACTGCCATCCTTTTAGGATGCCTTGAGAGGCAAAATGCAACTTTTTAATCACATCATGTTTGTCCTCTGGGCTTTCTCCATCCTTTGCTAAATTGAGATAGGAAGGTCCTGCAAATTTTTCTGAGACCGTTAATTTGGATTTTCTCCAAAATTAGGACACCTGTAAAACAAACAGTTTCCATATAAAAAAAATAAGGATGCAGAAGGGTTACTGAACTGATCTCAGAAATTCACTACATTGCAGTACACTGCATCCTGCCAGCACGTCCACTGGACTCCGTTATTTGTTTTAATAATGGGCTCTGTGTGGAAAGTTAAGTTTCCTAGGAACACAACTGAATTGCCATGAGTCTCTGGAAGGAAAAAAGATAAAGTAACATAGAAAAGCTTCTAAAAAAATCAGCTTTGGGCTGACTGGCCACTTATGTACTATTTATCAAAGAAATTGTGGTGTTATGTATCACAGAAATCAAAGGCCAACGAGTGACAGAAAAATAAAGCTTGTAGGAGTTTCCTGATCTATGGGTTTCACTGCAAACCTTTGTATAAAATGTCGTTTAAAAACAAAAATATTGAACTGCAGCCAACTCCTCACCAAAGCACAGGAATAAAAGGCATAGGATAAAAGAACGGAGCATGGGGATACAGCATGAAAGATGTCAGAAGAGTTTGAATGAATTCTGTGAAATATGATCTATTGAAATTGACGCTACCAGAATGTCATGCAAAAGTCAGACCAGTAAAACTACAAAATTTGAGGTCTGCAATTAATTTCTCTCATGCTTAAAGCACTACCATAATTATGTTTTGCCCTTTTCACACTTTAATAGCAAAATACTTTTGTTTGATTTTTCTTCCCGCTTGCCATGTCTCCCTTAACAAGTGCAACATTACTGGTCTGAACTACTGAAACAGAAGGAAAAACTCATTGCCACCATTAATATGTAAATGAAATGGGCTGTTTGGCTAAAGCCAGGTAATCTTCATTCCTATCACAGAATCATAGAGTGGCCCGAGTTGAAAAGGACTATAATTATCATTCAGTTTCTTGAAACACAAGCTTACAGCATGGAGAATAAACATAAACATAATAAACATGATGCTGCTATTAAGCCAGCTAAATTGTGATCATATTGAGACCTTCGTGCGCACATCTGTAACAGAAGAACTGGTTTAACTGCTCTCAGTTTTTCCTCAAATAATGTTCATCATTACTTTGTGAGCCCAAGTAATTCAAGACCTATCAAACTCCTCCCTGATATTCTGAGCTGTACAATACTTAAGTATGCATAGGTAAACTGAAGTCTAAAAGTGTTAGACTAATTTGGTCATTTTTTTTGTGACAGAAAATGCCTCTAGGCAGAATGAAGTACAGAGACTTCTGGCTTTTGCTTGGGCCAGGAAGTAAACCAGCACTTTGCTTTCTCAGTTGTGTGACTTCCAGCACCTCTAGCACTGCATGCAACTAACAGGATGAGCTTCATCTTCCGTCCTGACACCTCCCATCAGTGCCACTGCAAGCCCCTTACGCTGCTGCAACACCCTCCGAGGAACACGCCAGCTGCAATGCTGCTACTGCTCCACTCCTCCCCGCTGACCTGTGAAGAATGCAACATTTTGAACTGCATGCTTGGAACACGCATTCAAACATCATAAAAAACTCGTTCAAAGTCAAAGCTTAAGGGTTTGTAGTTGTTGTTTTAGGTATTTGGCAGTACCTGCAAATAGAGCCTGCCCATAGTGCGGGCCAAAAGGCCAGGTCACAACTTGGACACCTTCAACACATCAAAGATTTGGCAGCCAGCTTAGAAATGCATTTTTCAAATGAACAGTCAAAGTCAACCAGCTTCTGGATTATGTGATCCACATTAAAGGGGCAAAAGCAATGTGCCTTCTTGATATATTGCTTGCTAGGAACATAACTGCTTACCTGTGGTTATTATCACTCAAGAATAAGAAAGAACATTTTCACAATAGGTTATTTATGAAAGTAATATGGAACCATAAATTTGCAAAGAAAAGAAAAAGGAAAGAACAGCTCTTCTGTTTAAGGTTGTGAGGAGAGACAACTAAAGGAAATTATTCAGACATGCCTCCCCATCTCCAGATATCCCAGCTGAACACAAGTTACAAGACTGCTAATTCCATAGAGCATGGGAACACTGAGAAGTTGACAAAAAAGCTCAGCTGCTGCCCTTGCATGTTGTACAAAGGCTCAGAGACAGAGAACAGACTCACACTTTGCATTTTTTCACCTATATTCAACCTGTGACTCCAACTTGTGGCTGCACCAAACGTGCTAGAGGCACTCACCATAGTTTTCACCATCTGCATTACTGTCACCTCTCCAACAGGAAAAGGTTCTGCTCACTGATATTACAGCATGACTTTCTTGGAGATTATCTAGTCAAGAATTTAGTAGATTAAAAAAAAAATTGTTTAGTGTGAAAATTTGCCAGATCTCCAACCACAACTTTGGATAAAAGCGAGACAGACAGGATGCTGCAATTCCAATTTTTTGGAAAAAAAAAAAAAAAAAAAAAAAAATTGCATCAGAGGGACACAGTCAGCATAGGAGAGTGGCTTCTGGAGTGACACCAAGGGAGAGCCTAACTGGAACCTGTGAAAAGATCAAACAAACCAAAAGCTTCTCCAGCCTCTTTTTCAAGATGACAAAGCCCCCTTTCCCAGTTACTCCCTTAGTTCTCTCCCCATCTCATTAATACACAGGCATGCAGGATGTAAAGTCTAAACAAACGGAAAAAAAAAAAATCTCTCAGAAGCTTTATAATACATTGTGAAGTCCTAGAGAACATACAAGGCACACTACAAGTGCCAGGTCTGCCATCCAAGGACATCCTACAGCAAGGTCCCCCAGCAGGACCTGCATTCAGGCTACTGCAATAGCACAACAAGCAGACAATACACACAGTGCATAACCAACACGTTTCTGAGCAAGCAACAAGCATGCAGTCTACCCCAGCTACACAGTACGTCAGGAGTCACACAGCAGCAGAACAACTGTGCTCTCCAAAACAAAAGCACTTTACCTGTGATATCCCTTCAGAGTTCCACATGCGGCTCCAGTTGTGCCCCCACCCCCAAGTCATCTCAGCTTTAAACAACTTGGAAAGCAGAGAGACTGAGGTACTACAAAGTGCATCTTCTTCGGTGTTTGTAGCTTCACAAAGTTCCCTGACAAATTACTTTGAGAGATTTAGTGGTTAAGCAATTTGAAAATGATATTAAGCTCAATTTCCAAAGTAAGTCTCTGATCAGAAGATTGTAAGCACACTCTTCCTTTACTTACTGCAATCTCATCCATCAGAATGTCAAGCAAAGCCTAAAGGCCAAAAGAAATAATACCCAAAGCACAGAGACACAAGCAGGCTGGCCTTTTGAAGCCGCCTTTAACTTGCACTTATTAGGCAATAGCGTGCTCTTTGTAACTGAAACAAAATTAAATGCAGCACAACAAGCACATACACTTCCATTTCAGTCTGCCTGGGACACCTTGCTTAGCACAAGAACTCTCAATTACATGTGCCTGACAGCATTATTTGGGCTTTTAAGATAAGGCCTAGATATGTCTGTCTTTCCTTTGAGGCGTTTGGATGCTCATACTACTGCATCACAACAGTGACTGAAAAGGGCTGAGCATACAGCCTGGCTTGGAGAGCTCTGATTCAAAGCAGAGCTGAACAGCCCCTGCGGTTTGGGTAAAGCAAACAAACCAAACAGCCCTCCACTGAGACTCACTGCACTTTTCCTGTACTAGGATCAACTTACCGGAAAGCAGAAGCAGCAAGGAAATCAACTTCCAGGAAGAAATGACCTAAACCATAATACAAGTAGGGAATTTCTCATCTCCACTAGAAGTAATGCATAAATCCTTCCCTTGACAAACTCTATCCATCTCAGGGCACTACAGAGAGTGCTGCTGACAAGAAGGATCAGCATTTTGGTACCAACCAGATGAAGCTCAGCTCCTTGGTACCCTCCTAATCTCTCCTCATTTATTTCATATGCAGCAAAGGGACAAGGTTATTTTTAATGGATATTTTTCTGTGTAGGAGTCTGAAATAATTTTACAAGTTAAACCTAACAATCAAGCTGAACTTTGCTCTACCAGCAGCAGAATTTGTATCCACTTAAGTGGATAATCGCTCTAAGTGTTTATAATGATTGTGTTTACAGAAGCTTTATTTGACTGCATCAGTGTAAAATGTGACCAAGTAGAATGCCACATGAGCTTAGACAAGGCTTGGCTGTGATAAGCCGACTCCGTTTGGATTTGGCAAAGCTGCTGAAGCATACTGATAAGAACGTTATCCAATTTAACTAGATATATTGTGGCCTAAGTACTTTAAATGCCTACAGAAGGCCTTATTCAGGGAGAAGATGGGGATTAATTGGTAACCACACAATCTACAACCACATATTGTAGAATATAAAACACTAGTTCATTCCTAGGAAAAATATTAATCATGAAAATAAAAGACTTCTCCCTTTGACACAGCATTATTTAACCAAAACCTGCAGCACTGGGAAGTGCTGGAAAAGCCCAACCACAGCTTGGGGAAACGATGCTCCATCATCCAAGAAGAATTCTCAACCTGACTTTGGTTCTCAGCACTGACTTACATACTTCTCACTTAAAAAACTTAAAAACCTAGACTTAACCTAATCTCTACCATATTCAGAAATGCAGTAATTTACACATTAGAATATGAATTATTGCCATAAATATACATTTTACTTGCATTTCATTTATAACTGTATATTCACTAAATGCACAATATACTACTGTGTGCTTCAGTTAAGCAGTACTTTGAATCTAGCACATCATTTTAACTATATATACTTGAATGTATATGCTTGACCCTCAGAGGATCTGGTCAGAAGAACAAACATGCGAAGCCAGCACTGCTAGGACTTATGTTGCCAGCAGCTCTTGAAACACTAAGAACACTTACTGCAGTGTGATGATGGAGAGTATTTTCTTCTGGCGTGAGTTCAGTGAAAAACAGCAATGATTTTGCATTCAAAAAATCAAAACGCAGATCTGAGAAAATGAACATACTGCTGCAAAAAGTTATTGGCTTTCAGCTTGGAAATTAGGTTTACATACAGCAAAGCACAAGACACAAAGATTGGGCTCACAGTTACTAAGCGGTAAGAGAAGAAGGAAATAAGCAACAGAACCATACACATGGAGGAGATTTAAACTAAAAACAGATTCAGGTCACAAGAGCTCCTTTGATTTGCCCTTTTCCCCAGCTAGGAGATGCAATAAAAAAGGAAAGAATGTGACATAGGCAGAGAGCAGTCAGCCATAAAGGGTTGGCCTGTTCTGGCTTCACTCTGCATTCCTTCAATACATATCTATATAAAATTCCAAGCAAATAAACATTTCTCTTTGCCTCAACTGCCACCCACTGGAAAAGGAAAGCAACATTAATTCCAATTTGCAATAGCCTAAAATAGGTCAGAAAACCAGTCTGACAGATACCGCTAGTATTGCCTGCACTAAAGTTCTGGAGTTGCCTTGCAAATTTTAGCAGCACTGCTAGAAATGGGAAAGCTTGCAAATTAAACTAAAGCAGAAAACAGCAGCAAGCAGAAGCAGCACTTCTCCCTGCCCCAGCAGGCAGGTGTTTCAGTTCTAGTACCAAGGTTTCAGAAAGGAGCTGGAGTTTGCAAGGCTGAAGTGAGAGGGCATTGGGGTTGGCTGTATCACTCTGACAAATGTAGTCTAACAAGGATAGGTGGCATCACGCAGCCCAGCATCTGTCATCACTGCACCGTGCTGCTCCTGCTGCAGCCACCTCCATCGCTACACTCACACTGCTGCTCTTGGTTTACAACCGTAATCCATCAACTTCTGTGCGTAGATGGCAGTGGCACTGCTGCTTCCCCCTGGCAGCATCAGCCCTGATTTCCCCTGTGATGGGCAGCTTCAACGAGCTCATGTGGTGCCTGCTGGGAATCAAGTTGGTGGTGCAGGTCCAGTAGCTTTACCTTCTAAGCATCAACTCAATCTGAGAAAGCTCACTGGAAAAAAAAAAACCAAAAAAACAGTACAAACTCCTGGCTGCCACAGAGCATTATCATCCACTTTAAGTGAAGCTTATTCTAATTTCTGGTGTATGTGTTTAGTCTAGCTGAAGTACTAAACTGGAATAGCAATAGCATAACATTTGCATGCAGAACCATGCATGTCAGATCCAATGCCAGCAGTGTAACTGCACGCTGCGCTTTGAGGGTGACATCAAAAGTCACTCTCAGAGTGAAACAGACTTTCCTGTAGACGTGCATTCTGGTGAACCTGCATAGAGGCTGTGATGGCACAGGTACAGAAGTCAGCAACCATGGCTGAGAACAGCAGGGAACTCACCCTGCATGATGCAGAAATGTCCTGACTTTCTGGAGAAGAAATCAACCTCTCTTCAAATCTCTGAGACCAAATAAGTGGGGACAATCAGATTCCCAGAGATTCTCCCACACTTTTCTCAAGTGTATATCCAGTGAAGCAAGTTTTGCTAACAGATGAGCTGAGAGGTACACAATGATTCTAGATTCCCTCACTGTAAGGGCCTGAGGAAACTGCAGGAAAATGAAACAAACAGACTAAGGGCATAATGCAAGTCCCATGGGGATTAATAGGAGGATCTGTTAGTTCTTTAGTCCAAATCCCACATTTCTGCAAGAAGGCCTGCAGGAAAAAAAAATCTACTGGGAGAGAATTATCTAGTAACATTCCTTCTATTAATATTGAGAAACACAAGTGAGTGTAATATGAGAGAATTCTTACAATTTCCTGACAGATAGATCCGCTGTGGATATTTGCCCACGAATGCTGATGGCCACTGCAGCATTCCCAAGTCATTAGTAAGAATATCTGAGTTCATTGGAGGCCACAGGCGTTGGCTAACACATGCTCAAGAGAACAGCTGTTGAGCAATTCACAGCTCAGCAAAGACAAAGCATTAATGGACCAGCACCCTGAATGCAAGCAACAATCATTATCACTCAGTGAGCAGAAGAAGCAGCCTATTAAACAAAGAAAAATCTATCAGCATTGAAAGCATCTATTATAAACCTACTCCTTACATGCAGAGACACTTGTAGGACCAAAGGTTTCAGATCCTACTGCAAGATTGTTTATTAATTTAATCAGGAGCGGAAACAGTTAATTACCAAAACCAGAAGTCCTAGCAGTGCCTCCCTGATGCAAGACGACCATCCATGCTCACTTACAGGGATGTACATTAAACAGTTTTCAAAATAAGCAGGACTAAACCTTACCTTCACAAGAGCTTTCAGTAATACATTCTCACAAACAGTGCATTCTGTAGCAAGCGAAGTATCGAGTTCTGCAGTCCAACATGTACTAACATCACCAGCGAAGGTACCAAATACTGCTTCCTCCAGTCATTTTGTCACACCAGCAAAACGCGAAGTCACCAACACAAAGACATTACAAAACACACCGTACAGATCTTGAGATAAGATCTACAGGACAGGCAGTGTTGTATCACAAACACAATTGTCCAAAGTTACTGCACTGTGCCTGTTCATACTCATTTTCCAGCACAATACAACAAGGATTTAATGGCCCCTGCTAGCTGCTGGCTGGATCACACTTTCTCAATTCTTACCAAATTCTTTATGCAGAAGGCTTTTTGAGGAGAATTTTCTTTTAAGGGAGAGTTACAGGATTCCTCCTTTGCTGAAAAAAGAATCAAGTTCAGCCCCTGCTCAGAGTCAGAGGACCTCTGCTCTCAGCAGCCACCAAACATGTTAGCAACAGCTTAGCTGCACTGCTTTTGGACTCACTGGGGAATTTCCCAGGAAAAGGCACTCTGCAGAAGCCAAGCTTAACACTGAGCCTGTCCGCTAGACATTCTGGATCAGCTTTTCAAGTATCCACCTACATCTTCAAGAATCTACATCTACAAATTACAGAAAAGCTCTCAAACTTCATTATCTGAAGGGTAAACCTGACACACAGCCAAGAACGCTTCTCCCATAAGCTGTGTCTAATATTTAGTGTTAAAACATGAACAAAATTAGTACAAAGGAGCACTGACTAAACACTCGGATTTC
This sequence comes from Gallus gallus, assembly GCF_016699485.2. NCBI lineage: Eukaryota > Metazoa > Chordata > Aves > Galliformes > Phasianidae > Gallus > Gallus gallus. Next base: position 1,399,339 of record NC_052543.1, on the reverse strand, counting down.
ATGAATTCCTTAGACAGAGCAACCACGGCAAAGCCTGAACTGCTCTTCTGGAAAGAAACCAGAGAGTCTGTGGAAGAATGAAAAGCACAAATGAGGATTTCAGTGGATTTCTAGTAAATAGGCATTGATGAAGGGGAGGGAAATAAATAAATAATTTGAATGCTCCAAAGGCAGGTTGACATTTGAGTACTAAAAGCCATGCCATTTTCCCTCTTTGTCACCTCATGGTAACAGAGCTGCCATCCAACAAAGCTGAGCTGACAGAGCTTTGGGCTGAGCAGCAGTAGGACTTCACAGCTCACGGAGGGGGAAACAGAGCTGGGGCTGAGGCTTACATTTACTGCAAATGTTTCAGGATATGCGGTATTCACAGCAAGTAGCTGGGTTTTAACCACGCCTATCAACACTCAAATCATAGATGAGACTGCAGAAGACTCAACACAATTCAAATCAGAGCCACTCATGCAGAGATGTATTAACTAAACAAGACCAGATTTCACTCAGGCTACTAAGGAAAAGTATGAGTAATGGCAGGATAAGAATCCACGTTACAAACCCATTTTCTTCTCCCAAGTGGGTAGCACCTTAGAATTCTGGGGAATACAAAGAGGTGCTGCTTTTTATTGTTTAGACAGATCTGAAGGATTGCTCATCAGGAAACGGCAAGTGCACATCTCCTTCCTTTAGAAGTCATCCATAAGCTTTTCCTGATAGAAAATTACATTCAACAGAAAAAAAAACGAGCAGGAAAAACCAAAAGGTACCATAAGAAATACTCAGCAGTTTCAGGCACTTTTTTTGTTGTTGTTGTTGGAAAAATATCCTCAAAGAATTTATTTTATGGTCTGCCTCTTCAGTTTGCAGCTACTGCTACACATCTGCCTCAGGTCATTTCCTTCTTGCAGCCAGAAACAGTCAAATCCATCATCATTCAGAAAATAGCGACAGCTAATTTAATAGCTTCAAAACGTAACTTACTGCGTGGATGGCAGAGCACCTTTCTGTCACTGAAAGGCTGACATACGGCTCCATTTACATTCATTTTCATTAAAGAAAAAGGCAACTATGAAAAGAAGAAAATCAGAAAGATGCAGCTGTACACACAGTATTTCCACTGTCTGTATCAGTGGTACTTCTCCTAGAAGAGTCTGGTCCAGATCAGAACAGAAATATATGTTACACCGCTCCTGTGAAGGCCAGATTCGCGATGTCCCTGGTACTCCTGCACCAGATCCCTCATTTCTTAATCCTTCCTGGTGACTCTGAGAACAGCAGCAGAATGCCGGAGCAGTTGGTACAATCCAGGCGGCCCTATGGGGTTAGTGGCTGCAGGCTACTTCCTACAGGGCAGACTTCTGCAAGATTATTAAACACATACCATACAAAGGTCATGAAGCAACTCCGGCTTGGAGAGGTAATGTCTCAGCAACAAAGCATAAAAACTCTCTTAAAAGCAGTTAAAAATAATCACCTTTCAAATGAGAACCTAACACGAGTCACTTCAGTATTATTTCTACCAGGGCCATGGAGAGCTCTCACAGCTCATCTCTTCACCATATCTTTGCAAAGCACAATCAAGTGGATGTGGGGAGATGAATTTTCCTGTGCTGCCCAAAGAGCTCTGAACAAGAACAGGCAGTTTTCTCCCTTTCCCAGCTCATTCCTTTGATTTCATGTACAGCTCAACAGAATCAAATTCTGCATCGATATCACAGAGGTAAAGAAAGAGTCAGAGAAAGCTGATAAGTTTTGTTGTGGAGCAGAGAAAGCAGTTATAACAACAGCTGGAACATAAATGGATCTCATGTTTATTAGACACCTTTTGGCTAGAACCTGACAACCAGGATGGAGACAAGAACAACTCTAGAGTAAAGAATCCCCTGGCCTTTCTCATCAATGGATGATTAAATGAGGAATTAGGTTCCTAACGAAGCCAGTCAGCCCTCAGACTCTGCTGGTAAATCCCCTGTCATCTGTCATTCAGCTCTGACTCATGTGCAATAGCCATTTCAGTCTCTAGCCTATTTCTTCTTCCCTCCGTCTGTTTTATGGTAGGTTAAATATGTACTTTATATATTTAACGGAGAGGATGGCAGACCACAGATACGTGATGTATTTTGACTGCAGCACCGAGAGACACACCTGAGTTAGCCTTAGGGAACTTAAATACCTGGGTCAGTGAACCCAATACTGGCAGCATACCTCAGTGCTGGCCAACACCTGGGAAGTAATTACACTGCACAGTACGCACTAAGGCTCACATTGCTGCAGCTTTGCTGTAGATGCTACTGCAGTTTGGTGGATCAGAAACTCACTGTGGTGCACCCAGACATGCTGCAGTCCCAGCCCTGTGGTGGCAGTGCTCCTGTGGAGTGAGGGCTGGTGTAGGGGCTCCTCTTGGCAGGTGCTGCAGCCAGAGCTGAGCAGTGTGGCATGGGTGGAGGAGCAAAGCAACAGGGCGACACCAGAGGCCTTCCAACAGAAACCAGGACAGATGGTGAATTGTAACTACTAGGCCCCAAGGCACTCAATTTGAGATGAGTTTCAATTCTGATGACTGCAGCTTTTAGACGTTAGAAGAAGCCTCTGAGACCTGAAAGCTTGTATACCTTTCCTAGGAAAGCAGTTATTTCAAGAGGTGTCATCTTTCCAGGTTTTGCTGCCATTTCCTTGAACTGTGTAGTATCAAATAATTGAGTTTTCTTTGAAAGACTCTTCTAAAGGTTTCTCTTTAACCAACGTAGCTACAAAACTTCAGAAGTTCTCTACTTCAGAAGTAACTTCTAGTTTAAAAATACTTCCCTCTTTACGCAGTACCTTTTCAACTAGCTGTGTGATCAGAAAGCTCCATCTGTTCTCTAACACTCTTCCATAGTTCCATCCAACGAGAACATTGTAACCCACCTCTCATCAGGCATATCTATACAGGAGGGTCACAACTATGAAATACGTGTTTGAAAATTGTTCAGAACAATCCAAGCACCTTCCTGATCACACCAATTCAGGGGCACAGAATTACCTTGCCACATACTCAGTACCTGAGTGTACATTACAGCCACATAACACTACAGGTTCTTATACTTCTGTGTCAGCCACTGAGTGGCAGCAATTCCTTCGTACCTATGTCAGAATTACGAGATGTAGGATGAAAATTTCCAAGTATTGCTAGATTGCAATTTGTTTATCGCACCTCTAAACTCTCTGAAGTTTAGCATTACATACAAACGTGCAAATGATGCCCACTGAAATACTTGTTCACATGCCTTACTTCTTAAACGATTGTTTTCAAAAGCTATATGTTTTGCTTGCTTGATAAGCATACTCCTTTACAAGTTTGTTAAATTCAGTTTTACAGAGAGATGGCTGAAAAAACAGAACACTTTATACTCAATGAAAGTGCATGGATCAACATTGAAACTGCCAGCATTTAAGCGTTCCTTAACCTAAAACACATAACTGCATTTTAAAAACAGATTTCAGTTACGAAACCCACAAACACACCCTAATCCATGCGTTGCACCCTCTTACATTTCATTCTTTCCTCCAAATTCCCATAGCACCGCCTGGGGTAACTGAAAACCAGCAGTCCAACAGTTAAACATAAACTGTAATTTCTGTGAAGCAGTCCTTTTCAGGGACTAAAAGAAATCAGAAATGCTGCATATAAGCTCTTATGATTATAGCTCAAGATCTCTTGTTCGGAAAGCTGGCTGTATCGGTTGCGTTGGGTTTTACTGCCTATGTGATCGATACAACACTGCACAACGTTATTGGACAGAAGGGTAGGAGAGCAGGACGGGCTGCTTCCTGGCTTACTGCAGTGTTAACAGAGCGTGAGAGGCCAGGCCAAGGTTCAAATGAGCTGTGACAGAAGCCGGACGCACAGGAGCACCCAGAATTTTGACGCACGCTATTCGGAGAGATGTTTAGGAGTTGCAGTCCTGACTTTAAACTAACACTTAAGGCCAGGAAAGGTGCGAGCACTGCTCGCCCACACCTGCAGTCAGTGTGAGTTCGGCTCTGCTCCTGCGGCTGCCCGGAGGTGGAGGCACACGGTGTGTCTGTACCACCGCTGTGCTTCCTGAGCACCCCGTGGTGAAGCAGCACAGCCCGGTCAGCAGAGCCACGCACACCTTACTGCGGTGTTTCATACCGTAATGAGAGCGGGGAATTCCCCAGCGATGAGCTGAATACGGGTTTCTGAGAGATGCATGCCCGACGCACACAGAAGGAGGGGGCACTGCTGCTCCCCCAGTCCTACTGTCTGCCAGCTGGAAACCGAGCGTGGGGAGGACGGGGCATCACCTGCCTCACACCCACTGCCGCCCACAGACAGAAACTGAGCATCGGCGAGCAAGGGTGGGAAGAGAAAAAAGAAAAAGAAACAGAAAAAAGAGTAAGAAGTTGGCGTTACCCGTCTCGGCGACCGGGAACCAGCCAACCCCGCGTCCCTGCCGAGGGCTGAGGGCACACGGAGCTCGTTACCGCCTCATCTCCTCGCACGGGACGCAGCCCCTGGGCCGGCCGCTGCCGGACCTGCCCCGCTCGGGCCCGCGCTTGGCGGACGACCCGGCCCCATCCCGGCACCGCCGGGGCTCGGCTCCCCGAACCGGCCAACGCGCACGGGCCCGAGCTCGGCCCGCGCCGCAGCCCCCAGCCTCAACACGGAGGCGCTCCGAGGAGGAGCTCCGCCGCCGCCGTGCCCCCCTCCCCCCGGGAGCCCCACGGAAGCCGGATCCCGTCTCGCTTCCTCATTCACCCCGCGCCGGGCGGGGCGGGGCGCGGCGCGCCGAGCGGAGGGTGCCGCCGGGCTAGGGGGGGCCAGGTGCCAGCACTCACCGCTCCCACGGGGCCGCCGCTGAGTTCCGGACGCTATCCCCGCCGAGAGCGAGACAGAAACTGAACGACAGAGCAGCGCCCGCCGCCGTAACCCGGCCCGGCGCTCCCCGCCCCGCGCTCCGCCCAAAGGGGCGCGCTCACCTGCAGCCGCCGAGCTCCGCCCCGGAGGTCTGAGGTGCTGTGAGCGCCCTGCTCCTCAGCCCTGCCCGCTTCAGCCCCGCCCGTCGGGCAGCCCGGTGCTTCACCCGCGTCCGGAGCGGTGCTGTTAACGCCGGGCCGCGCCTGAGGCGAGGAAAGGGTTTTCCTTGGCCCGGGCGTGAGGCGCGTGCGGGCTGAGGAGCCGTAGCCCGGCTGCTGCGCGCCTCTGCCCTGCGGGGAGTGGCTTTCAAGTTTCCTCACCGCTTTGCCGCACTTCCTCTTCCAGGCTCTCATTTGAAATAATATTTTGGTGGCTTAAGAGCCGTGGTGTTGTTAGAGTGGCAGGGCCGAAGCTGGGCGGGCTCCCTCGGTGTTCCCGAGGCGGCGGCCCTGTGTGGGCCTCGAGTCTTCGGCGGCGGTCTGTGTGGGCCTCGAGTCTTCGGTGTGTACGTGTGGAGCTCAAGTAGGAGAGGACACGGAATCACAGCGTGCCCCGAGTTGGAAGGGACCCGTGCGGATCATGGATTCCAACTGCCAGCTCCACACGAGACCCTCCAAAAATGAGCCCACGTGTCTGCGTGTGGTACAGATGATTCTTGAACTCGGTCAGCTCAGTGCCGTGACCACACGGCCTGTTCCACACCCACCACCCTCCGCTGCAGAACCTTTTCCTGAACGCCTTCTGCCCAAAGCAGACTTCTGTCATCGTTTTCTAACTCATGCTGGTAATCCTATTACTAAGTCAAGTGTAATTACTCTTATGTATTCATCTTAAGCGATGTCATTCTGATCCAGCAGAAAGCAGCGATGAGGCTCCCGACTTTTCTGGCATGACAGTAATGGCAGCTGTTTTTTCAGGTGGGTGCCGGGGTGCTGCTGAGGGCTGCGATTGACCATCGCGAGGCTGTAGTCATCTCTGGAAAGCCGGGTCCCATCTGTGTGGTGTCCAGCTTCTTCCCTGAAGGTTTCACTTCGTGCTCACAAGGTGATGTGGCAGTTCCTCAGTTTTCTGATGTCAAATCTGAACGTCTATAATGAGTTTATAAATCAGCCTTCCTGACGTATTTATTTATTTTAATATATGTGGAGTTTGAAGTAACTTACTTTAAGAGGAAAACAGCAGCAGCTGACAGTTCTAGTAGTTAATAATCTGTTGGGTGAAAGCAAGACAGTGGAAGAGTCTTTGGTCACTTCTTTTTTACTTTTGCTGCAGTTGAACTATGCATTACTTTGTACATTTCTTAGACCTATTTTAGTGGTTGGGTTTTTATTCAACATATTGTTTTTAGCTCGAAAATATGAATAATGTTTGCGTGCTTTGGAACAGAACAGCGTTGAATGAACTGTAACGTAACAAAACATGCATGAGGACACCGGTTTTAAACTTACACACATTGCTTCTGAAATTTGAGGAACTTGATACTCATGAGCAACTCATGAATGTTGAGTTTACAACAGCAAAACTAAACCTACTTTGAAGGAGAGGGAAAAAGCAGAAACTAATTCTGGCAGAGCGATTTTCCTCATTTAATGCTTGCATTTTCTATTTTGCCAGGCTTCACTGAATTTCATTTAATGTGATGTTCTTAATGTTGCAGCAAGCCATTTGTTAACACCTATTATGTTTAATCATTTAGAGTATCGTTTTGCAAAAGTCTTTCTGAAACAGACAGTCCTTCCTGTTCTCGACAGTGAAAACTGTAAGGTCTAAAGAGGTTTGACTCTTCTGCCTTTGCTTAGTCTGTACTGGGTTCAACTTTACTTCCTCATTCAGTCCTAATTAAAAGTTTGGCCTGTAGGAAATGGAGAATATTCTCATCTACTAGAGAAATATGGCTTTAGGAACTTGGGATGTTTCATGGTACTGAGAGGCTCTCTCACTGACTGATTATTTTCTGTAATTTTGCTTTTAAAACTCAGCAGTGCAAAATATGTGGTAACACTTGTGATGTTACTGCTACAGCAGGGGTTCCTTCATCAGAACAGAATCCTGATGCAACTGAGGAGGCCCTATCAATGTATTTTATGTTCAGTGGAATTGAGGAGGGGATGAAAACCGGTTACTGTTGGACAGCGTTTTGCAGTGTTCTGTGTCAGTTTCTAGGTGAATATTAAGGTGTGCTGTATTTCATTGAGATTTCAAGGGAACTCTTGGGGAGGGGTGGAAACAAAGATGTGGAGGACAAGGATGTGAATATTATTGCCTTCCATTGTTCTGAAATGCACCTGGAGATATTTTAAATCATCCTGAGTCTTTTTTTCTTCTCTCTGTTTCATCTCTTGAGTAGTTGAATACACAGCACCATACCTCCTGAACCCGTAGTGGGGCACTGCTTCAGCACAGAGCAATGTGTGGACAGGGTGTGTTACCAAACCAGAGCCTCCTACTGCTGGCTTCTTTTGAATTCTTCCATTCAGGAAATCTGCTCTGCCCGAAGCTGCTTCATTTTTGGCATGCGGCGTGATGAAGTTGGGTTGTGATGAGAATGAGCAATCTCATGAGCGTATATTAAAAAGGAAAGTGAGAAATTAAAATTTCTTCAGCAAAGCCTAAGTCATATCAATAGCAGAGGGTAAGAACCAGTTCCCTCGGGGTTTCAGAGTCAGAACCAGTTCCCTTGGGGTTTCAGAGTCAGATTAGAACAAAACAATTTTCAAAAAGTATGTGATCACCTTTTTTAAGCTGAACCACTATATCTATGGTACCTGGTATATAATTCTGGTGGTGGATAGCTGATTGATTCAAAGATGGTTATTTATGCCAAAGTATCATTTCATTTTCTATCACATGAAGAACAGAAAACAATCATGGCAGTCATTGCCAACTTCTTTTTCATAGAGCCATGCTTATAAAAGGGCTTCACTTGTCTCTCCTTCCCAAGCCTGTGCTTGTTTCCTCCTTTCTGCTAGTGGTGGGAATGTGAAAAAAGGAGTCTGGTGATGTAGAACCTATGGGAGTTTCTACCCATTACCCTCTGCACCAGTCTGTGGTCTGCTGCCTGCATTCTCTTTGAAATGTTTTGATGATTATGTATTGTCCTTTATTCATCTTTTTTTTTTTCTTAAGATTGTTTTCTGTATAGTGCTTTTTCTCCAGTTTTTCATAGTTGTGGTTTTTTGTTTTTTGTTTTTTTTTCCCACCCCCTCAAGAACATGAGCACTTTGTGGATCAGCAATGACAAAAGTAGGTACCGAATTTGATAGTGTGAAGATCTGGCTGCCATATACATCTGATGTGATTGCTGTACATATTTGGACTGATGTCCTACTGAAAGAGGAGTTAGCCTTCCTTTACTGAAGAATGAAACTTCAGGGATTCTTTTGATAGCAATATAAATTAATTTCTACAGATTATTTTAGCTTTTGTACTGATGAAGGAAGGATTTCATCTTTCTGTTAGTCAGCATGCCATTTACTGTGATGTGCAGCTGAGTTGTGCTTTTCTACCTTGTGATGGTTTGCTGCTGTGCTCGTGCAGAGCTGCAGCTGGGTGGAGTGAGACACTGTGGTTAGGTTGCTACATGTATGAGGTGCTAGAATCTCTTTGTTTAAATTTATTATGTTTTTAGAACTCATAGTTGTATAATATTCTGTGCTTACAATAGTTTAAATAAAATAATGGCTTTATTTTATTTCTCCTGGAGGATGAGATGTATAAGCTGGGCAACTTATGTCCCAGGTTCTGTGGCATTCTGATGTAAGAGGAAAGCATGCAAATTTCTACGTATTTGTGTATGCAACTTACTGCAGAGTGGTTTTGGTTATCAGATGTTAGTCTTAAAAATCTGCGATTAAAACTGAGATACACATTATGTCCCAACTGCTCTGCAGTTTAATTTATGTGAACAGTTTTTTTTATATGACTCACTAACAAATGAGACAAGAAAATGCTTTTCTGACAGTTTGAGATTCCTGCCTAGTGCACATTGCTTCTGTTTGTTTTTTAAGGCCTGTGTGCTTGAGGTAGATATTAACTACATGACAATCTTGGGCACTTTTTTCCTCTTAAATAAAGTCTATTTCACATGCTTTTATAGAAGATTTGCAAATGTGATCTGCGTTTCCCAAAAAATAGGAAATCTGGGGTACAAATAAAAGGAACCACAAAATCTCTTAAGATTTTATCAGTATTCCTCCTGCCTCCTTTTACTGAGGATAGCAGGCTGATAACTGCGTTTTGAACACGTGAGGCTGTCATAGTAGCTTAGTTAAATCTGTTCTTTCAGAAGAATTTATGTTAAGAATGACTTTGCACACATCCCCTTAATATTCAGGTTCAACACTCTGGCTGTCAGTGTTGATTCTGAACAAGCTAGGGAGTCTTGCTTTCCATTGTGATAAGTTTACTTTGTAAAGTGAGTTTGATGGTAGAATAAAGAAGTGTATGTATTGATGTAGTTTTCTTGTTGACCGCACAGTCTTGTTCCTACTTTAGATTCCTGTGAAAATTGGAGAAAGAGTTGCAAAGTGGAGTAATGCAAGCATGGTTTTCTCTTGGTTTCTTTTTAAGCTTTTTTGAACAGTTCAGATTGGTTTTTTGTGCTTATGTGAGCTTCGGGAAGTTAAAATCCTGTTTGTGCACGTAAGAGACATCATAGATAGAGATTCCATACCTCTGTTCTAGCTTGGGCAGAAGGCAGCGATGGTTGGGTTTTGCAGAGTTTTTTTTTCTCCCCTTCCCCCGGTACCTTTTTGGCTTACAGCTAAAGTTAAAGCTAACTCATCGGTGAGAGTGAGCTGGAGACCATCAAGTCAATGCGCTCAGGTTATCGCATGATTTCATATGGTATTACCTTTTGCTTTTGCTGCACACTTGAAAGAAATGATGTCTCAGCAACTGCTATGCAGTTACCATAGGACTACAACTCTGCTGGATATGGCTTTCGCTGCACAGGTGATGTTTCAAGAGTGTCAGGTATGCAGAACTCCAACATTCAGGAAATTCTGGCAAATAATAGCACCTGGTGAAGTGGTAAGGTACTAGAATAGTGCACATACATTTCAATTTAATTTTAACACTTTGTCATTTACAGATGTTCCCTTTAGTTTGAGTTAATTGAGAATTTTGGAGGGTTAGGAATGGAGATAAGTTCAGCTGGTCATACCATTGGACTGTCAGTTACAGTAGCAGCAAGGTAAGGCTACTAGGGGAGAGCATTGGAACACGTTTCCTTTCTGCTTGCATCATGTTTTGCCCCCATCTCAACAGCTTGGGAGTAGGAAGGGAAAGAAGTCCTGTCCCCATTCCTTTTTCAGCAAATAAGCAGGGCAGGTGAGGCACAGGGATAAGAACTGGAGCTCACCGCCTCCAGGACATTTTATTTGCAGATTATTGCAGATATAAGTTATTAACTAGAATTTCTTCTATTGGTAAAATATGCAAACCACAGGGGTATTAGTATTTTTTGTTCTATTTAAAGTGCTTGAACTATACTGTCAGACTGTGCAAACAATAACATGAATCAGTCCCACAGTGTGACTGGAACAAGGCTTTGTTTGCAGAAAGAAAAAATGCGTCCTACTGCAACCTGGTGTGAGGATATGGGAGTACCCGATTCCTAGTTTCGTTGTCTGCTGGCGTCACTTTAAAGTGTAGTTTGACCACTGTGAATGGACAGCTTACTCTTGGCAGCTAGTGCCTCTAACATTTAATTCTCATGTGTTGGTTCTTTTCTGCTTGGGTATTTTTCCCTGTTATATGAACACTTAATAATGTTCATAGGTTTTCACGTTCTTCTAGGCTGTACCTCTTCATCCTTATATTTGCCTTTACTCTGGCAAGTACTAATTAGACCATAATTGTGTTATAATAGCTTAGTTAAATTTATTTTTATTGGTACAGCAACTGCTGTTATCAAAAGCTGAGCATAGTATCGTTGAAACGAGGTAGCATGTTTGATAACTCCCAGTAAACCTTTAAAATGAAAGCAAATACCAGTAATTAAACTATAGCTTGTGCGTGTTTGCACAGGAGGAGGGTGGAATAGAAGATTGGAGTCGCTCTCCCTAGGCACGTCACAGTTACGTTGAAGCACAGAGGGAAAGTTCCGTGTAGTGGATAGCTGTGTAATGTCATGGCATAGTAGTTGAGTCATGCGATGTCAAAATGCTTCTCCTTCCCAACTGCGTGGTGGTGAGAGAGAGTGTTTGGTGGGAATAGTAGCTCTACATTGATCTTGCCAAATAATAAGCAAACCAAACTCCTGCTCATGCTCATAGCAGAGTGAAGGGCAGTGTTTGATGTTGCCACTCAAAACATGAGAGAATGGGAAAGAGACAGAATATTTAATTTTTAAGTGGCTAAAAAATGATTCATTCCCTGAGGACATAACCGTATAAAAATAAAGGTTGACAGCTTATCTGCAGCAGAGTTACTTTACAGAGGCATCTGGAGATAGGTTCTGTTGTTTCAAATGCTGGGGCCTGTCCTCCAGATGTTTCCTGAATAAATTATGGTGCTTGTCCAGTGTCTGAGCCATTGATGGAACTTGATAGTTTATGTCTCATCAAAAACTTAATTTGGGAGGGATTGCAGTTCTGTAATTCAGAAGGATGTAGAGTTGCTGCTTTTTGATGCCAGTGTGTTTTGATGGGATCACATGCATGCTTTTGGGGACTCAACAATTCCCATACAGGTTTCTTTTTTTATTGTTGATGTATTGTGTTTACTTTTAATTTTTACTCCCCTATTGGTTGCAGAAGTTTCAGAAATGTCTCTGAAGGCGAGATTTTTTTTTTTTTTTTTTTTAACATTTCTTTCCTACTGATTGTAGGAAAGGATATATTTTACCTGCAGATTTAAAACTGTATGGAAGCTTTTATTAGCTGGTTATACAGAGAGTGCCAGTGATAGAAGTCATTTGGAGGAGGAGATGGTAATGGTTCTCATGTTGATCCAAACTTTGTTTTAAGATAGGTATGAAAGAGAGAAACTGATTTCTTGTCAAGTTAAATATGTATTTTCTTGCTTGCAAGTTTTGGAGGGAAAAAGTTGTTCTGGAGTGGTTCTGAACCTATATAGGGGCTTCAGAAACATTGTTTATTCCCTATGTTAATGATATTATATCTCCTCCCTCAGCAGTAGAACAAATTCAGGTGTTTTTCTTTTTCTTTTTTTTTTTTTTTGTAGGTTGTTCATGAAACAGAATTATTTAAAAACTTGTCTTGTTCACTCCCCATATTGTGACCAACACGTTGTAGGACTGGGAGCAAATCCCTTAACAAAGTTTCTTGTAGATAGTTGAGGTGAGGTTCCCACTTGAGCTGACATTCCGAGGATGATCCGGTAAATGTGGTATTTGGGAGCCCTGAGCATGATGTGCTCTCTTGGGTGTGTTTTCACTGGCAGAAAAATTATAGTCTCAGTATAAGCAGAAAGACATGGAAGATGTTTTCTTGAATTGTCACAGCTGAATTCTGGCTAAAATCTATATTCTCTTTGTAAGGTTTCATTTCATTTGTTATCCTGATAAGTAAGAGGCTTGGGTATTTCTGCATCTTGTTTTTTGTGATGTGAACTTGTTTTGCATTTTTTTAGTATCAATAAATTATAGGTTTTCAGTGTGTTTTCTAGAAGACCAGGAAGGAATTGCTTGTCTTAGTCATCATATAATCATATGAAAAACAAAATTCCATCTGGTCGTGAAGCTTAAAGTGTGCAAGTGCACAATTACAAAGCAATTGCTTTGTACTGGAACTGTAACAGCACTTCTCACTTCATTTATGCTTGTAAGAAGTACAAAGTTGTCGGTGCTGTTCCAGGGACCCTGAGGAATTACGTTGGCAGTTGTGTTGATGTTCCCTAGGAGCTCTGAAAAAAATCATTCAGCTCTTTTTTTTTTTTTTAATATAATGATATCATGTATGCATATTGGTGTTTAAATGTCTCTCATGTTGGAAAGTGAGACGTAGGGATATATTCAGTTTCAGGTTCCCTTTTTATGAGTAATTTCATAGACTTCTGTAGAAAGCAGGTCTTCTTTACTACCAATCTGAATCACTTGGCTAAGATTTCTGTTCTGACTCGTCTGTAGAGGTCTGTGTTTCTTTGCATTGGGTAGAGGGAGTTAAAAGCAAATGGTGAGAACACCTTATGGCTCCCATAGGGAGAAAAACTAGCCAGTGCCACTCCCCACCACTCCTGAGTTGTTTGTTACCAAACGTCTGTAACATCAGTTTCATTTAAGTTACGTGGGAGCAGCCAGAAAGTCTGAGCAGAGCCATTTCTATGTACACAAGTACTTTGCAGGCAGAACTTCCACAAGTGAAGGTGAGACGATGTATTTTGTGTAGGTGCTGGTTTCTGATGTGGATAGTTGAGTAGAACTTAACTAATGGGGTGCTTTTGTGAAGTGAAAGGGAGAACTGAAGGAACAGCACAGTGCTGCACCGGACGAGGTTCAGACTGGATATTGGGAAAAATTTCTCTCCAAGTGTGGATGGACACTGGAACGGCTTCCTAGAGCGATGGTTGATGCCTCCTGGCCTGTCAGTGTTCAGGAGGCATTTGGACATTGTCCTCAACATGAATTGACTTGTGCTTAGCCCTGAAGCTGTCACGCACTTAGACTTGATAATCTTCATAGGCCTCTTCCAACTGATCTGTTATAAAACATGGTCACTTTTCTTCCTCTTTTTTGAATTACATAAGCTCAGTGAACGGTTTCTGTGCTTGAGAGAGATGCAGGATAAGTGGAGAATGGAATAAGAGGACAGCAGCACAATGTCTGCCTTTTGGCAGCTGAAGCTGTTGTGATAATTCCAGCATGCATGAAACAGCCTAATGTGCAATGATTTAATTAAATGAGATTGCAGACACATTTGGAGTTCAAGAGGTTCAGTTTGCATTTTGTTTGTGTCTTTTCTGGACCATGTGCAATTAAGCTTGAAATATTTCAGTATGACGTATGTAAATGTACAATAAAGGACAGCCATGCATGTCATCTACTGCAGTTGCTCTTTTGAAGGTAAACTTGTTTGTGTGTCCCTAGGTGTAGGTCCTCAAGCCAATCAGATGTACTGTGAATAGTAAACATTTTGGGGATCAAGCTTGCTTTTCTCATGAATTGAGTTCTGATTCTGCTGATGTGGAGATGGGAGGAACAAAAGATTTCAAAGATTTCTGTTGCCATTCAGAAACATTCAAGTCTTGATTTTAGAAGTACTACTTTAAGAACTGCATACAAGTCACCTTGTTTGATATATTTGTGATATTGCAGTAAATTACAGAATTACAGTAGCCTAGCAGAGGACCTGAACGTCATTCTAACTTGAACTCAAACCTGTTTTGTTTCCTGGAAGTATGGAGCCTAGAAATGGGTACTTGAGCACTGAGGCCTGCTATCATGTGCTTTCAGCTACAAGCATGTCTGAGCCTGAATCTAGGATCTGTTTGCACGTGAATCCAAATGCTCCAGTGTGGATCTGTCCATTCTTTAACTCATTATTTTCTTCTTTGAGACCGACCTGGACAGGCTGGAGAGTTGGGCAGAGAGGAGCCAGATGAGGTTTAACAAAAGCAAGTGTAGAGTCTTGTGCCTAGGGAGGGATAACCACATGCACCAGTACAGGCTGGGGGATGACCTGCTGGAGAGGAGCTCTGCAAAGGGACCTGGCTGTCCTGGTTTAGGGAGCCTGCTTTGCAGGGGAGTTGGACTCGATGACCTCTAGAGGTCTCTTCCAACCCCTACAATTCTGTGATTCTGTGATTCCCTGCTGGCTTTGTTTTCCATAGCATATCTTTCTGTTGGATACTCCTGTTGTTACTACTTGTACGTTTCTGTGTTCTTCTATACTTTCTTCCTTGTCTGTTGTTTTTACTTTGTTCCTCTTCCTTTCTTCCTTCCTTCTTCTATAGGTATTTCTTAGCATACAGTGTGCCTGTAGTTCTAGTCCAGCTTCTTGTGAACAAATGGTGACAAGGCAGAACTTTGCAGGTGGCTTACACAGATGTTTCAGGTGGAGATAAAATACCTGACTCTTCAATTGACTCCAGGCCAGATGAGCAATGCCAAAATGGAGACAGGCAGCTTGCGTGCCTCTTTTCAGATTGCACTGCGTTATATCTCTGCCTGGCATCTCTCAGGAGAAATTAAATCTGCTGAGAACAGCTAATTATCTTCTTAATTGCTTTTTTAATCTATGAATCATCATTAGTCAAGATCTGTGCCAAAACAGGAGCACTATTTTGAACTGGTTGGAGTAATCCATTGTGTGTGCTCTCTAATAAGGTCTGGGAGAATTTATTTTTAATCTGGAAGTGCACATTGTTTTTATTTTGGTATGGAGGCAAGAAGATGAAAAGTCAAGATATGTAGGGAAGAAATTGTGAATACTGCAGGTTATATTACTTGGATACAAATATATTTTTAATGCAAGCTATTCTTCAGATAATGGGATGCTTAGATGAAATAAAGATTAAAAAATAAAATCACATCTTCATGATGATATAATCAATGCAGGTAAACAAACTGTAATTAACTTACGGAAGATACTAATAAAAGAGAAGCACAAGAGTACAGTCATTACAGTCTAAGAAGGCAAGAGTGTCTGATACTTCTGAAGTGAATTCCTTGCAGATGTGTACCAAGTTTTAGAGAAGGTACAATGTCAGAGTTGAAATGCTTTAATAAGAAAAGAGTTAAATAGGTTGAGTGAACAACTGTGTAGGCACAACAGAAACTTGATGGTGTGGTAGGTGGTAAAATTCATTTATGATAACATGGAGTTTCCTGCAAAGTGTATATATTTCACCTACTTGAAAGCACAATAATTGAGAAGATTAATAGTATGTAGCAAATGCCAAGACGTACAAATTGGCACTTACTGTAAAACATGGCTTATTAGCTCTATTGCCTATAACTGTCACAGAATAGTTAACTGTCACAGAACCACAGCTCAATTGGGTTGAAAGGGACCTCCCAGCCCCACCCCTGCCATGGACTGGCTGCCCCCCAGCTCAGGCTGCCCAGGGCCGCTCCATGGCCTGGGGCACCTCCAGGGATGGCACCCACAGCTCTGGGCAGCAATGCCAGTGCGTCACCACCCTCTGAGTAAAGAATTTCCCCCCAATCTCATCTCAGTCTCCCCCCCTTTAGTAGAAAAGCAGTCCCCCTTGTCGTGTTGCTATCTGCCCGCAGAAGTCGTCGCTCTCCAGAGTGACTGGTACGTCTCAGCAGTTCTGGTGTATGCTGAGGTTTGTATACACTGAATGTCCATCATTCACTTCTTGCCTGTTAGCTGTTCATTTAAACATTTTTATTTGTCCACAGTGCTGAGTTTGTGTGCTTTTTGACTTCACACACAGGTTCTGCACATAAGGGTAGATGCTATCTGTTCCTTTTGGGTATTGTTACATCATATTTGTTGCACTTGGACAACTGTGGTAATATGTTTTAAGTGATATTTTCCAGATTCTTGGGTTTGGTCTGTTCTGAAAGGATAGCTAGCCAGAAATACTGGATACCTGGAGTGATTGGGATGTTGGTAGGGTCAATTGCAACAGACTTTCTGTTATTACTGGAATTTTTGCACAGAATGTCATGTGGATACAAAGGATATTTGGTATGCTTTTTGCTTGTGATTATTGATGCTAACTGAATAGTGACAAACATGTAAAATGTGATTTCATGTTTCTTAAGCCATAATGCCTTCTCATTTTGAGGGACTTGTTATTTACTTTTTGCATTTTTAGTACATCCATGTAAAATAGCTATGAATGATGGTGTCCCACTGGCAGATAAACACTATCTGTTGACTATCTAAGTTGTGAACAGCAAAGTTAATATTTCAGAACATGGTTTGTCAACAGAAATGCTTGCGAGCTCTGAAAGTTGCATATCTAAAATACACAAAAGGATTTCTTTCCGTTAGGGAGGTAGTTTGTTGGCTGCAGTGACATAGGAAAGTGGCATAGGAGAACTGGTCTGATTTGTTATGCTGAGCAATAGTGAAACTGAAAGGCAAAGTGATAATTGCATCTGCTAATAATTCCATTATAAATAATTCCATTATAAAATCAGGCAAAAGTTGTTTAGTTGGTGGATAAACTAAGAACTTTCTGACAGCTTCAATTCTTTTGACAAACAAGATTTTGCAGGATTTCTGTAAAAAGTTCTAAAGGAGCCCAGAAATCCTTTTTTTTTTTTTTTTTAATACAGCTGTGAGGGGGGGAAGAAAAATCTGTGGTTTTTTTTTTTTTTCTTTGAGGAAAGTGACCTACTAATGACTATGGAAGGTCAGCTGGAATGTTGTCCCGTTCAGGACAAGCTGAGTGCTCTCAGCTGTTAAGTGTTTTGGCAGATTGAGGGATGCTTCCTCGGGCATTGGCAATAATTATCTTTTGAATTTAATCCACTTTTTAATACCAGTAACATTTTGGTTTGGGCAAAATGCATCCTGTGTTTTAGTAACAGGAATGAAAGAAAACCTCAGCAAATGGAGTCCTTTCAGGTAGCGATTTGCTGCCAGAAGGGCACTCTGTTTTCTTCAGTGCTTCATTAACAGGAGGTTACAAAATACTTCCTTGAGAATACTGCAGGGACATCACAGAAACTGGGGAACTAAAGAAGTTCTTAGCTGAAACTATTCACCAGACAGCATGGAATTATCATTTTATGTCTGAAGTTGAACCACGATTGACAGAGAGTCCATTCCACATCACTATTTTTCTCTTTTGAACATAAGCACAACACTGTGGTTCAGAGCCTAGAAATATTATGTGGCTATGGGTCTTGGCTCAAAGTTCAATAGCAGGTTTCTTTCCTGAGAAGTTAATAAATCAGTGACATTGGAATATGTGATGTAGCTGGGACAGCTAACTAGATTGGTATTAATGTCTGCAGGGTACTGCTGCTGTCAAGAGAAACTCATGTAAACTGCGGCCTACTTTGTAGGGATGCTTCAAATCATTACTCTTAAGACCTTCTCATGCCCCGGCACAGTGACATCCCAGTCTTCATATGAAGATTCCTATTGAAAATCTATCCTTTCCAGATATACGTGGATGTGCATTATGATACATTTTACTTTCATATGTGGTATATTAAACTGTACATAATTTCCCAAGTTTCATTCTGCAAGCTGCTGCAAGTTTCACCATGACAGAGAAAAGCTTGTAAGCTGCTTCTCTGAGGTTCAGTGCAGCACTGAGCTGAGCACCAGCTTGTCTTGCTTTCCAGTACTGATTAATATGTAGCCAGTTTAATAGGCAATTTAGTTGTCATATTGCAGGCAGAAGCTGGTGGAAAGAAATGTCTTAGCTGTCACATGGAGTAGATTGAAAAGGCTGGGCTCGGTTTTTCTTTACTCTCCATCTGAATATGCTGTTACCCCAGTGAGGAGGAAGTGGTCCCGTTCAGTAGAGGTGGGGGCTGTGTTCATTTAGGCACGTATTGGTGTTTGTGTATGTGGTGGGGCCATAGGAGATCAGTGTGAGAACACTGGTGCAGCTGCACCACTAAGGGAACCCACTGGGATGGATGTGGCCAGCTAATGCTTCCGCACAAACCTCCAGCCCTCCACATATAAAAGTACTTACAACAGATCATTTAAAGGAATATTTTTTCAGTCTATGACTATTTTATCTAGATTTGTGTATTTCTGACCATTCTTATTTGAAGGGTTAGAAAAGCCAAAGAGTCTGACTTCGGTAGGATTATGGAGACTGTTAACTAATGCGACTTGAGTAGCAGTTTAATTGTTGTCCTTGTGCTGGTTTCTTTGTTTTTATATCAGGTCTGTACCCTGATTTCTAAAGGTTTTTGTTACCTCAGTGTGTATTTGAGAGATACATACTGCTCTTCGGGGTTCTGATTCACACGTTATTTAACACTGCAGATGAGGAAAGCTGGTTGCACCTATGTCGTGCTTGATCTGGGAGAAATAGTCTTCTGTGCACCCAGTGAGTTGGAGTGTGTTTGGAAGATAAGGTATCTGGAGACTGGGAGAGCTGTTATGTGACCACCTTCTTTCTCTGTAAGAGGAAAATCAGTCATCTGTTGTTTTAAGTTCATTGCTGTCTCTAGAGGAAATATTTCCTTACTGTTATATATTAATAGATTAAGTTCAGCTGCAGGGCAAGTAGAAAGAACTGCAAAGATAAAGAAACCACACCTGGGTCTGCAATAGCTGAATTTATGGAGGTTCGTAGCTGCTGCTGTTCAGAAGGGGTCACCCACAGAGCACAGGCTTGCAGGATATGATGCCTAATTGCTTGTCAACTCGTGTTTCAGAATAGCATGTTATGTATGAAGGACCTTTGTAAAACATGAAGTAAATTGACATTTTCATTTTTTTTTTAGCATAAGTTTTATATGTATTATTTAGTTATAAGTGTTACTTTTTTTTTCTTTTTTTTTCTTTTTTTAGTTAAATATGTTAAGTGTTGTATGGAGTGCAAGAATGGAATGGGTGCTCAGACCTCTGCACTCCTGTGGTTTTGTTCTCTGCTTGTTAGTAGTATATGAGCTGTCATGTATAACTTTGGTAACTTAAAACTTTGGTGTGGACCACTGATTGTTCCAGAACGAGTTATGATACAATTCAGCCGGTGTTCAGGTGGGGTCCTGAAATACTTGGCTCTCCAGGCTTTGACTGCAGGAGGTGGAAGACAAAGGAGCAGCATCTGAAAGGCACAGCTTTGTGGAAAGGCTCTTACTGTTCTGTCAGGACCTTAATACAGTACTGCAGAGAGCTCT
Organism: Gallus gallus; assembly: GCF_016699485.2. NCBI lineage: Eukaryota > Metazoa > Chordata > Aves > Galliformes > Phasianidae > Gallus > Gallus gallus. The sequence continues at coordinate 1,379,666 of NC_052543.1, read as the reverse complement.
GGTGAAATGGTTCAAGTACTTGATCAGGCTTACCTTCAAGGGTCAGTGTTCCTCATACTGAGAAACAGAAATGTTTTTTGCTGTGGGAAAAACATTATAAGGAGCAATTAGAGTAGAGAACCCTGAGCTGCATCTGCTGTAAACTTCATTTGAAAGTGTTGAAGTCTAGAAGAACTTGCTTAGTTACTGTGTGGTATCAGCTCAGATGTATGTAAAGTACAGGTAAGGAACTTCAAATACAAAATCATTCATACGAGTAATCCCCAGGGGACACAAAGGAATGCAGTTCTCGGTGAAGGCAAGCAGCATCCATAGACAAAAGGCCATGCGTCAGAGACCTTTTCTTGTTTGTTTGCACTGTAAGTGAAACATCTGAAATGGCACTCCCAGAAGAGAATTATACCAAGGTAGTGGTGCACAGGCATGTATTAAAGTGCTCTTAGTACTTGTAAACACAATCAAATCAAATGGAAATATAGTGCAGAGTTCACTTCCAAAGGTCTTAAAGTTTGTTTTCAGGGTATCCGTTTCATCACTTGGCTTGTAACCTGCTCATCGCCATCATCAATTGCACTATCAGAATGATTTCCCTCGTGAAGCAGAATCTGTTCATCTCAATCTCCCAGGATAGCTAAGACTCACAGTTCTCATTTCCATGTAGGGAAAACAGTCTTCTATTGTTGCAAATGTAGCTGCAGGAGAAAGTAAATCAAGTTTGTCTTTGATGCCAGGAATGAAGTACAAGGAGCTGCTCTCATTTCCCAGTTAAGGGGCATCAAGGTAATTAGACGTCTTGAAGTATGTTATACTTGATGAATCAGAATATTGAATCTCATTTAAATGTGAGTGGGTTTTTTTGGTGCTTTTTCTGCATCCATATTATTTTGTTTCCTTGTCTTATGTTCTTTCTAAGGTTTGTGTGATTCTGTTACTGCGTAATTCCTTCTTCTGTTGTTGTTGTTGTTGTTGAATAAGGTTTTCAGGTATTGGGTAGAATATTTTCCTTGAGTAAGTTCACAATAATGGTTTAAATACTTGTTTTTTTTCCATCGTGCACAGCAGAGTCGAAAGAACTTCATCTGTACATGCATTTGGGGCCCAATTTATGTGTCCTTGCCTTCCACTCGTGACCAGCTGCTGTTCTGTAAGGTGCTTTCCTAAATAGTTCAAGTAAAATCTGAGCTTTGTAAGTAGGGAGCAAGATGATTGTTTAACAAGGAATGCTACTGTTTTCCAAATCCTATTATGTTCTTTACCAAGTATACTTGTCATGTGAACCCTTTGATTTTCTATTGGTGCTTTACTATAAACAGAAGAAGCAGATTTGATAGACCATAGGAGAAAAAACATCAGGATGTTGTGTTCTAACTGGGTGAAACTGCGGAAGTGTGGAAGAACACATTTTTCATTGTGTGATTCTTCCCTGTTGTGTTTGCTCTCATGCTTATAGCCAAATGACTGTCAAATTTCAGCTTCAAACTGACACAGCATCGCAGCTGATAGTTTTACTGTTCAAGTTATTAGAAAAAAGTCATATCTAAACTATGAAAAGCAGGGATTCTTTGCTTTCTAAACATTTGGAGTGTGTTTGAGTCATAGCTTGATGCTTTTGTCCTGCAGCTGTGGTAGCTAGAAACTTCTCTTACGTGATAGCTGACATTCTTATGCACTCATCTGAATTTGACACCTCAGTTTTCAGGAGAAAAATCTTCAGTTATTAATATTGCTTACTATGATTGTACCTGGTAAGGAGCCCTTGTCACCAACCCTGTGTGAATTCAGAAAATGAATGATTTGAAAAAAACCAAACATGACAGCCATAAGGGGAAAGAAAAAGTAGAATGTATGACTGAGTGATGTAGACAATGGCACAGTGTAGGTGGTCTATTACTGTAATTTCTTAAATCTTGGTTGGGAGCTTATTTTGGGAGAGGCTTACGTAAATCAAAAGGGAAGGATGATCTTTGGTAAATTGACAGGTGAGTGACTGCGGGTGAAGGATGCAAGTGAGGAGTGAAGCTGATTGAAGAGATTGGTAAGGGTGTAGGGAGATATTTAGCATGAAGAAATCTTTAGACTAGGACAGAAAGTTCAGCCCAAGTTAGAATGATCTCAGTCTTTAAGTTCTTTCCTTAGTGAATTTTGCTGGCTAGAGATTTCAGGTTTTTTCTTCCTGGCAATAAAACAGTTTCCTTCTAGGGAAAAAAAATTGTAAATCCCACAGTATCTTGATATCACAGATGTGAGAACTACTGACATAGACTCTTTCATGTAAAGACTTTTAAACAGAACTAGGCACAGCCTTTTGTTTCTTTACACCACCTGTGGGTCTGTCCATTTAGTTTGGGCTCCTTAGTACTGAATGTGCAGCTCGAGGGTTCTTCAGGCATGAATCAAGGGAAATGATGGATAATTCTCATACTCTCTTTAAACAATAAATATTTGAAATAACAAAACTTTTTCCTAAGTATTTCTAAGACAAAAATGTATTTAATACTACATGACTATGTACAGCAAGTCACTAAAACTATCATCTCAGTCACATGCATTTCAAAGAGCTCTGAGGACTTTTTATATTCCTTCACTTGCCTCAGATTCTGCCAGCAGTATTTGACTGGGACACTGATAATAAAAAACAGTGTTTCCATTTGGTTTCTGTAGCCCGTGGAAGAAGTAGAAGTCAAGAGAGAAAATACTTTTTTCGTCTGAAAGTTTAAGGTTGTTGGGAATAAGATTTATGAACTTCAGTCAGATTAAAATTGAACTACATTTGCTTTACCCTGTCTGTCCAAGTCACCATGAAAGCCTTGTATTGTCTTTTTGTGCCTGTGTATTGACATACGTGTTTTTTCCAAAAGGGACTAATACGCTTGATTAGCAGTACATAATTTCAATGGAACTGACTCAGCAAAATGAAAGTTGCTTTCTTAATTAGTGCCAGTAAAATCTGGTAGCAAAGTCTCATGACCAGATAGAAGATTCATAATGTGCAGAACTAGTGTGCTGTACAGTGAGTTGCCAGAGACTAAGCTGGAGATGAAAAGCAAAAGCTGATGGAGAAGTTCAATACAGTGTGTGACGGTTCTGTCCTGTGAGTTCAGTGGTGCAGAGTCACTTTTAAAATTTGCACAGAGAAGATTGCTTGCTGAGCCAGGTGGATGCTCTCCTGAGTAGAAAATTCCTGAGTTTAGCATGGGATCTAGTTGTTTTAATCTGTAGAGGATGTCTGAGAATTGTGTGAAGCCTTTGGCTACAGCAAAGGCTGATAAATTCAGCTGTAATTATGGTGGTTCTGATGACAGTCCTCTGGTGCTTCAATAGTAAAGGACAGTGTAAGTGGTGATTCAAGTTGCCAAAGCGTATCACAGGCCTGGTTCTCCATTCTGGTGGTTTCACCAACATGGATGATTCTGTGTCCAGTTTCAGTCTTTGTGCAGTGCTGTTTTGTGTGCTAAATAGGCACTGTGCTGTCCTCCACACCACCCATGAAGTAGGTACGTGTGTTTTACTCAATGTGCATTTGACACGTTTTACATTGAAAGTCAGTATGCCTTAGGCCATTAAACATGTATTGTCTGAATTTGATTTTTCTGTACCAATAAAGTTAGTTTTCCTTTGGAGAAATTTGAGTGCTATCATCTAAACAAGCAGATCCTGTAATAAAATGCCTACTGGGCAAACACATATATGTGTACATACCTGTACTTCTGTTTATCAAATAAGTGAGTATGAAATAGTGTTTCTATCACTATATGTCAATAGTTCAGTGACTGGACTTAGAAGGCAGGTCAGTTTGCTCCTGTAAGTATACCTAACGTTGAAGAATATTTAGTTTTCAATAAAAGACTGTTCCATAGTGCTCCTTGAATCAATTTCATGAATTAAATTTGATTTAAAATGTTTCAAGCAATATGAAAAAGGAAATTCCTCATAAAAAAGTACCTGCTATGCAGAGTTTTCTAACTTCCTTGTTAGTCTGGCAGTGATTCAGCCTGGTTGATGCTGACTCAGGTATAATTCTTGTATGTGGCTCTTTTTTTATGTTCCCGTTTTCATGTTTTCATTTTATTGAGGGACTGATTCTTCTGGTCATGGGTTTACATACGGTGACTCAGGTGCAATGCAAACAACACGATAATTACAGGAGAAAGCCTGTTAGTATCAGGTATGCTAGTATTTGTTTTCCTTGCTGCTTTAACTGAGAAATTCATAGAATCATAGAATACTTTGGGTTGAAAGGGACCTTAAAGTTCCAATTCCCTCCCATGGGCTGGTTGTCCCCCACCAGCTCAGGCTGCCCAGGGCCTCATCCAGCCTGGCCTTGGGTACCTCTAGGGATGGGCACCCACAGCTTCTCTGAACAGCAGTGCCAGAACCTCACTGCCCTCTGAATAAAAAGGCACATGAGGGACAAGTGGGTGATCCAAGACAGTCTGCATGGCTTCACCAAGGGCAGATTGTGCCTGACCAATCTGGTGACCTTCTGTGATGGGGTGTTGGCATCAGTGGACAAAGGGAGAGCAACCTTTGTCATCTACCTGGGCTTGTGCAAGGCCTTTGGCATGGCCCCTTCTGCTCTGCTCTTATGAGGCCCCATCTGAGGTACTGCATCCAGGTCTGGGGCTCTCAGCACAGGAAAGATGTGGAACTTTTGGAGAGGGTCCAGAGGAAGCCATGAGGATGCTCTGAGGGCTGGAGTACGGCTCCTATGAAGATAGGCTGAGGGAGCTGGGCTTTCTTCAGTCTGGCTTCAGGGAGACCTCCCTGTGGCTTTACAATACTTAAATATAAGCAGGAGGGAAATCAACTTTTTACACGAGTAGATAGTGATAGGACAAGGAGGAATTGTTTTAAGCTGAAAGAGGGGAGATTTAGACTAGGTGTTGGGGAAAGTTTTTCACTGCGAGAGTGGCAAGGCCCAGGCACAGGCTGCCCAGGGAGGTTGTGATGCCCTGTCCCTGGAGGTGCTCTCAGCTGGGCTGGATGGGGACCTGAGCAATCTGACTGAGCGTGTGATCTAGCAGTTGGCAACCTTGACTGCAGCAGGGGTTTGGAGCTTGGTGATCCTTGAGGACCTGCCTGTCCCTTCTAAAAAACCTGTAGCTCTCAGTTGTGTGTTTTGTCCCACTGTGTTTCTGTGATAACACTGAGGTCATAGTTTTCTAATTGCCCCATGGTTTCTGTCTTCTCCTGCTTATTTCCCACGCTGCATGCATTGGTACAGAGGCACTTCAGCTGGGCTATTGGCTGCATTACCTCCTTGGAGGAGCCCTCTCAAATTCCTCTGGAGCAAAGCTGAGGTTTTCTCCTGCTATTTCCTAAAATGACAGTGTTCCCTGGCTCTTCTCTGTCTCTCAGAAGTGCATTCCTTTTCCCATCAAATCTACTTCAAAAGATGTCAGAAATGTTAAACCATACAAGTCTTAAAGCCTCTTGACACCTGAGAAACTAGATTAAATGGAGCATATATTTGCCTGAGGAATATTCAAAGAGCTTGTCTGGGCTAAGGACTGCAGTATGTAACCTGGTGTTCATGCTGTCTGGTCAGCAGTTGTAATGTTTCCATGACCTGAGCTGACTCAGCTGCTTGTTTTGTCTTGGATAGCCTGCCCTACTGCCTGAGGATGTGTCCTTGGGCCTGTGTGAGGCTGCCAGTGCCCCAAGGTTATTGTAACCCAGTGGTCTTAGGTCACTGTGAAACTTTTCCTTTATGTCGTCACCTCACTTCCACTGCACAATAAAATGTGGCTTTGCTCACTGCTGCTCCAACACCCTCTGACACCTCAAGGTGTGCCGCGCTGTATGACTGTTGGCCTGCAGAGTGACACCAGTGCTGTCACCCAGAAAGGCTTTCCCTGCCTCAGAGTGGAACTTTTATTTTAGTACTTCATGGAGGGATTCCTGACCAGCTCTGCTTGGTTTTCTTAAGATCTTATCTGAAATAATTTCCACTGCTTAAAAAATGTTGGGAAAAACTTGAGGTAGAACTACAAACACATGGTCCTGTGCTGTATGTTCTTGTCATTTGCAGCAGCTTCTGTTGGTACAACTGACCAAATACGAGTTGTCAGGGAATTGTTTCAGTGGAAGTCAGCAGCGTTTATTGCTCTAAATCGTGTAGTCTGATCCACAGACAGCCTGAAGGTTTGAGGTGAAAGAAGTAAAGAAGAACAAGGTTGGTTTGTATTCAAATGGGTTAAAAAAATGATAACAAAAACAAACAACAGGGAACACTAAATTTTGAGTGGTCGGTTTCCAGATTCATCTTAATGTAGGCCAAACGTTAACACCTGTTGTTGTGTCACTGATAAGTACGTACCCACGCGAGGCAGGGTCTCTTCTGCCCTCATTGGGATCTAACTCATCAGCTACTTACTGGTGGTGAACCAGTCACTAAGGGGAGTTCCCGCTTCTGCCCGAAACTACTTCCTTCTCCTTTCCTTTATTTAATGAGTTTACTCATTCTTCCCTTGTATGCCAAACAGAGGCAAAGCTTCACCCGTCTGTTTACGTCCTTCCGTGCTCCCTTCGGCACCGGGTTGTGGGAGAGCAGTCGCAGAGTGCTGCCGCTGTCCCGGCAGATCCCGGTGGCTGCGCGCTCTGCAGCACACAGAAGCCTGCGTGCCACTGCTGACTTGGAGCTGTGTCAGACGCGCCACGGATGCTTTGTAATTTGAATGCTAAAACGGAGCTCTGCCCAAGTGTCTGCAGGCACGTGCCAGGAGGTAGAGAAACAGCAAGCAAACCAACCCGGCCTTTGAAGCAGCGTCAGGGGGCTTCGTAAATACTGCCACAGGCGGAAGCTGACTTCTCTGTTTTACTCCGTGTTTGGCTTTCTGTGAAATCAGATGCTGGAGTGCTCTGCCTTTCATTTTTCTTGGGTATGGTGGGGGAAGACCGTATCTGTTGGCTCCCAAAGGCTAAGAACCAAATATTTTGCTGCTCTGGATAAACCTGGCATTGAAAATATGTTTGTACAGCTGTCACCTTTGTCCCTTAAGCTATTTATTCTCTTCTGCGGTCAGTGGGTGTTTCTCATGCATCTTTTGGATGACAACCCGGGAAGGGACACACCTTGTGGGAAAAGATTCTTTAAGTCTGTGCCCTTTTGACACTGTCCCGAGTACAGCAATGTCCTGAAAACCTTTATTTTTCCTCAGGCAGCATCTGAAGTTCAAAAGTATAGGTGAAAATTAAGTACAGAGAAGTTGGGTTTTGTAATCACTTATAAATGCATCTATGTAGGTGTGTGCTAGAAAGGGATTCAGAATGAATTCCATCTTTCTCAGAGCTCTGTGCGCAGCACAAATTCAGTGCAACCACCTCAGGTGCCTTTCTAGCATTCTGTCAGTTCTCCTCCTCCCTTTTTGAACAGCAGGTGTTAAACACAGACCTATTTATCTTGGGGATTTCTGCAAAGATGCTTTTCACAATGAGTAGTGCACAGGAGAACAATTGAGATGCTTTGGGACAGTCTTCAGCTGAATTCTTTCAGCCCACAGTCCTGTTCTGAAACTGTTCTATAGTAACACTGTGTGTGGAAGCAGCAATTTGGTAGATAAAGATGCTCCTTTTTTCCTTTAATATAACTGCTGCAAATGACACTTCAGCTCTCCTTTGACATTTTTCTAGACCATGATGAGCAAAAGAAAAAAAAAATTATATTCCAGGGAAACAGGTGGTGGTGTGTGTTCCTTTGGTGGTTGTTTTTCTTGCCTCCCCTCATGCTGCTCCTGAATGGTCTTTGTCCATTGACACAAATGGAAGAGAGAAGTAATGAGGACAGGATAGGGAGTACTTAATCCTTAGGATGATTTTGGCAGTTGGAATCACAGTTAATTGCAGCTAAGCAGTGGAACTTCCAATATCACCAGGAGTTTTAGACGTGGTGTATAGCATTTTGCAAGGGCTGAAACATAGAAGGAAATAGATATTGTGCAGAGGATTAAGAGGAATAGTTCTCTTCATTTGTTTTGTCTGTTCATTTGTGAATGTGTCAGCTGTGATTTATTGGAAATTTCATCCTGGTTTAGCCTTCCAAAGAACAGAAGAATGTCTGTGTTAATGCACTGTGCTGTCAGCAAGCTGAGAGCCTCCAGGTCAGTTTTATGAAAAAAATATAAGAACTGGGATTGAGGGATTTCTGCAGGTGGGCTTTTCTTCTTTTCCTCTTTTTTTCCCCCTCCTCTTTTTTTTCCCCTTCTCTGATCCTGCTAAAATCTGCCTTAGCAAATTATTTCACCTAAAACTCAGGATTCATTACCATTTCACATTTAACGTTGGGAGTTTTTTCTCACCAGTTGTGTAATGTTTTTCTATCCTTTTGGATCCAAGCTCAGAGTTTGCTTTCGCTTTGAAGACTGCAGAGCCACTGTCTGCTGTTTGCTCTGGATGAATGTACAGTTAGAATGAAGTGACACAAAAGGCTCAGCTGACCTTGCCTCTGCCTTTTGAGAATGTGCTCTGTTTGTTGGGGTGCTAGGAAAGCCGTTCTGTCAACTGCACTTGTCAGCAAGAGTTATCAGCCCTTGTTTAGAGTCAAGGGTTGCACTGATTAGGTGTGTAATCATTAGCTATGCTCAAGGTGAGTAGTGAAGGAGTCGAGTTTCACTGAGTAAGTAACAGCAGGGAAACCCTGAGCTAATACGGTGTCCCTGCTGATGGTGAGCAGTACTGCATCACTCACCAAATTGGTCCAGGAGTCCTTAGCAGTCTCCTATTTTTAGACCTGGAGGGAGGGCTGTGTCCATCGTCACGCGGTGACTAAGCCTCCTGGAGTGCTTTGTGGACGTATAAATACCCAGCGTGCTATTTTAGTCGCAGTACCGGTGAGGCGGATCGGAGCGTGAGGGCAGGTCTGTGCTGCTGGGGGCAGTGTTCCGTCCCACACCTGTCCTCAGGCTGCTGTGCTGTGCTGTGCTGTGATCACACGGCTCGCTGCCGCAGAGCCAACCAAGGCTGCTCTCATTTCTGGGTCCTTGTAAGACAAATCTTAGCCAGTGAGAGTTTCCGAAGGATATCTGCCCAGTCTGGAGGCAGAGTGCTTCCAGCTGTTCATTGTGAACAACGGACCTGCGCTGAGGGACGCTGCTGTTCTTAGTGCTGTATATTGTGTGTGGTCTCATTGCTGTAAAATAACTTTTTTTTTGTTTTTTTTGTAAGATGTTGGAGTGTCCCTACAGTTGTGGAAGTGTGTGCTTAGGCAAGCATTGTAAGTGAGAATGTAGCTATTTAACATGCAGATGTAGCACTTCATAGCTATTGTGATCCTATAACGTAGCTGTTTTTTTTTTTTTTAATTCAGCTGGAGTGCTTATAAAGAAAAGAGCTGAATTAAACTTGTATCTTACTTACTGTTGTCTTGTAATATTGGCCCTTCTGCTTACATTTAGCTCATCTGTATTCATATTCTCAACCAGTTACCAACCTCTTCCTTGTGCTGTTCATGCCTCGGTGCCCAGAGACAGGCAAAGTAAGTGAACTTGCAGGACTGTTCTGTCTTTCTGTTCTCATTAAAGTACAAGCTGGATGAAGACGTCAGGGCTGTTCTGTGAGCTCTGACAGGTGCTCACGTGCTTAACGTTGCCAGGGAGAGCAAAGGAAAACTGTTCTTTTTATGTAGGTGTTGAGATGAAGGTTTGCTGTGATGCTCTCAGCTTTGTGAAGGAACTTCTAAAAGCCCCTAATGTAGATTGCACCAGGTGAGCAACTTGTAAATTCAAGGCATTTGTACCCATCTGCAGCTTTGTGATCATGTGTCCTTCAGCAGCTTACGGATCCTGAAATAGGTTAAGAAATAGCAAAAGACAACATTTTTTTTCTGTAGTCACTGAGCTGCATTAGATTCCTTTTGGCAATGCTGTACAGCAGCTGCTGTATCAACTGCAAGACAACAATTTTTTTTTAATTATTTTTTTATTTTTTTAAGATGGGGCTATATCTCTTTATATTGGGTCTGCATGATAGCAGCTGCAGCGGTGGCCTCTGGTGGTCTCCAGCAGCTGCCCCATGTCAGATCAGGGCCAGATCCACTCAGGTCTAGAAGGGGCCTGCTGGTGTCCTGAGCTGAGCCGTGAGCAGTGCTGATGGTGCTCTGGGAGAGCACCATGCTAAGCAGATCTCCTGCAGTTCTGGGGGAGCCCACAGTGCATCAGGAGGTGTGGAGAAGCTGCCACCCATGGGGCCGTGTGGTGGAGCCCTTCCACAAGGATGGGCCCCGTGGTGTGGAACCGTGCTGGAGCAGGGCTTGGAGAGCTGCAGCCTGTGGGAAGCACATGCAGGATCAGCTGGGGAAGGAAAGCGATGACATCCATGGGAGGGACCCCACGTGGAGTAGGAGCAGAGTGACTGTTGAGAAGTGGCAGAGAAAAATTCTGACTACAATCTTCATTCGCCTGTGCTGTTTGGGGGGGAGGTAGGAGAGGATGGATGTGGGGAAGGTGTTTTCCTTTGCTTTAGCTCTCGCTGCTCTGATTTGCTATCAACAGATAATAAATTACAACAATCTGTCTATGCTGAGTGTTTTGACAGTGACAATAACTGGTGACTGACCTCCCTGTCCTTATCTCAACCTGTGAGATTTCTTTTCTTTCATCCTATTTCCCCCGTTCTGTTGAGAAGAGGGAGTGAGAGCATGGCGTGGTGGAGCTGAGCTCCCTGTTGTCAAATCACTACAGTGTGTGCTTCTGGGAGCTTGTATGAGGATTCCACAATTATTTTCAAAGAAATCTGAACAGTGGGATGTTTAAGGAGAGAGCTGAGAGACTGGTGGGAACAGCATTCTGGCAAGTGCAGCTGCAAAAACATGAAACTTTTTCCCTGAAGATTTGGAGGAAAATATTGGTGTTTCCTGTTGCAGCAAGTCCTGGGAATGTGTAAATGGAGAAGAGAAAGACAAGGGAGCCTTCACCATGCCCAGCAATATTTCTGAAGGTGGTTTGTTAAAGCCTGTGAGTTGTATTATCACTGTATTATCACAGATCCCCCTTTTTTTTTTCCTTCCTATGATTTTTTTTTTTTGTCTTCATTTCCATTCTGACAGCTTAAATCTGGGTGGGAGAATTTCTCCCTCTGGCTCCCACCCTTTCTAATATTCTGCAGTAGCTGGAATAAAAACACGTGAAACTCATTATGTTCTTCTAATACAGGGAAGTCATCTTGTCATCTCTGCAGAAGACTTCAGCATCCCAGGAAGTTATTTCTGTGCTGTCATTATCTCTGAGGTCCTTCTTCTCCCAGGCCTGTACCTCTTCGAAAAGGCGTCTTTTGCAATAGGAGAACTATGTGTAGGTACTTTCAGTCTTAGCCCGTTCATATTTTGATAGCTAAGTACTGTGATAGGCATGCACAGTAAAGAGAGGATGGGAATTACCCTACATAGATGGGGGGGTAGAAAAAGTTTCAGATAAATGAATGAATTTAATTCAGTGCCATAAGCTCTTCTTTCTGCCATTTTGGCCCCAAACTTTTTTTGTGTCACAGAATGAAAGTTTTTGGCTTTGTTCTCCACGGAGTTGATACCAGGATGAGGGAAGATAATGAAAAACATAACTGTGTTCTTAAATTACAGTTTTCAGAGATAAAGTGCCAGTGTCACTAACTGCATTTAGGAACATTATTAGCTGGAGTAGCAGACAAAAAAGCAAAATAGAAGGGAAACGTTGTGTTTTCCCCTTGGAACACAGAATTATTGAAACAGTTTGGGGGATTTGTAAGTGAGAAATTAAGAAATTAGCAGAGTGCTGTTATCTTTCTGCAATGCTGACATCCCAAGAGCATGCTTTTTGCTAAGGTGGAGCCTGTCTTTTTCAGGGCTCCACATGGAGAGTGGGGATGTGTGGGTAGGTGTTAATGCCATTCTCTGCTGAGAATGTTGTTTCACACAGCCAAACATTCAGTGCCCACTGCTTAGGACAGTAATGTTAGCTAGCTTCTGCCCTTGGTGTACTAATACCAACTTTTGCTAAGATGGGTAGAGCTTTTATTTTATGAGCTGCAGACCTGCCTGAATGGTGAGCTTTCCTGCTCCCACCTGAGTACCCTGACTCTTCAGATATATTGCAGGGATATTTGCATAGTGTTGCTCTGTGTGCTGTTAAAAACACACGCATGCTTTGTGGTGGTTTCCTTTTAAACCCAGGTCCTTTCACTGGGTCTGACCTTTACAGCACAGCTCAATGAATAGCTAGCTGTTCTTGCACAGGCGACACAGTGGATGACCCAGCTCTTGCTGCTTACGCTGACTTGGATGTTAATGTATCCTGAAACCATGAGGTCTTCACTAAGGATTCTTTATTGTCTCACTTCCAGTTTTTCGCAGATGTTTCTCTCTGTGTTTCATTCAGTCACTGGGAAGCTATCTCCAGAGCTGCTGGAGAACATCTAGAGGTGTGGTACTTGTTCCCACCACAGCATCTGCTGAATTTGAGGAGTCCTTTCTGTATTTAGAGAGCAAAACTTTGAGATCCGCTGTTTGAAGAGGAGATGCTGTGCATTAGGATGATACAGCTTAAAGCACGCTGGAAGGAAAACTTGCATCAGCTTAGAGTATAAATTGAGAAGCTTGAGGCATGAATTAAGAAGTAACACAAATAACTGGCCATCTCTGACATTACAGAAATGTGCATAGAATGACCATTTTTCACTTTGAGATCATAAGCATGGTCAGTGCCTTAAAGAAATATGTTAGCGTACGAGGTGTGCTCAGCACCAACAGGGGCTTCCGTGTGCTTTCAAACTGTTATTCCTTAAATGTTGGGTGAATAATTAGGTGAGTCAGGTCAATCAACAGAGTGAATTTGGGAAAGAGCTTTATTGCTAATGATGAACACAGTTCCTGTATCTCTTGCTGTGTTACAGCTACACTGTGTGATCAATCAGGGACAATTCCTCTTGTGGTGTTTTGTTCCAACACTGAAAGCAGATGCGCAGAGGCCAGATTAGCCCTTGCTCTGAAGCTCTTTCTAGAAGGTACTCTGGAAATGCTAACAATGGCTGACTCTACAGGTTGATCTGTTGAAGTCCTTCTGTAGGAAAGGAAGTTGTTTTGGGATTTCATGTTTACCTTATTTTATATGCCAGAACTTATTTCTCCAAGTTGGGCTACCATTTCTGCTTGATATTTTACTCAAGGATAAGTTATTGTTTCCAGTTAAGCCTGAATTATAAGTATATTTATGCTACTTATGATCCTGTTGGTACCTGAACATTTTGGGTAGACAGTCTTCCTTGAGTAGAATACAAAATATCCCTAGCAAAATACCTTTTATTTCTGGAATATCCAAAAACCATGGCATCTTTTGAGTGAGCTTTCTATTTCAGGAGCACTGTGAGGAGGCGTAATGGCTTTCTGCTGGTTCTCTGCTATATAGTCATATAGCTCTTCCCTTCCTATCTTTTCCCTTGGCATTAGGGAACAGCTTCTTGCTGTTTGCAGAGGTACTAATCAGTGGGTTACATTAGCACAGCACTTTATATGTAGTGAGAACGTTTCACAGTGGGTATTCTGTTTCACCATGCGGAGTGCATCACAAAGTGTCTGTCTGTTTAATGTGCAATTAAGAACCTCTGAAGCTTGCTAGATCTACTGCCTGGGGAAATAAAGTTTACTTTGTTAGGAAGCAAAGACAGAACTTGAGCAGTGTGTTCACAGTAAGGTTTTTTTCTTATTCTACTTAAAAAGAGAATAGGAATAAACTTCAAATATGACTGAGCACCTGCCTGGCAGAATAGCTGTTCTCAGTCATTTGGAATGGTAGTAACTACTGTTGGGATGCTGTCTTAGATCTTCAGCACTTCAGTAGTGTTTAGCATCTGATTTAGGCCATAATATGTATACAAATCAGTATTAGTGCTCCCTAGAACTTCCTCTTCTCTAGACTGTGAACAAGCCCAACTCCCTCGGCCTGTCTTCACAGGAGAGGTGCTCCAGCCCTGAGCATCCTGGTGGCCCTCTTTTGGGCCAACTCCATCAGCTCCACATTCTTTTTGTGCTGGGGCCCCCAGGACTGGATGCAGTACCGCAGGTGGGGCCTCACAAGGGCAGAGCAGAGGGGGGACAATCCCCTCCTGCCCACTGCCCTCCCTCTGTTGATGCAGCCCAGGATGCAGTTGGCATTCTGGGCTGCAAGAGCACACTGCTGGCTCATCATAGAGACAGAATGGATTTGGCTGAAAGGGTCCTCAAGGATCATCAAACTCCACCTACCCTGCCGCAAGCAGGCCGCCAACCTCCATATCTAATACTAGACCAGGCTGCCCATTCAACCTGGCCTTGAACACCTCCAGGGACAGGGCATCCACAACCTCTCCGGGCAAGCTTCTCATGTCCAGCTTCTCATCCTCCGAGACCTCCAAGCCTCTGCAGGGCTGCTCTTGAGTTCTTCTCCCAGTCTCTACTCAAGTCTGGGATTGCCTTTACCCAGATGCAATACTTGGCCTTGTTGAACCTCATTAGATTCCTGTGGGCCCACTTCCCAAGCTTCACAGGTCCCTTTGGATGGTGTTTCTTCCGTGGTGTCAACTGCACTACTCAGCTTGGTGTCAGCAAACTTACTGAGGTTGCATTCAATCCTGATAAAGACAAGGAAGAGCAGCAGGCCCAAGACAGACCACTGGGATCACCTCTCATCACTGGCCTCAATCCTCTGGCTGTGACTAACCAACCAATTTCTCATCCACTGAATTGTTCAGCCTTCAAATCCATCTCTCTCCAATTTAGGGATAAGGGTGTGCTGTCAGGCCATGTCAGAGGCTTTGCAGCAGTCCAGGTATATGATATCTGCTGTCCTTCCTTTAGGATGCCAGACTTTCATGTTTGAGTCTTGTTGGGCCTTGGGTTTTCTTTGTCCATGCTTCTTACCTATGAAAAGACTGTAATTAACACAAGCAACGTTTGTGAAACAGAAGCTTGCATTTGATATTAAGTTGCTCTTGATTTTTATATCTTTTTGGTTTTCTTACAGTACATTTATTTCTTTGAACAAGTCTGTAGTACTGGCAGTCACAAGTGGAGGTTTTAAAGTTGCCACTTTCCTTTTGCCTGCATTAACTGATTGTGCCTGGCATGCTATAAGTGCAAAGTAACCTGAGTTAAGCTAAGCTGTGAACCTTGAATGCTTCTGGTCATGTTTCAGATGTCTTTAATAGGGGTAACAGCTGATCCAAAAGAACTCTTATTTTCTGAGTAAAATGTGTTGTAATCATCTTTGTATACACACAGAATGATATTGCTAAAACTTTCTTTCTGCCTTCTTTTAAGCTATGAATTCCATCAGATGTTTTCAGTGAAGCTTCTCACTTCCCGCATAAACTATTCTTTTCCCTGACTGATTTCCTCAGGTAGGATAGCCGCATATTTTGTCAGCAATGCCCAATTTTCCTTGTAGTTTCACTTAGCTATGCAATTTTGTTTATTTGTTTAGCCACACAAAAGAGAAAGATGAACAATACAGAAAATGAAATTCTTGGTATACCTGCACTGATTTCATTTCCCTAAGTATTTGATTGCATAGTGTGGATTTTATGCAGGGTTTCAGACAGGTTTTATGCTAATCGTGCTAATAGTTTTGCAGAAGAAAATGTCTTAGGAGTGCAATTTCCTTGTAGTATCCAAATCTCTGTCATATTGAACAGCCCTGGGTAATACTTTACCTAGCAGAGCATGGACAAGGCCACATTCAAATGCAGAATAACGGGGGAAAAAACTTGTCTTTACTGTGGAGTTGAGAGCAGATGATTAATGAGCTGGAAGACTTGCTGGAGCTGAGCCCTGCCAGTGACTGTTCTTATTCCTGCTCTAGATAACATTTTTGTTTGCTCCAGTTTATTGGCACACACGAAACACCTAAGCATGGTGCCGTCACATCCCTCCTACTATACTAGGACTGTTGCCACCACAAATTACAGGGTCATGACTGACCGAGAAGGGCTGGGCTTGGTCTCTTGTACCTTTTTATGGTATTGCAAATAGCTATGCAGTCATCCTGGAGTAACAGTGCAAGACGACAAATTACAGGCTAAGCCAGTCTGCCGGTGTCTTGGTGCAGGAGTTTGGTTATGTTATGTTTCACTCTGCTAGTTCTTTCACAAAAAGGAAATAAAGGGAATGCTGCAGTATCAAGTAGATCTTCAGTAGGTGTAAGGTTACTAGTGAAATAAGCCACCTGGGAGTGCACCCTTGGTATTGCATTGGTATAGAACAGTTCAAAGACACTAGATAGTTCCTTCTTTGGGTAAGAATAGGGAAGCAGACTGAATAATGAATGTGAAGTTCAGTTGGGACGGAGCAATTGTATGATTCTGTGATTCTCCAGAAAATGCCAACAAAGCTTTCTGATCCTGTGCAGGCGCAGTAACATCAAGCTGCAGTACGGCCCTTGTGTTGTCATTGCAGAGATGGGAAGCAGTGCATCACAGAGCTGTGGGTGAAAGTTCATGTGAGTGTTCAGGTCTGGTTGGTAAGGGCTTTAAAAGAAAAAATAGGTGACCAAAACACTAGATACAGTGCCAGTCTTGAACACTAGACACAATACCAATCCCAAAGGAAGCTGCTTTTTCAGATGGTACTAGTAGTTGTGGTTCTTTAATGTTTGATGTAGCAAAGATTATATATCTCTATGTAATCATTAACCGATATTACATACATACATACATACATATATGTGTGTGTGTGTGTGTGTGTATATATATATATATATATATATCATTGTATAGGATCATCAAATTTCTTTCTCTTGCCCTAAAGTTTGCTGAGTGAAGAAGATGCTTTTTTTCTGTCCCTTAAGGTTTAGAAATAGTATTAATAATAGCCTAGTTTTCTTCAAAATCAGAATTTGGTAAGTGAAGATTGTGTGGAATAACTGGCACAAGTTTGATGTCCCTGTGAATAATGGTGGAGAGCTCCAGCTGAAAGATAAAGATCATCCCTGACACTGTGTTTGAAGTTTGAAGCATCACAACCCAAACAGTCACTCCAAGAAGTAGTGTTGATTTGGAACAAATATTGAGATCTGTGTGAGAAAGCTTTAATGCTTTACAACTTCGGGCTGTGTTTATCCAAAACATGAAGAGCACGTGTTGTAATAGCTTGCAGTGTTGCAGGAGGAGATTGCACTCATCAGCAGATTCGAAGCAGAATCCTGTGATTTACATACGCCAGTTCTACACCAACACTTTTTTACTTTCAGGTTTAAGTTTAGGGGCTGGGGAGGCAGGATTTTCTCCTCCAGTTTGTGAAGAAAGCTTTGATTCCAAGAGCAGACAGCCAAATAGCCATCTTTTTTCAGTGGCACTGAGTGGGGTTGCTTCTGATTGTTTTCTGGGGAGGAAATTTAAACACAACTGAGAAAAACAAAGCCATTTACTACTACCATTTTGCAAAATTGTTTAAATCTTTTGTCTTTCTTCATCTCAAAGACATTAAAATAGATATGTTAACTTTTAAAGCTGCTCATACAATAATCTTCTAGCTCAGAAACATTCCTGATGCTTATGTTGTCTTATGGCTGGGTTGAGATTCTAAAGGTAGTGAGGAGGAGGGTTTGCGTTGCTTAGAAGCACACTTAATTCTGCTGTGCTCTGTGCTGTTCTTTCCTGCTTATATATTAGCTTCTTAAAACAAACAGAAATCCTTCTGTGCTGTTTATCCTTTTTGTAAGGAAATAAGCTGAAGCCAGTATTAGTGTCTCCAAACATGAGAGTATTCAACTTTGAGCTTCCAACTTAATCACAGTTGCACCTAATTCAGAGGTGATTTCTGGTGTACTTTAAGAGAGTTGCAGTTTCTTGAGATATATGCAAAGTTATTCATTCATAATTTCAATGTCTCCAGTGACAAATGGTTCATTTGTTATTGTGGAGTTTGGGAGGAAAAACATTAATCCTCTATGGAAACATAGTCTAGCAGAGAACTATTTGAGAGATGCAGTGATTTATACCCTTACTAAAACAGAACTGTGTGAGGAGATGTGATCCTCAGTAACATCAGAAGTCTTGTCCTGACCTGCGCTGTTATTATCCTTCAGCTCTCACAGTACCCAGTTTCTCTGTAGAATGTGTGTATTGTTAGCAGTTCTCTTAGTCTGCTCTTGTTACGGTTAATAAAAGATTGGATAGAATATTTTAGCTAACCATTACCATGGGGAATGGTTTATTTTAGTTCTCTGCTGAGTTATTTCTGAGGATGGTCATCCTTCTTTCAAACATGTTTTACGTTTTGCTCCTATTCTCAGATACTGGCTTTTGCAGTATGGCTATGCAAATGCTAGTTTTAGCTCTAAATAGCTCCTCTGTTTATTCAGAACTAAAGATTAGTGGCAAGACAAGCTTTTTTAAGAGCAAGTCTGTATCTTAGAACCAGTGATTTGGCTGCTATGCAAGAGTTGAACTGGCCCCAACTGATGCAGGTGAGAATTGGCCTCTGCACGTGTCCCACATCTCTGCCTCATCTCTGGAAGCATTCAAGGCCAGGTTGGATAGGCAGCCTGATCTAGGGGGTGGCAACCAGCCCAGCCCGCAGCAGGAGGTTTGGAGCGAGGTGATCTTTAAGGTCCTTTCCAATCCAAGCCATTCTGTGGTGTGTTCTGTTTGACTGCTTTTTTGTCTAACTGCTTTGGATGCTTGAAGTTATTGACAGACTTCAGTACCTACTTGCATTTCTGTTGGCTGCCCGTGCCTTCATAATATCATGTGTCCCCCTATGACTTTTCAGGACTGTAGGTGATCCACTGTGCCCTTAACTACATCATTCTAGCTCTTATCTGTTTTTGAGGGTCCAGAGCCTCAGTATTAGGACCCAATGTTTCATTTTTTAAAACCAAAGCTGCCTTTCCAGGTGGCTCCCCGTGGGAACCAAATGGCCTAAACCCTCAGGTTTTGGGACCACGGTCTCCTTTTTCATGACCAAATCCTTATTGTCAGGGCCCTGAGCCTCCATTTTTGATCCAAAGGTGTAGTTTTATTGCTTACATACTCCATTTTATGGCCCAGGCTGTCATTCTCAGGGTGTAATGCCTTAGTTTCAGGGCCCACAGTTTAATTTCAGCCCAACTGGAGCGCATCTACAATGATGCATGCAGCATGGGCAACAAATAGGAGGAGCTGGAAGCCATTATGTGACAGGAAAACGGTCACCATCACCAAAACATGGTGGAACAACTTTTATGACTGTACTTCTGCAATGGAGGGCTATAAGCTCTTCATGAGGGTTAGGCAGGAAAGGAGGGGCGGTGATGAGGCTCTCTGCATTAGTGTTTTGATGCTGAGCTCAGGGTGGCAGTAATAAGGTTGACCCTCCGTGGGTAAGAATCACATGGAGGGCCAACGGGGCAGACATCCTGGTGGGGATTTTTTATAGACTGCCTTACCAGCATAAAGAGATGGATGAGGTGTTGTATGAGCAGCTGGCAGAACTTGTACAGTCACCAGCCCTTGTTCTCATGGGCAACTTCCCTGATAGAGCTGGAAATACAGTACATTGCAGAAGCAGCAGTCTAGGAGGTTTCTAAAGCGTGTGGAAGATGCCTTCTGACACAGCTGGTAAGAGAGCCTACCAGGGAGGTGCTCTGTTAGACCCGCTGTTCATAGACAGAGTAGGACTGGTGTAAGATGTGGAGGTCGGGAGCTTTCTAGGGCAGAGTGACCATGAGATGGTAGAGTTCTCTATTCTTGGTGATGTCAGGAGAGGGGCGTCAGCAAAACTGCTGCCTTGGACTTCCAGAGGGCCTGGAACACTCATTTTGAGGGAATGTTTTGAGGGATTAAAACACTGTGGATCTGGCCACTGAGCTGGAGAATCCAAATCTCCAGTTTAAAGGCCTAAATCCCAGTGTTGAGACAGTTGAGACACAAATCGTCATTTCCATGGGACAAAGACTCTCTTCTGGCTCCAAATTTATTTATTTATTTATTTATTTATTTTTGCTCCCAGCCCCAGATCTGGGTGGTGCTGAGCTACCTGCTGGGTATTAAAACACAGCAAACCTTACCTTTCCCATCCTCAAGCTAGTTCGGGGGTTTTCTGCTACCCTGCTCAGTCTGCATGGTGCAGCTCCAACCACAGAGTTGCATATTAGCATAAAGAACTCAGATTTGCTGCTTGGAGTGGAAACAGGTAGTGGTGCAAGTGTCCTGAATGTGGGCTGTGAGCTACCTCCTGGGATGGTGCGAGTCTGTCACCACTAAAATGACCACACAGCAACATTTAACAACTGTTCTATTTCTTTTGGCAGTCAGAATTCCCATCTAGCCATGTTAGTATGGCACTTCAGCATGCTGTAGGATAAGGTGTTAGTACACAGAACTGCCAACGTGCAGCAGCTATCTTGATGTCTTCTACAGCCTTGGTCACTGATCAGGTGCCATGTGTAATGTATGCCAATCGTGTTGCACAGGGATGGAAATCTCAAATAGTAAAATTGAATAGGATAAATGAGCCACTCTTGAAGACTTTTGTTTGATAGTTTTTTGTTTGTTTGTTTGTGGCTCAGAACATGTTCCAACTGACTCGTAGCATTGATTTTTAGTGAATAATTCTTTATCAGGACTTCACGCCCTTGTTATGCTTAAGAATAGGGATGCATCCTTGTAGCACTGTGGGAAAATATCTTTGCATAAAACTTATTGAGCCAAAACATCCGCAGGGTGCATCTCTACATAGTACACAAAACAGCTGAGAAGATGAAGGAAACTGCAGTGTCAGTTCTAGGAGGGCAGTGAGGCAGAGGATCCTCATCGGAGAAGACATCTGTATTCCAGGTACAGTGACTGTACACTGTCAGGCTTGGAAAGTTTGGGTCCAAAGGACTAAATAGGCACAAATAAGCAGTTAGGTGAATGATTTCAGTTAGAACCATGGTAATTCCCAAGCTGGCTGTTTGCTGTGGGGAAAAAAACGGGGATGAAAAAGATATGGTATGAGGTTTCATGACTGCTGCTGTTCTCAAGCCCCATAAATAGTATATGACTGCAAACACAAATACAAATTTTGTTAATCAGCCCAATCCCTGGAGAGAAATGGGAGAAAATTGTGGATCGCATATATTCCATCCATCACTGGTGTCATTACTGTCACTTCCTATTTGCTCTAGTAAAGAGAGAGAGTCCTAGAAAAGGAGCTTAAGGCTGTGATTGGCAGCTCAGGGAGAAGCCTCTGCAAAAGGAAGTCAGCTTGTTTCCAAGCCCTCACTTCAAAACTAACAAGCCCTGTGCTACTTCTAGGCTGCAAAACATGTCATGTCTCCTATGCTGAGCTCACTCTGATACAAAGGGTACTTTTATTGTTATTCTCTTAACAGTCATGCTTTAAGAAACCTCAGAAATAAATGTTGTCTTATCTGTCATAAAGTTCAACCTTTTATAATAGCTATCAAAACTCTTAATCCTTCTGTGAAGCAGAGCAGGCAAGAATTGTGGTTTCCATTTAAGAGGAAGGAAAAAAAGGCAGTTTGCCCAACGTTGATGATGAGAGGTAGCAGTTTCAGTAGTAGCTATACCCATTAAGAGTGCTTTCTTGGTAGGCCCTGTTAGCTTTCTTTTAAAGCAAGTGTTTCTGCATCTTTTTAAGACTGTAGGGTATAAAACAGTACCGTATTTATTTGGCACACTTGTCTTTTTCTTGTTTGTTAGATTTTTCTCCTTTCTAACTGGAAGGCTATGAACAGTTTCCAGACAGTCTGATGCTTAAGGACCAGGAGCCTTGTAGGAACAAACAAGAGACTAAATTTTGCTTTTGCTTACAGTGGGTTTGTGCCAGAAAAACTCAGCTGAAGTTACTGGAGTAGAGTTACCTTTGTGCAAACCCAGAGTAATAGAATAAACTGGACTCATTCCTTCTTGAGGAGGACAAGAAAATAAATATACTTCCATCAGGAGACTTCTCTTGTTAAGCTCAGTAACAATGAAACTGCTCTTAGGGGCTGGTTTTGCTCTATCTTTAACACTAATTATCCTTCCAATTTGTGTCAGTGTTCCTTGTAGAAACCAAGACCTCAGAGTTTATAGAAACATCTTAGAAGAGGGGTTGGCAAAGCTAAGACTTCTCTGTTTTGGAAAAAAATATTCTTAAGGAACAAAATGGATAAATGCATGTAATTGTCTGGTCTTTGACAATCAGTTGCTTACTGGTTGCTCACATCCATTTTCTTTGACAATGGGATCCCAGACAGAGGAGGGTCTTTCCCTGCAAGCATATCTTCGTTCTAGTGCTTTGTTTAGGATTTTAAGCAGCTTGTAACTGGTTCATAAGTTAACAGCCCCAGTTTCATACTGACCCCTGAAGCAGGGTCCTAGATGCTGGGCTGCAGTGCCCGAGTGTGGCTTCTGCTGTCACCTGATTTCCATAGTAGAGCTGGATGTGAACAAGCCAACATTAAATCGTAGAGTCATGAAGCAAATGAACTCCTTACTGTAGGAAAAGTACTTAGGTCACATGAATCCTTTCTTGTCCTTAAGTTTCTAGCCATTTTGAAGCTAAGGGGATTAGAAATGGAATAACTAGGTTGGAAGAGAGATCAAGTGCAGCCTCCCACCTGAAGTGGGGCCAACCTCCAGTATCTGAGAGGAGGGGAAAAGAATACATTGCTTTTTCCATTCCTGATTTGTGGGAGGAGGAAAAGCATATGTAAACTTGGATGTTTCATTAGAGTGGTGATGTGCTTTTACCCTGTTGCACTTCATCATGCATTCAGATGTTTCCTAATACAGGCAATCAAAAATGATGTGTAATTACAACTTTCCCTATTGTCTAATTTTCTCATTTCAGCAGTAATAAAGGCTGGTAGTGAGAGGAACTATCAGACTGAAGACTTTCGTTTTCTATTTCCTGTGGTCACAGCCAGTGTACTGGTTTGAGAAAGCACTGGTTGTAATTGCTATATAATGAATAAAAATACCAGAATAAAACAAAGCTCAAATTTAATTATGCACATAGGAGAACTTGTAGAAAACCTTAAAAATTATGTTGACATTCTGTGTGCTTTAGCAACCCCTGTTACTTTTCCTGTTCACAGCTGACTATAACGTTCAGTCACCTTGAAATTACAAAACAGAAAATGGATACTCAACAGTGGAAAGGAATTGAAATTGATAAACTTTTACCTAGGTTAATAGCTGTTAAAAACAAATCACTGCTACAGTTCTGGAATTAGCTTTCTAATAACTGTAGAACTGCTTGGGAACTGGGATAATTTAAGACTGCTGTGTTTAGACTAACAGTTGAATGTCTCTGTAGCAGAGCTATAGAAACAGAAATTTCTCATTTTCAAGTTTTAGATGGATTGCGGACAGACTTACAAGTTCAAACCTGCTTAATTTTGGTCATCTGTTGTAGTAGGCGTCTTGCGGGGCTACGGGACTGTTGCTGAATGCAACAGTCATCCTAGCACAGAAAGTGGGCAGCTTTCCCAAAGACACGTTCAATCGAAGGACTTCAGTAAGAAAGAGTACAGAACACTTTGCAGAAGGTGCTGCAGTCTTGGAAGAGTTGCTGACACTCCCGTGACAGTTCTCTGCTGCAGTAATGAACCTGTCTGCTGCCATGGACTGAGCCTATTTATTAAAACTGGATGTGGGCACAGGCTGAGAGATATCCAGCCACCGTGCAAAGAAAGACGCTTAATTTTAACCGTATTCAACCCGAACAACAAAAGCTGGCTGTCATTGACCTTTTTGGCCCGCATCCCTAAAACGGTTCTATCTAAAGCTGAAATACTCACACCAGTAGGTAAGAGCACCAAGGCAGGAGCAAGGCTGTGGGTGTTGAGAACAGATGCAGCATGCAGAAATATTTGAATAATACAATTTTACTTTAGCGTGGAGGCAGGCTGTGTATTTGGGCAGTGTTGTGGGAGCCAGGAGAAGAGCCCCAGGCTGCCACCCACGTTTGTTGGTAGGCACAAAGACCTTTTCCATTCTCACAGGGGGGAAAAAGATAATATTTTCTGTGTGGGGGGCTGAGGCTGAATACCCAACAGTGAGGCTGTGGGGAGTCTTAATACAGTCTCAAATAGGTTGTGGATTTTTGGGGGGTTTCCTCCCTTGCCCCAAGTTTTTATGTGCATGTTTGTTTCATGGTTTGTGGTTTGTTTGTTTCTGCCAGATCTGCAGCATAGCTATTTCTGTACAAGTTATCAAACAGTAAAAAGGGAGAGAAAAGGAAGGCTGTTTGCAGTCTTGGAGAACTTTGTTAGAAGAGCAAACATTAGAGTTTAATAGATTTTCATGGATGTGAAAACAACTCCAAAAGGGGAGCTGAAGAGACAATGATGGATAAGATTCTGAAAGGTTTTTTAACTACTCAGCCTTCTGATCAAACCTGGATGTTAACAGCATCAGTGGGGCCAAGCAATCAGAGATACGTGGCTGTATACCACTTCCTTATCTTCAAAACACACAATGCTTTGTGGTTACGTAAAAGGGCCAAGAATCTCTAAATCCTAATGATGTCATTGGGAATAGATTATCATCCACAGTCCTTACTGACTTTGGCTTCTGAAGTGCTCACATTTGGTCAAAAGACATTTAAAAATACATTGTGCTCAGGCAAGATATCTCTCCCTGAATTAGAAAGCATAAGTTTGGTATGTATCTAAGTGTAGTGAAATATGCATCTCCAGAAGTCATTATTTTTTAATTTAATTTAATTTTATTTTATATAGAAACTTGAGAGGGATTGTTTTCTCCCAGGAGCTCCCTTGGAAAAATTAGCAGTGAATGTGCTTTTAGGAAGCAGAAACTTTATGGGGTAGAATTAGTAATGTAGACCAATGTAATATAATCAGCTGTGCTGAGCATCTGTTGTTTCTCCATGTGGATCAGACATAGTCCTGTACGTCTTAGCTCAGTGGCTTGTGCATAGCCTGCTAATCAAGGCTGAAAAGATACGTGTGCTTTTTCTATGGCTGAGCAATGTTTTAAATCATTTCTAAATAGGAGTAATGTTCAGCTGGTAGCCTTGATGGAACTATGTATGATGTTCACAAAAGAATTCAATAAATGGTGCTCCAGAAATGGTGTCATTACTGATACCCTTATGAATGAGAGACCATGGCTTTGGTTATGAAAATGTACTTTCACTGAGTGAAACTGTCACCTGCTCATTTCAGCTGTGTGTTCCAGAGCTGGATCAACTTCCATCTGCCACTTAAGGAACTTTAAAATGACATAGTCTGCTGTATCTCTATAGATAATTCAATGCATTCTGCTCTTTCATCACCAGCTAAGCTCTTGAGTAAGTACCATATTGATAGTCCATGCTGGCAAGCCAAATAAGCTACCAGTTCTAGGTTCCTACTACAATAAGCACATCTACATAATGGTTTATATCAGTTCATTACAGTAAAGGAATGCCTGGCTGACTCAGAGCTGTGTGGTCTTTACAAGTGCAGCAGTCCACCAAGTTTAAAGATACCACAAAGAAGCAGCGAAGAAGAGATGAAGAAAATAAAGGAGTCTTCCAGCAGTTTTGGGGTGGTTTTTTGTTTTGGTAGCAAATAGCAGAATGAGTGGGATCACAACTGAAAAAATATACTGCTATTTGCTACTATGTGATTGTTATTATTTTCCTTTAGAAAATTATACGTTCTTCTGAGCTGCTGCTGTCTAGACTGCCCTCTTTGACTGGGTGCTGCAGTCAGCAGTCAATTGAAAGTGCTTCATTAGTTGCTGGAATGTGCCAGAATGCCGATTGATGGTAATAGAAGTTTGTGATTAAAAAGGAGCTTTATGGATCACAATATGAGTTTGACAGATCAGAGGCGTTTAAAGGCTTCCATCCATGATTCCTAAATCCATGAAACCTAAACTGAAATGTTTTGAAATGTGAATGAATCATAACATGTAACCAATGAAGTAAATTTGTTAAGTGCATGCTTGCTCCTGGATGCAGGTACTCAAGCTAATGCTACAACATGAGCATTTTAAATGTGCACTAAAACTATCTCACTAATTAAAACATTTCTCCCTTCTGGTGGCAGTGGAGGAAGATGGACTCAGGCTGGGGAAGAGGGGAAGGCTAAAATTTCCTAAAGGTGTGCAGTGTAAAGTTGGGATGCTGTACACATTTATTTTTTACTTTTATTTTTGTTTATTTAGGTAGAAATAGCTGCTATGGTATTGAGCTCAGTTCTCAGGTCTCCAATCACTGACAGGCTAATCAAGTAGCTCTTTGTTCTCCAGTACCAGTGGTTTTAACATACTTTTATAGGAAAGAAGTTTATTTTTCCAGTTTCAGCATACAGAATTATCTCAAACTGACTGACTGGTTTATGAACATTTCCAAGAAGTCTTATATTGAAGACGTCCAAGAATACAGCTTCACTTCCTTCCTCCAAAGTTTAATCTAAAAAAATACTTGCTTTTTTTTTTTTTTGGTACAGACCTAATTTGGAGTACATAGGTGTGATGTAAAGTGGCATCATCAAATAGTTACCTGGTGCTCATCAAAACAATAGGTCCAAAACAAAACATAACGCCTTCAAGGTACATGAGGGTAACTGAACTGACTGGCATGAATTTGTATCCAGAGCTGTTTGGTTTCCATTTTGTATCAGCAGTCTATATTAGGAGTAGTAACCAGAAAAGCAACTTTGAAATGGAGGCTTAGATTTCACAAATAATCATACCACCTTTGTGTACACTGTGTAATACAAGCATTTGACAGCTTCAAGTAGGACCACTCTCGTGTATTTTGAATACTGTTCTAAACTTGCCTATTTCCCCGTGCCACTGGGTAGGCCTCACAGCAAAAAAGTGCATTATGCTCCTGATGATCTCATTGCATTTCTCTGACTGCAAAACATTTCTGTTTTTTTTTTTTCCCCCACTGAGTATCTCTGGGTTCTCATGAAGTGCTCTTTGTGTTGTTGTGGGGATGCCCTAAAGACATCTCTTATGTTGAAAAAACAGAGGATCTCAAGTGGCTTGATGTTGGCGTACATTAAAATGGCATATGGTGTAAGTAGGTGGACTTGTGAGTTCAGTAGTTAATGCAGAACGTTAAAGTAAACAGCAAGTAGTGTGCCCCACAGGGTTAGTGCAGGAAGAGGTAACAGGCTCCACAAGTCAGATTTCTGTTCCCGAATACCATTTGCAGGTTATCTGTTGATTAATCTGTCTCTCAGCTTATCTGCCAAAGTGCTCAGTTGTGTGCATCATGTGAGCTTTGAGTAGTTTGGGACTAGTTTTGCTTGCAGGAGTAACTATTGATTTCTGTGGAGTTAACAGGGCAAACAAAAATGGCTCTTGATCCTGAGGTTTTTTTCTTTTAGTGGTTAAATGCAATTAGAAGACAACAGGTGGACATAACCGACACTAAGAACAACATCGGGATGTTGTGCACTGAGCGCTCATTACCCACCAGGGGCTCAGAGGGAAGAACTCTAGCAGATGTAGTTGTCCAACTTTATAGCAAAGTTCTGCTCCTCACCGTGGCTTGGCCAACTCATTCAAAGCTTTGAGTTCAAACCATCTTTGTGTAATAGGAAGCTGAGGCACAGACGTGTCCCATTATTCTATATTATTTAAACTTAAGGCAAAAGATTAGTGCAAGTATCTTGTGACAGACCTTTCTTAAATCACTTCAGTGAAGTCCATCTGAGAAAGGAACTTGGCAGGCTCTGCTGTTGATTCTTCCTGTCAAAGACCATCTGCCGTCTTTACAGTTTAACTTTCATAGTGGGTGACTCCATGCAACTAGGAATTCTGTGAAATTCACTGTATTTATGTGGTATATTTAAATTTTATTTGAAATCAGAGAAAGTGAAAACAATCATATGCTTTTCCAGTGGATTGTTTTAGGATCGGCCATTTTCATATTTTTTTTTTGGCAGAGCTTGGAGTGTTGTATTTATAATGTAAAGCCAAGTCAAAGAAAACTTTACAAGCTGAGATATCTGAAGTACAGATCCATCAAAAGCCCTCAGTGGGACAATTACAGCCCCCACATCCTCCTCCAACAAACCTTGATTATAGGGAAAAATGCATGAGGACTGCAGCAGAGATTAGACAATATATTGTTTCTTCATCCTTCACAAAGCACCTGCTACAAGTATTAGTAATGAGGTGGGCGAGAGTCATTGAACATGTGTTCTATATTAGTATTGACTTTACATATTTTGCAATTTATTTCAGTATCTGTATTGATATCTATTTAAATTAGATAACAGATCCACATCTGTTATGTGGTTTTCATGTTATTTTGCAGAACAGAGAAGTACAGTTTAAATACCCCTTTAGTATCAGATGCAGTGCACATCCAATACCAACTCTTCACTGTTGGGTGCTCTCAGTGTTGCTTTTTTCCTCCCCAAAATCCTCATTGCCTCTTGAAAGCCAAGATGACCCCAAAGAGCCACGTTCATGTTGTGCTAAATGCAGACCAGGCTACCAATTCTTCTTTGAGTTTATTTAACGAGGAATACTTTATGGGACACCAGAGCTCTGAATCATGCTTTTCCTTGGTAGTTTAGAACTTCCTTTACAAAGCTGAACATAAGAATTTAATAGTTCCTTGTTAGAGACAAAAATGTCCCTGCCAGCATTAGAATCCTTCAGGCACAGCAGTAAGAAAGTACATGTGTTTATGCCCTTTTGTCATAAAATGTATAAGACGTGATGCCTTAGATGCATTACATGAAAAACCATGTGGCCACATGCATGCTTGGAAAGATACGTGATTTAGCTGGGTTCGTTTCTCACAAGTTGGACCTTGCTGACTGCAGAATTTGAGGCTTATACTGGGAATGTAGACAAGGCTGTCGTGTCATCGGCGTTTTTAGGGTGATGTAGTTATGAGCACAGTTGGGCAATTAAACACTTTGTCCTTCATTTCACATTGGGTATCAGTTACCATTTCACTCCCATGGCAGTAAATACTATGATGATGGAGCACCCTTTTCTACATTACTCAGTTAAATGGGCACATAGGTAGCATCTGAAAATACGGCTCATTTTCTTTGTACTGGGGACATCGGTTTTAAAATATTTTGACGCTTTTTTTCCTAGCCTGAAAGTAAAGTATGTCTGGTTATTGCTTGTTGACATGGGTTCTTCCACACAGCTGCTCTATCTGCCATATCTCTGGCGATGTGGAT
This sequence comes from Gallus gallus, assembly GCF_016699485.2. Lineage (NCBI taxonomy): Eukaryota > Metazoa > Chordata > Aves > Galliformes > Phasianidae > Gallus > Gallus gallus. The sequence goes on along the minus strand of NC_052543.1, from coordinate 1,350,579 downwards.
AATATTTGTTGTTGTTTTAGGAAGGCAATGGATGGAGAATAACACAGTCCTCTTGTAGAAGTAGAAGCCTAAATGGGAAGGGAGGTATCTGCAGAGAGTAGTGAGAGGCAGAAAATGGTGCTGAATAATTATGTCTTTGTTTGCAGATAGGGTGGAAGAATAAATAATGGAACTAACAGTGGTACAATAAGGAACAATCTTGGTAAGAAAAAAGCAACAGGAGCACTCCAGAATGCAGAAAAGATGCAGTCCTTTTTTAAGGAGTATGGGAGCTGTTTTAGGGAGATTGTCTTAGAACAAAATAGTAAGACTAAAATGGCAGAGATCTGTTCGCACGTCTTGTGTTCCAAGTCTGAATTTTCTTTTTAAAAGCACAGTTACATATAGCAAATTTAACATGTATAGCACACATGATTTCTGGTCTGTACTACAAAACAGAAGTAAACTGAGACTTCACTGTTCTTCATAATTGACTTATGAACGCACGCAGTCATCAGACTGACCCTTGAACATCCTCAGAATAGAATGAAAGAAGTTGACTTCTTTTTTTCTTTTTATTTTTAAGGTCACCTCGTTTTCATAAACCGTCCTGACACATTATTGCTCAGAAAAGTCAAAGCAAAGGTGTTCTCCCCTGGAAAACTCATTCTCCTAGCTTGGCATTACCCAGTGTTGCTTTGCTCTTGTTTGGCAAGGTTTGGGTGAGCCAGAGGAAGGAGATAGGTCTTATTTTGAGATTTAGAGGCTGAATTTTATGTTAGGTTCACAGTTTGTTTTTATTCCTGTCCACTAAATAGCTGCTTTTCCAGGTGAGCCTGAGGAGAGCCCTCTCAAGATGAGAGGAAGCGGAGTGCAGTGGAAAAGCAGCCAAATTCTGATGGCTTTCTTGCAGATAATAGGAGCAGTTAAATCTTCTTAAAAGGCAGTTTTGCTTTCCGCTTAGTACTGTCAGCTGTGCAATTCTTTTCTGTCCTTTGTGAACGTATCATATGTGACCATCTGCCAAAACCTGTTGGTTAATTAAATTCTTTCATGAGCAAATCACTATTCAGTCAAGTCTGAAGCAGCTGGGTTTTGCCCTGGTACTTTCCAGTTGGTTTTGATCATTGTCATTTCATTCTGGATTACATAACCCTGTGTGTTGCATAGAGACGCAAGGGGGATGTGATGGCCACGTCTGGCAGTGGTAATGTTCACACTTCATTATAAATAGAAACGTCCATTTGTGTTAAATAACTTATTCAGGATGAACCCACGGTGCTGATTTTCCCCCTTAAACAGCCACTTGGCTCCATGTGCTTCAGGTGCATGTCTCACAGCCTGGAAAAGGAAACACGAGGAGGATGGTGCACAAGCAAAATTCAGCTAATGCTGATGAGAATTAGAAAACTGGTAGTGCTGGGCTTTCTGAATTCATTTCTAATGAAGGCTAATGCATGGCATGATGTCTGCTGATATTAATATTTCTTACCACTAAAATCTATTGAGCCATGTTGAGTTCTGGACTGCCACAGCTGAACAGCTCAAGTGCTGGACCTCAAACACTGGCACGAAGAAGCTCCTTTCAGTGAAATACTCAACTCAGTAGTCTTTGAATCCCTCCAGTGGTCTACAGCTTCAAGTTTGGTTATGAAATTCTTCACCCGGAGGGCAGTGAGGTGCTGGCACTGCTGCCCAGAACTGCGGGGGCCATCCCTGGAGGTGCCCCAGGCCATGGAAGGACCCTGGGCAGCTTGAGCTGGGGGGCAGCCAGCCCGTGGCAGGGGTGGGGCTGGGGGGGCTTTAGGGTTCCTTCCAACCCAACCATGCTGTGATTGCATGGTGCTTTGTGTGGGGGCTGTGGGGAAAGAGTATGAGGTTTCTGCAAGGATACCATTTGTTCAGTAACTACATCATTTGATCACAGTCCAGCCACACGTTTTCCTGCTTTTACTTTTCTAGTACTTAAGCACAGAAACCTTACAGCATCTTTTCTTAACTGATTTCAGACACATTTTTCTTATCTAAATCATACAGACAGTGGGTACTGTTTGTTGTCCAAGGAGTTACTGTTGGGATGAAGCATTGTTCCCAACCAATACCTGTTGCTTCTGAAGTTGTCACTGGAATGTCACTTCTTAAAGGTTTTTGGCAAATTGTCTTGCATAGGAAACAACAGAGAGCACCTGAACTTCTGTGTTATGTCTATTGCCTAGAGTTGTTCGCAGTCAAATAACTGAAGCTACTTGGAGTTACTGGCAGGTATCTATGCAGGTGGATCAGTGCTGATCTGAACGGGCACTGAGTGCTGCAAGCAGCTGCTGTACCTGCAGCAATCTCTGCAGCTTCCCAGATGGCTGAGAAAAGCTGCTGTGAATGGATGACCCCCCATCTTGGCTCTCAGTTGCTTCTCTGTCATTTCATTTGAACATGCAATCTGTAACACTAGTTAAATGACTTCACAGAACATCCCCTACTTTGTACTGTGGGTGATCAGCAGAATGAGTGACACTGTGTGCATGGCATCACTTTGCACTAAGCTCAATGAGAAGAGTGGGGAAAGCAACAAAAAGCTTTTTTTCCACTTCTTGCCCTATTTTCTAATCTTTGTTTTAACATTTTTTCTTTTGTATTCCAGAGTTGTATTTTTTCGGATATCATTTATTTATTGATTTATTGGTGTTTTTTTCTTTAATTCCATTGACAATTCTTTCAGCAGAGTAAAGCAATTGAACATGTCTTTCATTAGAACTGTCATTTCCTGTACGTATATCATCTGTTGTCTGCAAGCCTTAATTAATTAGTCTCTTTACTTCCATTTTATATTTTGTCTGATGATATTTTGCTGCTTCTTATTGTTCACACATGGATTTTAATAGTTCCCTCAATTTCAGTAGTCCACTGGAATGCCGAATTACTCAACTGTCTCCTCTGAACACAACCCTCCACAGAATTGCACTTCACGTGTCCCCTGTCCTTTGCTGTAGATCCAGCAAGTGTACGAGCAGCAATTCTGGTTTTCATTACTCTGCTGCTATGAGAATAACAAGTAGTCTCTATCAGAAGTCACTGCCATCATGAGGTTGCAGAGGCAGCAATGATTGAATTTCTGCGTGTGTAATTGCATGTGAAAGAGTATTCGGCTGCAATCTGAAGAGTTGTTCCAAAGCAAAGTCTGTAATTGTTAGTAATTTTTCAGCTTTCTCTGGGACTTATTTTTTATGATTTCACCACCTTTACCAAAGTATACTCCATTTGTATTGGAGAGAGACTTCATTATCTCAGGTGCTGTAACTGTGATCAATAGTGGTCATTTAAACTCTGGCTGACGAGGGAGTCTTAACTGGGCCTGTTATCTGTCAGTGCAGTGTGATGGAGGTATTCTCTCTCCCACCTCGCTGTGTCGCTCACTGCAGTTGTGTAATGCAGGTAGTGAGGATGAGAAGCCAAGCAGAAAATCCGTGGCTGTTTTCAGACTGCTTCTGAAGCCTCGTGCACGTCAGATCTATGAATGCTGCTAAATTAATGAGTAAAGGGAATTTCATCGAGTGCTAATGGCAACAAAATGATGTTATCAGTCTCTTAAGCTGTTATGGAAGGCAGTTACACAGAGTGAATGAGAATAAGTAGTGCGGTGGGGAGACTTAATTGATTAAAACCTCTGCATAGTAAACAGGAACATAAACCTGAGCTGTGTGCTGTTCAATACCAAACTGTTGATAGTTGTTCAACAAAACCCGGGCAAAAGAAGCCTGTAGTGAATCTGGAGCCTGCATCAGTAATAGAGTTTGACAATAAAAATCAGTACCCACTCCCAAAATACAGCATTTAATAGTATCTGCATTTTGTGTCTTCTATTGGTTCGTGTGGTCCTTATGGCCAGCTGTTAATTTCCTGCCTCTGTCTGGATCTGAGCAGTTCAAGACTTAGAGGTAATGTGTTATTTTTGTTTGTTTTGTTTGTTCTGTGCTGTGTGGAGGTTATGGCAGCTTGTGAAAATGTTGCTTGAGGCACATAGCCAAACCTTTCTCAGGAGAAAACAGTACTTCCTTGGTAGTGAAGAGTAAAGCAGTGCTCCTTTACACAATTTTACAGAATATTTAATGTCACATTAAAAGCAGAATCGGTCCCCTGACAGTAACCACCCTTACTTTCATTTTTTAAAGTAAATAATAGACTCTACCCGTTCTTTTCTACTTTATTCTACTCCTTTTAATTCTATGAATATAGAATTTTCACATAAGTACCTTCATTTAGCCTATTTTTATTGACTGGAGTGGAGGTGGTGGGCTACGATGAGAGGCTCTGCTGCTGCAGAGGATGCCATCTGACAGCGGTGGGTGGGATATATGACAACGTCACTCATTCATCACCTGGTAATTAGGCATTTTATAAGCTTCCTGAAAACAAATGACAAGTTCTCTTTGTCTGTCACTGAGGGTCTGAGAGCCACGTGCCTGCCCTGAGCACAGCTTTTGGCAGCAACTCTCTCCTCCCTGTCCCCAAACCACTTCATGCTTATTTATGGTATAGAAGCATAACACAGTTCTTCATAGTTCACTGTCTCAGAAGTTTATGCTGTTAAGTAGTTTATGTTCCTGTGTTTCTCTGTTTATACAGTACTATGTCCTGTGCTGTAGTAACTTTGCGACATGATTTGCTTATCAATGGGAAACGAAGTGCGTAAAGTGTGGGTGATGGTTTGAATTCATAGGTCATGAACACTGCTGGGAATGGAGCTTGGAACCTCACAGTCCTCTCTTTAACCAGTGGTAATATTCTGTCTTGAGTGGGGGGGACTGCTGACCTCAACTCTGAAGCAGTTGATCATGGCAAACCTAGAACGCCGTCTGCTTTCAAGCGGCATTGGAAACCTTTTTGCTACAGTCATTTGTTAAGTTGCAGGGTGTACTCCCAGAAAAAAAGAGGAAAAGTTTCAATGTTCATACATGGTAAAGAATTTCTGAGAAATGCTTTGGAGTTTCTGCTGAGTCACTCCTAAAATACTCAGGAGACCTCTGAATAATGCACAGTGATGTGAGACAAGTTGGCTGTAAATATCTGTCCTTGCCACCAAAAAGTAGTTATTTTTTAAGATGAGAACATGTACATACAGTCTTTTCCAATGTAAATTTTCAAAGCACTTGCAATTTTTACTGTGAGACAGAAAGATAAAGAAGTAATCTAGAGGCTTACCTACAGTTTATCCAATTGAAAGAATGCAGAAGCAGTGTGTGGCAGCATGACAGTGTGTGTGGGGGATCCACGTACCATCACACCCCTCACTGCTTCTTGTTGTGATGTACTGCTCAGGTCCAGCCATGGCTGATAGAAGTGTGCCCCACACAAATAAACACAGCCAACGTGTGCATTGTTACAGTAGGAAGAGAAATACTGCCCGGGTGCTTTCTGTGGTTGTTCTTGTGATGGTAGGAGCAGGACAAAGTTTTGAAAGTGGGATTTGCTCATGTTTTTGTTGGGCCGGTTTGTTTCTGTTTGTTAATCAAAGAGATAATATTCCTCTGTCAAATTCATGCACTGCTCACACAGGTTAACCTAAATAGCACAGAAGTGCCCTTGCCTTTATCATCTCTTTACTTCGGAATGCTGTCTGTACCGTTTGCCACAACGAACCCTGTGACACTCAGCAAGCCTTCATTTGTGTGGCTGTGGCAATTGGTACTTAATCCTGTTTTCATCCGTTAATCTAATGAACTGGTGATCATAATTCCCTACAAATAACTGGATTATCAGCAAGTTGAGCCTCCATCCAGTCACAGTTTAAAATGAGCTGTGTTACGAGGCACTTAACAGCTGCAGGTGAGGTGCTTAAATAGGCAGGATGAGTAATCAGAACATCTTGGAGGACACAGCAAGTTCTGAAGGCTGTGGACTGATACTCAGTTCTAATCCTGTGCAAACATTATCTGATTCTTCCAGTCTCAAGGCAGGCCTGTTTGCTTCTGGAAAGAGATCTTTGTTCTTCAGTGTTTCCTTGTAGGCAATAGCTGCCTTTCACTGAGGAGTGGGTGTAAGTCTCGTCCCCCATCTTTTTAATAATCTAGAAAATATTTTTAAAATAAATTTAATGATTTTCAGTAGCTTTATGATGGCAGCAAATTGTGGTCTAACACCAACAAGCAGTTCAGCACCAGACTGCCTCTTGCTTACTCCCACCCAGCAGTGGGATAGGAGAGAGAACTGGAAAGGTAAACGTGAGAAAACTTGTGGATTTGAGATAAAAGATTGTCTAATAGGTAGAGGAAAGGCTTTGCATGCAAGCAAAGCAAAAGTGTCCATTCACTGCTTCCCATCAGCAGGCAGATGTGCAGCTGCTTCCAGGAAAGCAGGACCTGTCAGATGAATTGTTTTCTTGGGAAGATGAATGCCAGCACACTGAGCATCCCTCCTCCTCTAACCAGCTTTTCTTGCTCAACGTGACACTGTGTCACATGGAACACCCTTTGGTCAGCCTGGGCCAGCTGTCCCAGCTTCTCCTGCACCCTCAGCTCCTTAATAGCAGGGCAGAAGGAGAAGCAGCACTGCTCAGCAGCTGACACAGCAGTGTGTTATCACCACTGTTGTCATCAGAAACTTCCATTTTAGAGGTATAGTTTTAATTGCAAGCTGACTTCTTTCCTAAATGGTGAGTCTTTATTACCTGGATTCACAAATTCCAAGATCCTGGACAAGCTGCAAGTCATGATGAGATGCAGATCCTCGCAGAGTGTCTCACAGATGACTAAATGTGTGGAAGGCTTGGTGTTCCAGACACTGATAACTTCATGTGTTAGCAACCTTGCTGGGATCAGTAGCTGCTCAGAAGCCTGCATGAAGGCATTGGGTCTTACAAGAGCTAAAATAGCTCCTGATCCATTATGAGCAGTGGCAGTGGGCTCTTCTGAGAGGGTTTCAGAGGAAGTGTCCGCTAGTGCTGGCAGTTAAGTGTAAGAATCAAAGCCTGGCAGGTTCTGCCAGTAAAATATATGGTGGGAGTATGCACAGGGAGAAGAGTGCATTGATGACTGTTACTGTCTTTTGTCTGCTGAGCTGGATGCGGCTGCTTCTGTGCAGTGCAGCCAGCCTGTGTGGTTAACTGCAAGTGGGAAACATCTGTTTTGAACAGTGGTGTGCACCTGAGAGTGTGGGCAGCCACCTGAAAGTGACTCAGCTTGTGGCAGTCGCTCATGCTGTCCCATCACTACCAAAAGCATGTCTGTGTCAAAGGTGTGATACAAGTGCAGGAAGGAGAGCTAGAAAACTACTGCCTGCCTGCAAAAATCAGTTTCTTAATTTACTGACATCACTCCTGAAGAAAGAGCTGAAAACAGCATCAGAAGGGCAGTGAGGTACAAGTCAGCAGCTCCTGCGTGCTGCTCGGTCAGCGGTAGTTGTCTGTCTTCTACTGCACATCATTATCAAGTGCTTCACAATTAGTATTAAATATAGCTCTGGGACAACTTCAGAGAAATTATTTTACAGCACAGCAGATGGAAGAAAGTGCTGTCTGCTAGTAAGTTGTCTGTCTGTCAGAATAACAGCTGGCAAGCAAAGGGCCTGAAGTTATATCCCCTCGTGCAGGTAAGTGCCGTGCTTATGCGGGTGTAGAGCATGTTGTGTGATCTCTGAGAGTCAGTGCCTCCAGAAGTGATGGCATGCTATGTGCTGTGGGGGCTGAGCTGAGTGCGTTCTGGATGTCTTAAATGAACACTGGGTGCTTTGCACTGTGCAGATGCACGTGTGTGCTCTAATGCTCATCGTTTTATAACGCGACAGAAAAGAACTCGAGTCCCTGTGTGAGTAGTCAGTGTAAAGATCAGTCAGTCAGGGCTGCTGTGATCTTTGTGACGTGGCTGTCCTGGCTGGTTTCAAAAAGAGCAATGTAAAGATAGTATTTGTGAAATCCCTGTTGCTGCATGACCTGTGTGTGTTCCCTATTTCTTTACAAATCGTTAAGCAGTGAATCCCTCGTTCCAGTTAGTGGACGTGTGAATTACTGGCAAAACTGCTGTTAGCTGTGGACAGCTCATCTTCGCTGTTTAGTTGAGAAGTTAAAACAGTGAACTGGAAACATCATTTGTCCTTTCAGCCTCAGCTTTTTCAGTCTGTTTCCCAGAGAGGTGAAAGTATCTGTGTTGGCTGCTTCAGTGCGTGTCTTCCCATGCATCTCCTGGGAGCACTGTGAAGAGTTCTACTTGTGCTCACTCCTTGCTTGGAGGGGGGGGAGCAGCATTAATGAGTCCTGTGAGAGTCATTTGAGTCCTCTCAGGTTTTTGCCTTGGAAAATGAGAGGATCAGAGGCACGCTTTAAAGGAGCTGGCATGCTCCTTCAGTGACAGAAAGGAAGACAGATAGTGAGCTTTTGCTCTTGAAACCTCCGTCCATTCTTATAAGGAGAGGACATTCATTCTTTTAGGCTCTCTGCGTTATTTCAGTCTCTAAATACAGTTTACAGTTGCAATTAGTGAATTATGCTTTATTTCCTGTCCTGTGCCTTCCAGCTGTAATGCTTGAAGAGTGGAAATACTGTGTTTTCCCCAGGGGGGAGGACAGTCTTGTGAAGGACAAAGTGTCTGGGAACCAGTGGGATGAAAAGGAAGTTCAGGAACTGCGTGGCATAAGTTTCAAATAAAATTCCCAAGATGGTTTTTTAATCTTATAAAGGAATGATCTGCTCCACTTTTCCCTTATTTGTGACTTTAGTTATTTACATTTAGTTGTGTAGATGTGTGCCGTATGGTATGCTTATTGACAATATGCAGCTTCACTTACGTTATCCGGGCTGAAAACACCAGAGGAAAGCAACAAGGGTAAGATGATATCATTGAATACAATGCAGTGTATAATATCCATGTGCTGTACAAGCATTCTGACTATCAATATTGATCTGATGCTCTGAATGTGCAAAGGATTGAGCGGTGTAAATACCAAATGACTGTATGCCTTTTGGCAGCAACTTGAATCACCTGAAAATAAGAAAACCTGGCTTTTTAAGTCATACTTAAGTTCAGTCTGTTCTCATAAAGGAAGGAACTAATCACTGGAATTAAATATATATATATATATATATTTGCTTGGTAGACATCCAGAAGAAGGTTCATATAACAATGCATATTCAGTCCATTTACTTTTAACCCACACTGACAATATAGTCAATAGTTTTCTGCTGTTCACAGTAAACTTTAGGCAATCATGCTCTATTTCTTGTCCATCAAATTCCTCTCATTCACTTCCAAGGGAAGACTGGGAAGTCTTTCTGTTCCATGTGTTGTCTATTCATCTTACAGATTGCATTGGAATAATTAGACTGAAATTACCTATTTATTCACAAACCAGCACAGGATGGGCAGTAACACAAGAAACTGTCTCAGATTTGCCCAAGTAGTTCTGATGATGTCAGCATAATTCAGTCTCTAGCAGTCCAGTGCTGCCAGTTTTTCATGTTGCTAGTCAAATACACTTCAGAAATAGTTGCAGAGGAGTTTTGTGTTTGTTTTTTTTTGTTTTAAATCCACCTCAGTGTGTGTGGGGGGGGAGGCAGTTCTTGGCCCTACGCTGCTTTGGCACTCCCATCCAGTTTTCTCTTTAATGTTTTCCACATGTGGTTGTGAAATCCAGTGTCTGACTCCTTTTCTAAATATAGAGTCACCATTCTTTTCAAATAATTGATGCAATAAGTCTCACTTGTTTTCAAGACCTTTCTACTTCTGCAAGCATTGAGCATTTCTCTGTTGTCCATTCTGCATAGTCACTTTTCAAGTAACTTTATTATTCTTTTTGCTTTACTGTGTTTTGGTGTAAGTAACTATTTGGTTTGGCTTTGAAGCAAAAAGTATGCTAACAAAGATTGCTTTCCTTTAGCAATGGAGGAGTAGCCACCGAGGAGTGGGGCTGTGCCCACAGTTAGCACAGAGCGTGTTCTTCACGCCTTCTGCTTGTAGAACAAAGATAGTAATGATGGTGTTAGCAAAGATGAAGCTTACTGTTTTCTCAGTTCAATTCTGAGCAAGTAGCTGTTGTGCCTTCACTGCACTACCCAGCTGTAACCGCCTTATGTAGTTCTGCATTATTAATGTGGTTAAATGGAATCACCTGTAAGTGAATGTCTTAGCTTTGCCTCTCACTAACAGTGCTAGACTTTGACTCAGAGGTAAAAAGTGACCAAATGTAAGCCTGGACTGCAAAACAGCCAGCAGCTGGCTATTGAATGAGTTTGCTTTCCTATTGGTGAGACATCATGTCCTTAAATTCTCTGTACAAAAAGCAGGAAACTGCCTATGATTTCAATAATAGGCTTTAAACAAAATCTGAGACTCTTTACAGCTCTCATCGCATTAGCAGTGTTTTCCATTGTCAAATTTTCAGTGATTTATTACATAATTATTCAGAAACAATTCTGCCAGTGTAGATTTGAGCGTTTGGAGGCCTGCAGCTCCCCCAGGCTGCTCCCCTCTTGGCACACTGGGGAAGCAAAACTGTAAATGGTACTTTAAAGCAGACAGTTCTGTTCGTAAAGAGAACCAATTGCACAGGTCTGCAGTTGGCTGTTACACTTCATGATGGTCTTTAAAAAGTAGACAGTTGTTCCTGGAGAATAAGCATATACAGATATATGAAGTTATTTTCAAATGGTCCAGGCTTCATCCTGCTAATGTAAATATTCTGCATACCTCAGAACAAGTTGCAAAAAATGATACGCAAAGATAATAGCAGTCTTGCATGGATTTTGTTGAAAAACCCAGTGTTGCACAGTGAAAAGGATTGTTTGCTTCTTTATCTGTATGGTTTAACAAGGCAAGTCTGATTTTGGGCCTATGCTGTTGCAAATTACACATTCCACTATCTGTATTGCTGAATCGATCTCATTGTTTAGTGTCGTGGTTCTCCTTTCTGTTTTAATAATCACATAAAGGTGTGGAAAACTGCCATTATTGCAATAAAAAGGCAAGGCTGACTTCATTGTTTCCTGGCTAGCTCACTCCTAGGCTGCAGTGAACCTGCATATACCCTTTGAAAATGTTACTGACAACATTACAGGGCTTCATTCTGTACTATTTAATGAATTTGAGAGGATGAGGTGATTAAAGTCAAAGGCTCAGGGTACAGTGTCAGTGAAATAGTCAGAAGTGACACGTGTGCCTCAGTCTCCTATAGGAATGCCTTGGGGTTCTCTGTTTTTGTTGGAAAGATTTCAAGTTTGCCACAGACAGAGAACAGGTTTTTGCTTTTTTTATTGGACTTTCAGCATGACCGATTACATCAAGTTCTGTGTGCAGATGGACAGGAGCTTGCTTCACAGCAGACATGAAATTTTCGGAGCGCGGTGTGCATGGAGGATGTGCAGTGCCGGTTTAAGCCTCAGACGTGGTCAGAGCCTCTTTGAACCTCTCCACATTCTTCAGGATGTGAGTGGGAGTATTCTACCACTTACAGAAGCCTTAGGTGACTCCTGAAATGTCTCTCACGATGAGCCTTTGACACTACTGGTTTCTCAGAAAAGAGTCTTACATTTTAGGTAGGATGATTATGGAGAGCTCAAAATATATGGTGTAGTACACAGTGCTCTAGAAATCTGGTCACAAAAGAACTGTGGTGTGATCCGTGACCTACGAGCTGCAGAGCAGTGAGTGAGTTCTTTCATTGAGAGGTATTTTTCTCCTGATGCAAGCAATAGTAATGGAAGCAGTGCCAAAATACAAGAGCAGGGAATGGCTTTTCTTACCAGGCACCCACTGTGCTGTGTGTGCATGCTAGTACTGATGAGAGAGACAGCAGCTCTTCGATCCGGGATGAGCAGTTATGTTCTCTGCTTAGACAGGGTTCCTCCCCTTCAATAAGGACAGGAAATTTCCTCAAGAATTTTGCGATTAGATAAACCCAGGAAGAACTACTTCTGGTGTGCGATTGGCTTACCTGGGCCCTCTTACGGGCTGTAGGATTGTGTTCTTCTTGAATCTCCACTGGTCTGGGCAAGGGGTCAGGCTGTGAGTTTTGGTAGGGATGCAGACTTCCTAGTGGGAGTGCAATATCTGGTAGAATATATAAATATTTTCTTACCATAAGTCCTTAGGAAGGTAGGAATTATGTACACATACCAGCATCAAGGTGCCCATGTGGCCCCAATATGATCATCAGGGAAAGGAAACAGAATCCATCAAATGTACAGAATACCCTTCCAGTCTTACTAAAGCCTCCTTGATAGGCAAACTGCCTAATTATTTATGTCCAAGTGTCTCAGCAGTATTACAACCAATATCTTCATGAGTCCTGGTCAGGAATGCATGAGAGGAGGATGACATATGCTGTTGTAATAAGCAGATTTTTACTCTGCAACCAAACCATAAGCCTGAAGGAGAATAGAGGAAATAAAAAAAGCGTAGCTAAGCTGGGGCAGCAGCTCACCTAAACAAATTGCTGCCACTGTCTTTTTCTTAAGGGGGTTTACTCTAATCGTGAATTGAGTCCCGTAGGCTGTTGCTTTAAAAACAGGACAAAATATAACAAAAAACCACCAAAACAAAACAAAAAACCAACCTCACCCACTCACTAACAAACCTGTAGTATTGAGAGGACATGCCTGTTTCTGTCTTTTTCAAGTTAAAAACTACATTTTGGCATGTGGTTTAATTGTAAAGTAAAATGCCTCTCTTGCTTCCTTTCTAAATAAGCTGCTCCAGGGTTATTTGCTCTTGAAATGTACTTTTCTTAGCTTTGCCTGTCATTTTGAGTTTGTGGTGAACTGTCAAGTAGAAAAAAGTCTTTCTTTTTCTTCAACCAAACTGTAACTGTATTGCAGCCCTCTATAGGAGGAAAGGTTCAGGAAAGCCCTGACTTTGTCCGCATCACAAGATTGTGTGTTTGAAGATATTCAGAAAGGTATCTCACGTATGGCTGATCTGACTTGTCTTCTCTTCTTGTCCGTCATCAGAGCTGTGCTGTCTGGGACAGGGGGTGCCAGTGAAGTTTAAGCAAGCCTATGTTTGTCTGTACCATGTAAACCTACGGACTGAGACAGCTGGGATGGCAGTAAAGCTGAAGCTGAAGAGTAGTGTCTTGTTTCTAGTGTACTGAGAACCAACTGAGGTGTTATCACAGTAATTGTTTTATGACCTTGGGTTTTCTTGAGCTGGGATAGAATAATAGTACTTCTTTCAGAAGAGGAAGGCGTGCAATAAGGTCATAGTCCCAGTACAGTCTGAGGCATTGAAGCTCTGTAATTTGTGCGCATCTGGATTAGAGACAGAGATTATTTTGATTCAAGAATGTTCTTCTGTGTTGAAACGTTTTTAGGTGATGTCTGACCAAAAGGTAAATAAAGCTCTTGGGAGCTCTTCCCAGTATGGAGACTTTGGGAAGAGAAGTCTCCCAAAGGAGTAGAAGCTTTGTTTCCCACGTTACTGATTAGTTCTTGTAATTGGATTTCAGGTTTTTGTACTGGAAGTGAAGTTTAGCTGCTGAAGGCTAAAATGGGAGTTCTTGAAGCTGAAGAGACAAACATATGCTAGGATGTTTCGTTTAAGAGATTCTACCAAGAAATAAGAGGAATCCAAAAGATCTGTTTCACTTGGCTGTAACTTTCATGAATGCTAACAGAGGTCCTATAAGGGGGTGGAGATATTTTAATCTTATCAGTTTGCCAAACTGATCACTGCCTTGCTGAGAGGGGTCATTTCAGCAAAGAGTGGAAGTCAACTCTTGAGGGAGCTGCAAAGGTATGACATGAAGAAATACTTGACTCATAACTAATTGTACTACAGGTGATCATGCACGGTATTACATAATATCATACCAACGTAATCTGAAGGCGGTGTGTGGTGACTCACAAATTCTGTATTCTCAGTTTTTATAAGGGGTTCTATTTAAGTGGTTCTTTTCCTTTCAAATGCTGAAGTGCTTGAAGTAGCAAAAAACCCTTATCCTGTTCTGTGTCAATTATCTCTCCAGTCCTAAGTACAACTCCTGAATGGCTCTAGCTACTTTGAAAGTAAATCTCCAGCTGAATGAAAGAAGAAAAGAGGAACTGGTATATTCTGTAGGAGTATTTTTCCATTCCGTGCATTTTCAAAATGCAAACTCCAGCATGCATTTAAGAGGTACTTATTAGATGAGTCCTCCAGTGTGAATATTTTAACGTGTTCATTGAGTTTTTGTGACTGTTCATTTTAAGTCTCAAGGCCACTTCATGCATGAGCTCATCGTACAGAGGTGAAAGCAAGTGCAGTGACATTTATAGTTGAATTCTAAATTATGGGAGGACTGTATAACCAGTAGAAATCCATTCTGTAGGCTTTTTGGGCTTCCATACCTTTCAGTACTCTTTTCCTCAGGGTATGCAGCCTGGAGCTATGATTCTGGCATGAGCAGTCATAGAATCACAGAACCACAGCGTGATTGGGTTGGAAGAGATCTCCCAGCCCCACCCCTGCCATGGGCTGGCTGCCCCCCAGCTCAGGATGCCCAGGGCCCCTCCATGGCCTGGAGAACCTCCAGGGATGGCACCCACAGCTCCGGGCAGCAGTGCCAGCGCCTCACCGCCCTCTGAGCAAAGAATTTCCCCCTAACATTTTACTTCAACCTCCTCTCTTCTATTTGAAAACCATCCTCCCTTGTCCTATTGCTATCTGCCTGCATAAAAAGTCGCTCTCCCTCCTGTTCATAAACTCCCCTTAAGTAAGGAAGGCTGCAGTGAGGTCTCCCCAGAGTCTTCTCATCCCCAGGCTGAGCACCCCAGCTCCCTCAGTCTGCCTATGTCGGAGAGGTCTGCGAACACTATGGGTTCTTAAATTACAGTGAGAACAAGAAGAGTAAGGTGTATTGGAAGCAGACAGCATTGCACAGAACGTTCACTTTTGCTCTTCTAATTAATATACGCTATTCATTAAAATCTGGCTAATACACTGTAAAGTAGGCAGTGTAATCATTTGACACATTTGTTGAAAACTTGGCAGTATCTCATCCTTAATATTTGGCTATTTAAATATATTTTGTGCATTTTTTGCTTTTTGCTTTTCTTTTGAGTTGAACCTTAGTTTACACTATAAAATAGATTACATGTAAGATAAAGGAATAAGTCCACTATATTAACTCTGTGCATGGTGCCTGGGGGGACAGGGATCTGGGAAAGCCCTCTGAGGACACTTGGGAGGGAAGAGGAACAGTCACAGCAGTACTTCCCAGTGTCCCTGGGTTGTGAAAGGGCTGTGAATCTCTTCTCTTGCTTTCTGCCCTTCTGAACTGAAATGGATTCTGCATATCCTCAGGCCCAGATACATCCCTGATCTGAGACAGAGGGATCACCAGAGGGAAGAAGGCTGAAAGAGTTTTAGCAGCTGGCTTGGTAAGTCTCACACGACCTTGCTTTGCCCCCGGACTCTTAATTATTTCTGTAGAGTACCAAGCTTTCTAAGATTAACAACAAGTATCTCTACCACTCATTCTTTAAAATAAAATAAACAATCAGTAGTGGACTTTGCATAATTTGTGTCAGTGCTGACATAAGGCTTCTGGGCAGTACAGGGAAAATAACCTTTTGCCACCTCAGAAATAAAGCATTTTTTTTCCTCATTAATGAAATGGTGAAGTGTGGGCTTAGAGCAGAGGCAGAGCAGTTCTGTTAAGCATCGCACTCCCTGCTAAGCACAAGACATTGTGGTAGATGAGCTCTGCAAAGCCAGTACCCTGTGGCTCCAGTTCTGTCCTTCCTGTTCCAGGAACAGGTTGCCCAAAGAGGTTGTGGATGCCCCATCCCTGGAGGCATTCAAGGCCAGGCTGGATGTGGCTCTCAGCTGCCTGGTCTGGTGGATGGCAGCTCTGCACATAGCAGTGGGGTTGGAACTAGGTGATCATTGTGGTCCTTTTCAAACCAGGCTATTCTGTGATTCTCCCTCATCTCATGTACAGGTATCTCCCTCTGCAGGCCAGAGGGGAGAGATGGGAAGAGGGGTGCGTACCAAACTGCATGCTGCAGCTGCCCTCAGAGCCTCTCCTCCAGCTATAGCAGTCTGGGCAAAGGCAGGCACAGAGCAGGGCTGGGCACCAGAGCAGCCGCACTAGGGCTGCATGCTGCGGGTGTCGGGGATGCTGCTTAGGCTCTGTGCACTGAATCAGCTGGAGAGGATGCCGTTTGAGGCCCAATCGGTCATCACCAGGATTTCTGAGTACATGTTTTACTCGTTTCTAAAAACAGTCCTGTCTGGAAAGCTAAAAGCTTCTACAGCAGCCGTATAAATCTGCAGTGCCTGGCTCGTACCATGGGTAGTCATTTTGTGCCACATCATGGACTATTCCAGGTGGCGTTAAGGCAGTAGCAGAGAACTTTGCCTGTGATTTCCGACTATGGTTGGTGGTCTAATTTGATTCCTAAAAGTGCCTTTAAGGGAAAGGAAACACACAAATAAAATGAAGTGGTGAAATTGTATTCTATATGTTGCTCCGAAAGTAATGCCTCCCATTTATTTCCATGGAAACGATAACAGGTGCAAAGAGCACAATAACACTGTTTGATAGAGCAGATTGTCAGCTACAAAACACTGTTTCTCAGCATAGTCATTACCATTAGCTACGCCTTTTTGCCAGCAAAGGACAAGAGCCTGCATGCTGCACTTGTAAAAATCTGTGTGGCCACCCAGAATGTGGCTTTTCTTTCAGTCAGTGTCGCCACCACTGAAATGCACCACCCACCAAATCACTGTGCTCCCATTTGCTGTTGAAACATTCATATTCATTTTGCTTCATATGCACTTCCATGTCAGATGCCATTCTATCAGACTGCCCCTCTACTGCCATCTGTTGAAGGGCAACAACATGGAATGGATTATAGGTGGGAAGGTTCAGCCTCTACTGCCATCCTACCAACATCTGCCTCTGACGTCATGGGCCATCATCATAAAATAGGCATTACTTTCAGAGCAGCCCTGGAACTGAATACAGAATACAGTATTTGTTTGGGTTAGTAACTTGCACATTTGCTGTTGATCTTTTATGTTGGCTTTCCTTTTGGTTCTGCAATAAGATCCTTGTTTTAAAATAGATGAAAAGCCACAACTCATCAGTCTTGTTTCAGGATCTCACTGCTGATTTAAGATTCCTGCTTCCCAGTCTCAGTTTGTTATTCACTTGGAATTTTTTCTCCCTAAGGAAATAATCTTCAATGTTTTAGCTGGATACAATTTCCCCTATGGGGAAGTGATATTACAGAACATCTTCAACTGCTCTTACAGTGTTATAAATTTTCTGGAGCAGTAACAATTAATATACAAATTGTGCTACAAAGTGAAAGTCCGCTTTTCATGGTGAAGTACCTCATTATGGTGTAGTGCAGCTGTGTCCAGTGGAACGCAGCTACTGAGCACTGTAAGTGCTCAGGTGTTCCTTTTGCAGAGCTCAGAAGGAAGAGTTGCAACTCATGCTGAGATCTCCATCATGCTGAGATGCAACTGCCTGGTGTTTTTGAAGGCTCTGTTTGCTGTAGAGGTTCGATGTAGGTTTCATAACAACAGGGGTTTACTTCACTGCCCCAAGTCAAGGGGTGTGTTTGTTTTGTGTTGGAGGAAGATCCAGCCTGCTGTAGTTGCAAAAGCAGCCTAACTCTGGGAGTAAGGAGCTTTGTAGTGGTTATTTTGTCTCGCTGCCTCCTCAGGGAAGCGTAATATCTTAGAGTACACTGCTGTAACCAGTTGTCTCAGGACAACCAAAACAGGGATGTATTGTGGTGAGAGGATGGAGGAATGAAGACGTTGCCTGCTGGGCAATGGGAATTGAGGAATGATGGTTTTCAGTGCATATTCCCTTGAAGCCCGCTTTGGGTTGCATGCTGCTTCAGTGACATGGTACTGCTACACTTTAACCATTCTCAAAGTGTTACTTAAAAACAAACAAACAAAAACCAAACAACAGATAGTTTTTCTGACAGATCTGGTGTTAAGCCTGCTTGTGCAAGATTGAATAAGATCAAGTTGGCTGATAGGTCAGTTAGAAACTTTGACATGCTGCTCTTCCTCAGGATCTGAGCTGTTATTTGACATCATCATTATTATTAGTCTAATCTGGCCATCATTCAGCCATAACATGCAGCAGGTGCTAACGGACTAGAAGTACTCACAGTCTAACCATGCACTCTGGGGACTAACCATGCTGTAAACCATGCAGTCTAACCATGCTGGCTGCCTTAAAGGCTGCTTGCCATCTAGTGGCTTAGATCTGTTAATGACAGAAGGCTGTAAGCTGTAAAGCTGATTCCTATTGAAAACAGCTGAAGGGCTGTTTCTGTTTCAGCTTCATGAGGTGACAGAGCTTGAAGAGGAAGTGGAGAGATTAAGGAGCATGGAAGTGTGAGCAGGAGATAGACTGGTGCAGCAACTCCCTGCAGCACCCACAAGAGGGGCACCGTGGTGATCCACCCCATGGAGTGGTGGACCCCCGGCCTGCCACCATCAGGCAAAGGGAGGGGACCTAAGAGATGGGGAGGAATGGAAACAGGTTCCTGCTCAGTATCACTGGCAGACTCCCTCCCTCGCCTTCCCAGCTGTCCTCACACGATGGATTTGGGGCTTTGGACCTCGAGGGCTAGTTAAGTGAGGAAGAGATGGAAGGTGCACCTGTGATGTTGCCTGGGGCAAGGCAGTTGACTCCATGCCTCAAGACTGCCTCTGCCAAGGACAGAGGGTGACTGTCGTAGGCAGCTCCTTACTGAGGGCAGCAGAGGGTCCCTTATGTCAGATAGACCCTACCTGTAGGGAAGTGTGCTGCCTCCCTGGGACCCGGTCAGGGACATTGCCAGAAAACTTCCTGGCCTGCTTCACCCCTCTGATTATTATCCACTACTGATAGTGCAGGCTGTAGTGATGAAGTTGCTGAGAGAAGCCTCAGGACTGTCAGAAGGGACTTCAGGGGATGAGGGTGGTTGGCGGATGGAGTGGGAGTACAGGTGGTGTTCTCCTCTTGTCTGTTCAGTGACAGGGAGGACCACAAAAATGTATCTGATAAATACATGGTTGAGAAGCTGGTGCAATCGCAGGAGTTTTGGCTATTTTGACCATGGGTGGCTTACTTGGCACCTGGCCTGATGGCTGCAGGATCCCATCTGTCTCAAAGGGGGAAACGGATCCCAGCCCAGGAGCTGGCAGGGCTCATTGAGAGGGCTTTAAGCCAGGTATGAAGGGGAAGGGGATGAAATGAGGTTCACTAAATGAGCTTGGGGGAACAATGCCAGGGTTGGGAGCGAGGCCAGTGACTCAGCTGAAATGCACCTATACCAATGCATGCAGCATGGGCAACAAGCAAGAGGAGCTGGAAGCCATTGTGCAGCAGGCAAACTATGAGTGCACCCTTAGTAAGTTTGCTGGGGACACCAAGTTGGGAGGGAGTGTTGGTCGGCCTGATGGTAGGAAAGCCCTCCAGAGCGATGTAGACAGGCTGGCTGCCTGGGCTGAGGCCCCTGGGATGAAGTGCAACAATGCACGAAGGAGGAGGTGTTTTAGTTTCCTTCTGGAGAAAACAGAACAAGAGCTGAACTTTCAATTACTGCCATTTAATTTTTCATTTTTTAAATGAAAATCACCACAAACAATTTTCCTGTAAAAATAAAAAGTTCTTTTATAAAAACATGTTTTCTATGTGGGAACATCTGTGTTGAAAAACTCACCAGCTGTATCAAAATCCTATTTTGCAGCCCAGCAGAGCAGCTGGTGCTTGCTGGCTGCCCCCGCCACGTGGCACAGTGCTGGCGGAACAGTCTGTGCCTCTCTGGGACCTGCCTGCTCACAGTGCTGACACAGCCATGCGGGTTCCCTTTATGCCATGTATCTGAAGTGCCTTTCTCTTCCAGGCAAAGCCTTATTTCTGCATCAGGATTATTTTGCTCATGTAACTAAAGAGGGTTTTTGCTTACTCTGGTACTCTGGTCCATTACTGTTTCTTCCTTCCTCTGCATACATGAGGGCATCCTCATCGCACCCTGTTGGTACTGGGTGTTGGCCAGAGGGCGTCCGCCACAAGGAGACCCAGCTGTGCTGGCAGTGGTGCTGCAGAGCAGAAGAACACATGGGCTGTGAAGCCGTGTTGAGGTAGGCCAGGCCCAGAGTGCTCAGGGCAGTGCAGGACGGCAGTGGATGCAGAAATAAAACACAGGCTGTCTGAACTGTGGGTTGTATTGTTCTGTGCTTTGCCTTTTGGTCAGATGTAGACCAACTCAGAGGTTTTAAATCTGTAAGAAAGAAGCCTACTCTAGGTATTACTGTAGGATACAGGATCAAAGTCTTTTCCCTTGTTTGGGATGCTGCATGGCTGCATTGCAGAGAGTAAGATTTGCAGTTCAACACAGAAAGTAAGGTATATTCTTCCTTCTGCCAGTCTTGCTCTGGGCAAGTCAAATGTTTCCCCCGTTGCCTTAGTTTCCCCGCCTGTCCAGCAGTGTCCATAGGACTGCCCAGCTCTGCATTGTTTGCAAGCAGGTTAGCTTGAGTTCCTTTGATCTCATTGAAACATGAATATCATGAGCAAGCAGTTGCAAGTGTACAGCAATACCTGCTATACCTAGCTACACTGTAAAAGAAGACGGTGCTCCTTAAGACAGTGCTCATTAAGGCTGAGAACACTTTTTGCTTCAGCGTTAATCCAGGAAACAAGGAATCTAAGAATTCAGCAGGAGCATTTTCTTCTGCATTTTTCTAAAGCAGTGAATGACAATTAGAGAAGGAATGATCCTTTATGCTTGGTAAGAGGAAGAAGGCGGTGGTATTGGAAAGCCACAAAGTCTGGAGCTGGTACTGAGTTGTCTCCTGGTTTAGGTTTTCAGCGTTTCCAGCTCAGAATAATGGTTTTGTTCTTCCCTTTACGATTTCCTTCATGGTGAATTTCTTAATACACTTTCCCCACATTGTTGACAGCCTCTGCTTATGCACTGACTTCTCTGTCAGTCTGTGGCTGTGTAACTCACAGCTGGGTAGGGGTCTATGGAATGAGTTTTCTTCTTACTCTTATTATGGTGCAAAGGATGAGAGCGTTGTGTTGAGAGTCATCTAGGCTTCTTTGATGATTCTTTGTAAACTGCTCAGAATATCTCCTGTAATGCTTTACTGAGTTCAGTCTGTTACAAAATGCAATTCCCATGTGTTGTGAAGTGGGCTGTGGTGCACTTGTTTGGTCCAGTGTAATTCTTACTGTTTCCCAAACCTCGAGCCTCTTTGTGACAGTTTGCAAGCAGATGCCTGGGAACATACTGAAGAACAAGAGAAGCACGTGCTCACATTTTCCACTTGCTTTGCATTCTGCTTCATTTCTGAACCTCTGTAAACTTTCATATCCTCAGGCGGTGCATTCTACAGTGGAATTACAAGTTGCAGTTTCATTTGCCATCCCACAGCTCTTGTATTATGAAAGCTATTGAGCACTTTTTTCTGTCTACCTCTTCCACAGCTTCTAGTATCTTGTAGGATCCTCATCCTTCTCTTAGCTGTCTCTTTTCCAGGCACAGCTCTATGTATTTAGTTGTCCATCTGAATGGAAGCAGTTTCATTTCTTTGGTTATCTTTGCTGTCTTCTGTACTTTTTCTAGTTGGACAGCTTGTTACAATGGGGAGAAAAAGGGGGGAAATTATTTTTAATTGCTCCTACCATTTGTTTTTTTCACTGCTACTGAAGACTGAATTGATGTGCTTACAGAGCTGTCTATAACAGCAAAATCTCGCTCCTGAGTGGTAATGGCAATTCCAAAGTCAATCACAGTGTGTCAGGAGTTAGGATCAGCTTTCTCTGTGTGCATTACTTTATCAGTCTGGGGTTTTATCTCCGGTTTCATCAGAACCTCTGCGAGAACACTCTGCAGTTCTCTGCAATACAGTGTTATGCTTTTATGACAACAGGTGCTTTAGTGAGTAGAGCAAACTTTGTCATCTTGATGTTTGCCCCCTTCTCCTGGTGATCTCTGAACGCTTTGAGCAGTTCAGCCTGCAGCAGAAATCTATGCTGTGATCTCTATGCGACTGCTGCTAGAGCAGCAGGGAGCACACTGGAGGCTTTGTGGCTTTATTTTGGTGTTGTTCTTATTTGAGCATTTAGCCAGTTGGACTTGTGTCTTTCTGTCCCATGACAGGTTACTTTTTTAAGAAGTGTCAGTGGTGAACGTTATTAGAAACCCTATGGAAATTCAGCAGTAGCTTATCGGGCATGTCTTTGTTGTCCATGTGCTCCACAACTCCTTCCAACAACTTCAGTAGCTCATGAGTTCTAATTTCCTTCTAGAAGCTGTGTTAACTCCTCCTCTGTATGTTCCTCTTCTGGATGTATGCCTGCGTTTCCCTTACCACTCCGTTTTGCAGCAGAGCAGTTGGTGATTGCTGGTGTTGGCTGAAAGCGTGTGGCAGCGGCAGGGAGCGCTGCACGTTCTGTTCCTCTCAGGGCAATGCTGATACTCTGTGTTGTTTTCCCATTTCACACAGAGAAGACAGGCAATCGTGCTGATGGAGATGGCAGTGCGGGGTGAAGAGCTGCACAGCACTGGGGAAGGGATGTGCCGGAGGAGCGGAGCTGAGCAGTGCGCAGGAGGAGATGCTGGGAGCTTTGCAGGGCACTCAGCGGTGTGCCCGAGAGGAGCGCCACCTTCTCCACGCGCTGCGGAGCCTGGAGAAGAGCTGCCCAAAGTCTCCTTGCGGTGGACGTGGCCTCGTTTCCTTCAGGATCTTCAGTGTCTGAAGGGCCAGCGAAGAGACAAATGGACTGGGGTCTTGCTGCGCTTCCTGAAGGCCTGAGATAAGAGAGGAACAGAGGCTCGATGACAGCTGTGTACCTGCAGGGCGCCCAGCCGTCCCCTCCGATAGGAGGGAGCAGGGGACAGGCACGTTGCCTGCCGGCTGTCCGGACATCGCACTCCCTGACTCACGTTGGTAGATGTACTCTGTCTCAGCCTGCTCCTGATCCCTCATGTGCTGCCCTAAGAGTCCTGGTGACAAACAGCCCCATCAGCGACCCCAGCTTCTGCCTGGTGCAGCATGGTGGGCCGGGGACAGGGGAACCTCAGTCTCATGGCTCACCGATGAACCTCACGGCCTCCCGCCGCAGGGACTCCTGCGGGCTCTGTAGGTAGAGCAGGCTCTGGCCCAGGTACTCCTGTGCTGCACTCCTCCTCCTCCTCTTGTCCAGCTGGAGTGGGAAGAGCGCAGGGTTAGCGCAGGGCGGTCCCGACCCTGTCGTGGGGTGTGGGAATGTGCATACCATGCACTCGCCAATCTGCCAGAACTGTGCTGTCTGTACCAGGTGCTCCAGCCGCCTCCAGCGCAGGAACCGTGCGGCACCAAGGAGGGCTTTCTGGGAGGCCTGCCAAACAGAGCTGAGATGGCACTGCAGCCCAAAAGCAGCAGCAGAGCCCGCGGTCCCCAGAGCCCCTCCGCAGGGAGGATGCAGCAGCAGCGGCTGACGCTGCCGTGGGCTGCAATACTCTTGGTGTCTGGGGGGCACCACAGGAGCAGCATCGCCCTCCCCCAAATGAACGCAATTCCCACCTTGGCCACGCTCTCTTCCTCATCATGCAGGTGCAGATACAGCAGGACCAGGCTCCTGCACACCTCCTCCTGCATCTTCCTCTTTTCTTGGTCCTCCACGTAGTTGAGCGTTTCGAGGAAGAGGTCGATGGAGAGCTGCCGCACCGTGCTGGACTCCTGTGGAGGAGGAAGGAAGGACGTCGGTGTCAGCAGCTCCAGGGCCATGGCAAGCAGGGCCAGCACCGCCAATGAAGTGGGGGCAGAATCTCTGAGCTGAGAGGCTGCAGGCAGATCTTGAGGATGCCCCCAGAACTGCTCCAAAGTGCACAAGCTCTGCCCTGCAGAAAGTCTGCCCAGGGCCACGCAGCCCCTGGACCTGGTGAGCGGCCAGGAAGTCCCCTGGTGTGCTGTCACAGGGCAGCAGGCATGGGCACGCTGAGGTGGTAGCCACATCCCTAATGTGCTGGGCTCCCTACTATCCTTACATCATTAATGAGCGCTGGGAGCTTGCCGGCCAGAGCCAGAGCCATGAGGCTGAGCTTGACCCCCTCCAGGAGCTGCAGCAGGTTGCTGAGTATTGGTAAGGCCACGGCACGGATGTCGCTGTCTGCGTCCTGCAGCAGCTCCATGACGCACGGCAGGAAGATGATCATTGGCCTTGCCTGTGGGAAGAACACCCCTTCCTTTAGGTAGAGCAGCAAGCACAGTGAGGGCAAAACCACTCCAGTACCAGCCCCGTGGACAGCAGGCAGCAATGGGATGGGCAGCGAGCACCAGCTCCTCACTGCATGGAGAGGTGCTGAGCTGCAGATGGCTCTGCTACAGCCCCATGGCAGGCCTAGCCCGACCTGTGGCACCTGTGGCATTCCTGGCCGCCCCTGCTCACCGTGTCCTGCCTCTGGCTCAGCTTCAGAATGCCCCTGAGCACCAGCTGCTGCATGCCCACGCTCTGGCTCTGCAGATAGGTGGTAAAGAGTATCATGATGCGGTGCAGCTCTTTGTTGAGGTCCACGCAGTCCAGCATCTGCAACACACGCGGCTCTTAGTGCTGGATCCAGCAACCCGCTTGGGGAAAGACAGCAAGGCATGGCCAAGCCTGGTCCCGAGGGAGGCAGCAGGACTCGTGCCACCAGTGGCGTTGCAGCCTCAAGTTCACCGCTTCTGCAGCTGGTGCTCACCTCAATGAGGAAGACCATGGCCACCGTCTCCCAGGAGTAGAAGAAGCTGGTGCTGAGCAGCTCAACCAGGTGGTGGAAGATGGGGTCACGCAGAGCACCAGGCAGCTCTCTCATCACCCTGGCAGGGATAAGAAGGCACCGTGAGCCCCGAGCCAGGGGGACGCAGCTCTGGCTGTGCAGCCCTCTTGCCAACGCCGCAGGGGCCACAGGCTGTGGTGGTGCTGTGGCAGCACTTTCTCAGAGAACTGGGGACCCCCTGCCACCCTGAGGGAGGAGTTCTCACCTGGCCACCACCTGTACACCCTGGAGGTGGGTCACAGTGCTGAGAAGCGCGTCCCAGCCGCCCTGCTCCTGGATGGCCTCCATCTGCCTCTGGAGGCCCACGCTGCAGAGCAGCACCTTCAAGGACTGCACCACAGCCCTGCAGGTGGAGAAGGGTGTGAGTCACATCGGGAGCCCCAGCACCGGGTGCCTGGGTGCAGCGGGAGGACTGGGATGTGGCACCTGATGGGAGTGAGCTGGTGCTGCTGGTGCGCCTCGAAGAAGATTTCCACCTCCTGCTGTGTCAGGTTCACGGTGAAGGACACTTGCAGGAGGAGGGCCAGGAAGAGCTGGGGGAAGATGGCTTCGGCCTCCTTCAGGACCAGAGGTAGCTGGAGTATCTCCGGTAGGACCTTTGCTGCCTGCAGAAAGCACCCGGATACAATTCTTGCCCTGTCCCACAGGTTTCCATCCCATCTCTCAAAGTGTAGGGATGGAGGAAGGGAGGGGGAGGGAGAGCCCCAGCGCCCCAGGCAGGTCTATGGCTGAAGAGGGAAGGGGAGTGGGGACTCAGGCTCAGCGGGGTGAGTGAGGAACTCACGGCCAGGGCGAGGACGCGTGGCCAGTCCTTGATGAAAGGGGACGTGTGGTGCAGAGAATGGTTTCTGAGCACTGGGAGCAGCTGCTGCAGCACCTTCTCCACGGCCGGGGGCTCCGAGAGCATTTCCCTCCACATGATGACAGCGACCCTGTGGGTCCCCAGGGCTGTCAGCGTGGCTGCCCCTGCCTGGCTGACAGCCGTGGGGTGGGGGGGGGAGAGGAGCCCTGAGGGCTACAGGCCCCATACCTGGTGCAGGTGGGGGAGCAGACCAGCAGGCTGGTAACCATCTCCCTTGGGAATTTGCTGACCAGCACGAGCAGGGCCCTGCCCAGGCTTTTGAGAGCCGGCTGGGCTCTGATGGAAGGCAGGCTGCTGTAGATCACGTTCACGATCTTTCGCACCTGGAGGGGGACACGGGTGAGAATGGGATGGCAGCAGAGCAGAGCCCTGCTGCCAACCCAGCTGCTGCCTGCCGGCCAAGCGTGATGCCAGTGCCAGGGCTGGAGCAGAGCCCCGAGGGCTGGAGCCTTGGCAGCAGCAGGTTCCCACCTCCCGTGGAGGGAAGCGAGCCTTTGCTGTGAGGACATCCACCATGTGGGCAGCCAGCTGGGTGCTGTGGAGGCCCGGCGCTGTCATACTCTCGATGGCTGTGAGTAAGATATTGACCGTTTCGGGGTACAGGAGGCATTTCCGAAGCACCTGTAGGAGGAAGGAAAAGAGGGATGACTCATCACCTGCGTGGCTGCTCGGCCATGCTGCTGCCTCAGGAGAACTGGGAGCAGGGGCTGGGTGACACTGGGGATGCGGGGCGTGAGGGCCCTACGTGCACCAGGGCATCTCGGGGACAGCTCCTGCACTCTTCCTGACTCTGCAGGCTTGGGTTCTCCTGTGGGCTCAGGGTTTGTTCCTCATACCTCAAAGACATTTCTGGCTCTGTCCTCATGGGAAACCTCCTGGGGGAGCAGAGTTTGCTGGCTGTCCCAGGGCTGTGGCATCTTGGGCTCCTTCTGCTTCGGCAACAATCCTGGAGAGGAGCGCACGCAATGTCAGTGAGGGGCCTGGGCATCTGGAGGTCTGCGGGGACCTAACCCAACACAACTCCTCTCACCTGGGGCGGTGATGAAGGTGAAAAGCTGATGGATAGCCTTCATCGCCTCATCTCTGGTCCTCTCGTCCGTGGAGCTGCAGCACAGGATGAGGTGTCCGGCCAGCTTCCCCAGCACGGGGAGGCGTTGGTTCTCCTGGCAGTTGTGCTGGAACACTGCAGCTCTCGTGAAGCAGAAGCACAACTGGGGAGAGAGGCAGCAGAGGCGCACGGCTGAGCGGGACAGCTGGGCCCAGCCCAGGCTCTGTGCAAGCCTGGAGACGGGTGGGCTCCGGCCGGGGAGACAGGACGTGGTCCCCGGAGCTGTGCGCAAAAGGGCTCCCTACCTCGGGCAAGGGGCAGGTGTTGCAGAAGGCGAGCAGCCTGGCAATGCACGCCACGGCCCTCTCCTCCACGGCCGCCAGCTGGCACGTGGTGAAGGGCAGCAGGAGCTGTGGAGAGAAAAGCTGCTGGTGTGCCCAGAGCACGGGTCACTGGTCAGATCAGCACCCCCTGCCTGCAGCGGGCCCTGGGGCGACCTCGTATAGATTCCCCCCTTCATGGCCTTGAACCACTCCCCCAAATCCCAGCCTTGCCGCAGCCAGACCTCCAAGATGTTCTGCAGCTCCATGAGGACAGAGGTGCCGGCGCTGCCCACCAGCACCTGCAGCAGGCGGTGCAGGGCTTCCATGGTCTGCAAGGAGGACAGGGGTCAGGGTGGCCTTCCCTGCTGCGTCCTGCTGGCAGCAGAGGGGCATCCCGGGTGATGGTGCCCAGGGAGCATCCCCAGGGCCCAGCCTGCGCGCACCTCCGTGTAGGTTGCCATGTCCAGGTCCGTGTCAGCCTCATAGCCGGGGAGGTGGAGGACGCTGCTGAGGCAGGCACACAGGAGACTGTTCTTCTGCTTCTCTGGAAGCAGCCACGCACTGCTGTGAGGGGAGAGAGAGCAGAGGCGTGATGCTCTGCTCGGCACCCTGTGCCCTGCTGCCTGCCCTGCTCAGGGCCCCCAGCTGGGAGCAGTGCCACCACGTTGGCCAAAGCTGGGCTGGGGCCGTACCTCATGGTGGCGATGGCGCTCATGGCCTGCTGCCGCAGCTCTGTGTCCAGGCGGTCGGCGGGCTCCTCCTGCAGCAGCTCCTGAGAGCACAGTGGGATGGGATGGGATGGGATGGGATGGTGAGGTGTGCCCTGCTTGGTAGGCAGAGCCCGGGCACCCCATCCTGGCCCCACATCCCAACTCCCGGGCTCCCCAGGGACCCCGCAGTGGGAAGGGCTGTGCCCAGCGCCCGGCCCTGCGGTGCTCCCCTTACCTCAATGCACTGCGCCACCTCTGATGCGCAGGCACTCAGGTGCTTGTGAGCCTCTCTGTCCTTGAGGGCAGCTGTGCAGGCGGTGCGGACGCAGGCCAGAAAGCTCAGCTTCTGTGCCTGTGCCTGAGACAGGGAGGGGAGTTACAGGTGTCGGCATCAGGGGACCCCGGCACCCTCTGGGCATGGCCGGGCAGGGGCAGCCCGGGAAGCACAGAGTGCCCGCTACCTGGGGTCTGCGTGTGCAGCAGGCACGGATGCAGCTCAGGGGATCCTCCTCCTGCGGTGACACGACGGAGGCTGAAGGATCCTCAGCTGAGTCCACGGGCCCCTGCAGGGGCTGCACCCCACACACCTTACGAGGCCCGTGCTGGGCCATGGAGGTGCGGGATGCCCTAGGCTTCTCCAGCCAGGCCTCTCGGGGTAGGCTCGGGGATCTCTGTTCCATCTCGCAGTGAGGGAACAGCGGCAAATGCGCCTCCTGTTCCAACTCTGCCTTCAGGGGGACGAGGCCCACTGTGACGTGGCAGGGATGTCACCGCATTCTACCCGGCTCCACCCAGGCCCCCTTCCCTTGCCCTGGGC
Organism: Gallus gallus; assembly: GCF_016699485.2. NCBI lineage: Eukaryota > Metazoa > Chordata > Aves > Galliformes > Phasianidae > Gallus > Gallus gallus. Next base: position 1,322,110 of record NC_052543.1, on the reverse strand, counting down.
GTGGCCCAGAGCCCCGCAGCCATCCCTGTCCGTGGGCAGTTTTGGTCTGGGAGGAGCCCTCGACTTCACTGTGTGCATTTGCCACAGCTGCAGCGTTGGGGTCTGGGAGTCCTTCTCGGGGCCCTTCAGCCCATCCCCGCATCCCCCCCAGTAAAATTAAACTGTGTCACGGTTTCCAGTGGGACGGAGTTGATTTTTCCTTCTTGGCATATGGTGCTCTATTTTGGCTTTAGGAGAAACACAAACAGGGTTGATGACACGGCAGCGTTTCTAGCTGTTGCTGAGCAGTGCTGCACTGAGCTGTGGGCATTTCAGCTTCTCCTTGTGTCCTGCTGGTGAAAGGCTGAGGGGGTACCAGGAGCCGGGAGCGCACAGAACTGGGGCGGCTTGTGGCAACTTAGGCATGGACTCCGTTGCTAGTGCAGGACAAAGACCTTTATTGTACATGGTCACAACCCTTTATACCCCTGCAACAGCGCCTTGTCCTCGTGCATATTTACATCTTGCACAACTGCTGAGCTTGTTTACTCATCCCAAGGTCTTTTGGATATCAGTGCGCTTTGTTTTCATGTGGTCCCACATCTGTGCACACCGTCACAAGGGGCGGGCAGCAACATCTCCATTGCAAGCTCTGTTATGCAAGATGGAGAGATGGAAGTAAGAACTCAGGGGAGCAAAGATCCTTGGTTTTATTTTAGTATCGTGATGCTGGTGTGCCTGTTCATATTTCTTGGGATTTATACACAGTTGAAAATGTGATCGCTGTCTGATTTGATTAAATCTCATTGCAGTACCATCTGCAAACAACACTCAACTGGGAGGAGCTGCAGAGAGATGCTGACAAATTGGAGGGCTGGGCAACTGCGCAGTTGGTATGAAGTTTAGGAGAGCAAGTGGTGGATTCTGCCACTGGGATGGGACAGCCCTGGCTCTGTGCACACCCTGCGGGAGGGGAGGCTGCAGAGCAGCCCCACAAAAGGGCTTGGGGGGTTCTGGTGAACGGCAAGTTGCATCTGAGCCGGCAGCGTGCCCCGACAGCCCAAAGGGCCAACCGTACCCTGGGGCGCATCAGGCCCAGCACTCCCCAGGAAAGGACCGTCCCGCTCTGCTCTGCTCTGCTCTGCTCTGCTCTGCTCTGCCCGGTGCAGCCCGTGAGAATGTCCGACACCGCTTCCTGAAGGGGTTGCATTCTGCTTGGGATCTGTGCCCAGCAGTGCCTGCAGCCTGCCCTGCTGCGCCGTGAGAAGGCAGGTCCTAGCCTGGGCTCAGATGGCTGCAGGCCCTCGTTGCTGTTGGTTCCTAAGGCTTCCAAGGCGATGCTTTGGCATCCCCCACTTAGCCAGGTGCCGCTCCCCCCATCCCCTTGGCTTGCTTATGCACAGCTGCTCCGGTCAGGGCCTGCCCCTGGGCAATCCCCGTGCCTTCCCTGGAGGCTCTTCTGAAATGCAGAACTGACACACGGGTTTGGTATGCACTTCTGAAGCGTGTCCATAATGACTGGGGGCAGCTTTTTCACTCTTTCTCCTTAGGGCAGCAGTGTGCAGCAGTTAGGATGGCACGCTCCTCCCTTTCCGTCCGAGGCTGGCATTAGCAAATGGGTGTGTGTGGCATGCAGACGTTATTCTGCCTTCTGCTCTTTGTGACTGAGAATCTGGAGCTCCTCAGTTACAAAACTCATTAAGCAACTGCTCAAACTTCAGTTTCTACTCCCTTTTGCGAGACAAACTTTAAAATCAGGCAGGGGTTTCACCTTAAAAAAAATCAGGCGAGACAAGTGGGAAAGGTTTATGGTTCTGACACCTATTTTCAGAAGTATCAGCCTACGAATCCACATGGTTTTAAACAACACAAGATAGGAAGGATATGAGAGATATTAAACTATTTATTTACAGAGCTTTTCGACAATAACACGACTGTCTAACAGACATTCTGGTGTTAACTACGTCCCTGTGCTCCCTATCTGTCTGCTGCTGGCCCAGTCTCTTCTCCCACACGAGGCACTTCACACTGACGGCGTCAGCCGTGCTCTCCTCTCCCATCCAGTTCTTCCTTCCTCATCCTGGGTCCGGAGGGCATCATCGATGCTGAGGTTATGGGAGAAGAGTAACTTCGGTGCTTCCAGCCGAGAAGTGCCCTTTGCAAGGAAAGAAGATGCAGAACGTCTCTGGCCATCCTCACCTCCTCCGCTGCCCCAGGCTCATCTCATGGGAACGCCCCTCCCAGCCAGGAGGACGTGCTGGGAGCTGGGCCATGCGCACACACGCGGCCGTCCCTCGCTCTGAGCAGAAGGTGCGTCCTCTTCTCCCCGACGATCTGCCGGCCGGTCCCGTCTGCCCAACAGCCGCTGTTCTTCTGCCGGCGCTAGGGCAGCACCGGGCGCTGTTCCTGCCTCCAGCTGCGGAGGAGGCAAAGTGACGGCCAGGGGCTCAAGCAGCGCATCTGCAGCACAGACAAAAGAAGTTCCTGTTATCGCGAGCCACTGTCTGTCTCATTATCAGCTACCTCTCCATCAAGAACGTTGCTTTCCACGACCTATGTCCCCATGACATACCTAGCCATGCCCTCCCCCTGCCCCTCGCACAGCCCGCACTGGGCTGCCAGCCCATCACCTGCAGCTGCCCTGGTGGGGCCGCAGCTGCAAGCGGGGCAGTGCGGGGCTGCTGGGGCTGCCAGGGAGGCGGCTGCAGCACGAGTACCTTCCTGTGAGCAGAAGGCGCGTCTTCTTCTCCGTGATGCTCTGCTGGCAGGACGGGTCTCTGCAGAGCTGCTGTTCTTCTGCCAGCGCTGGGGCAGCATCAGGCGTTGGTCTTCACCCCATGCTGGCGGGGAGAGTGGTGTCCCAGGACACAGTGGCTCGTCTGAAACAGAGATAAAGTTCTTTTCAGCAACTTTCTATATTGTACTCTATAAACTAACTATCTCCCAGTCACCCATCTTTCTATCCTGCATCCCCCTATCAGCTATCTGGCTATGATCTAACTACATCACTACCAACTCTTGCTTGCTGCTAACTACCTTGCTATCCACAAACCTCCTCTCTACCAATAACCCACCTAGCTATCTGCTATCTGTTCACTGCCTGTACCACCATCAGCTATCTATCTCACTATCTATGTCGCTATCAACTATCATGCTACCCACTAACTATCTATACAACAACTATCTCTATATCCTCTTCTTCATCATCTACATCTACCGGCCCCTGATCCCCCCCCGGGGCTGCTCTCCTCCCGTCCCTCACACTGCCCGCTCTGGGCTGCCAGCCCGTGATCTCCATGCTGGTAGGCGGGGCTGCTGGGGGCTGCTGGCGGCTGCGAAGGAAGCCGGGGGCTGCAGCACGGCCAGAGGGGCTGCCAAAAAATCCGGGGGCTGCAGCACGGCCAGAGGACGGGCTGCAGCCAAGGAAGCCAGGGGCTGCAGCACGGCCAGAGGGGCTGCAGCCACCACCGGCCCCAGCAGCACGGGCACTGCCAGCCAGGGGTGGCAAGGGCAGGCAGGGCGGCCCAGGGAGCCCGCAGCGGCGGTGGGCACGGCGCGAGGTTGGGCGCCGTGAGAGGCCGCAGGTGGCACGGTGAGAACACCGTGCGGACGGGCGCGATGCGGGCGGTGGGTGGCGGCAGCGGGCAGGGCGCCAGGAGCCGCCACGTGTCGCCGCGTGCTGCTGCAGCGGGGGCCGGCAGGGCGGCAGCGGCCGCTCGTGGCGGCGGACGGGCGGCGTCGGCCGGGGCTCTCCTCTTCGGCCCGGCTCTTCCTCGGCCGCGGAGGCGCGGGCGGGCATCGCCGCTGGAGTCGGCGGGACGGCGGAGGAGGAGCTGCAAGAAACGCGGAGAGCGGAGTCGGTCGGCACCGGGTCGAGGGGGAGAACGAGGAGGAGAAGCGGGACCGCGCGTCGCGTCGCGTCGCGTCGCGGCACGGAGAGCCCTCGGCTCCTCCGCTGCCCGGGCTCCTCTCCCGGCTCGCCCCTCGCCGCCAGGAGAACCTTCCGGGCGCCGGGCCGCGTACAGACACGGCCGTACCTCGCCGTGCGCGGAAGGCGCGTCCTCTCCTCGCCGGGCGCTCTCCGCCCTCCTGCGGCGTTTGCCGGGCACGCCGAAGGCCGAGCGGTCGTCGGCTCCGCGCCGGCTCTCCCCGCGCCCCGAGAGGCAGGGAGCTATCGGTTGGATTCGTGTCCAGTGCAGGAGGGAACGAGCTGGGCCATAGAAGCTCTGCACGGGTATAGAGGCTATACACTCATATAGGGCAGCACATACGCAGATACAGTCTTCCCCCACATTATCCAAGAAAAATGAAAGGCAGAGCACTCCAGCATCTGATTTCACAGAAAGCCAAACACGGAGTAAAACAGAGAAGTCAGCTTCCGCCTGTGGCAGTATTTACGAAGCCCCCTGACGCTGCTTCAAAGGCCGGGTTGGTTTGCTTGCTGTTTCTCTACCTCCTGGCACGTGCCTGCAGACACTTGGGCAGAGCTCCGTTTTAGCATTCAAATTACAAAGCATCCGTGGCGCGTCTGACACAGCTCCAAGTCAGCAGTGGCACGCAGGCTTCTGTGTGCTGCAGAGCGCGCAGCCACCGGGATCTGCCGGGACAGCGGCAGCACTCTGCGACTGCTCTCCCACAACCCGGTGCCGAAGGGAGCACGGAAGGACGTAAACAGACGGGTGAAGCTTTCTGTTTTCAAGCTCTGAACCAATAAGCTTTTTGCTTATGTCCAAAAGAGAAAAACAGAGTGATGTGGAATGGACTGTCTGTCAATCGTGGTTCAATTTCAGACATAAAATGATAATTCCATGCTGTCTGGTGAATAGTTTCAGCTAAGAGCTTCTTTAGTTCCCCAGTTTCTGTGATGTCCCTGCAGTATTCTCAAGGAAGTATTTTGTAACCTCCTGTTAATGAAGCACTGAAGAAAACAGAGTGCCCTTCTGGCAGCAAATCGCTACCTGAAAGGACTCCATTTGCTGAGGTTTTCTTTCATTCCTGTTACTAAAGCACAGGATGCATTTTGCCCAAACCAAAATGTTACTGGTATTAAAAAGTGGATTAAATTCAAAAGGTAATTATTGCCAATGCCCGAGGAAGCCTCCCTCAATCTGCCAAAACACTTAACAGCTGAGAGAGCACTCAGCTTGTCCTGAACGGGACAACATTCCAGCTGACCTTCCATAGTCATTAGTAGGTCACTTTTGTCCAGGACTGAGCAGCCAGCCCACGGCACAGGTGGGGCTGCGGGGCTGGGGGGTCCCTTCCAACCCAACCACGCTGTCCTCCTGCAATAGTTACAGGCAGTAGAGCTAACTAAGTGCACGACAGCCATGTTTGACAATAACCTGCAATAACGGCAAGGGAGCAGGCTGGTGCGCAGGGACGGTGAGGAGAGCGGAGCATCTCTGTCAGCTCGGGAGAGCGGTTCACCTGTCGGCTGCCTCCCAGATATCAAATCCAGCCGTGGTCTCCACCAGGCAGAAAGCTCTGACAAGAAAGAATGCAGCAGCTCAGGTGGAGTGCCCACCTAAGAACGTGGCGGTTGAAGTCCCTGGCTGCAGCGAGTGCCTGAGTCTGTCGGTGCCGGTGAAGGGCGGCAGGGATTCCGCCTGCATGAGGGGCAGGAGATGGACTGTCGGATTAGCTGTCTTTGGAACTTGCAAGAAAGACACCAGGGTGATACCCCCCAAACGGTGCTAGACCCCTCCCCTGCCATCTTTGAGCAGAGGGATGCAATTTAAGGGAAGAGGAGGAGTGGAAACAGGTCCCAGCTCAGCAATCACAGCAACCCCCATCCCAACCTACCTCGGTTCCACAGGTGCCCCCATGTAATGGGTTTGAGGCTCTGGAACTTGAGGGAGAGGTGAGTGAGGGTGCGGTGGGAGGCCCACCCATGAGGTTTCGTAGGGCGAGGCGGTTGACTCCACACCTCAAGACTGCCTCCACCAGGAAGGACATGGCTGAGAGGCTGCTGCAATCACAATAATTTGGGGATTTTTTTGGACCATGGGGTGGTTTGCTTGGCACCTGGCCTGGTGGCTGCAGATGGGTCCCATCTGTCTCAGAGGGGGAAATGGATCCCTGCCCAGCGTATACCTGCTGTTGCACCCTCATCCCCAGTAACACAGCTCTGGATGGAACAATAACTGAGGCACTGCAAGGGCTTGCCACCCTTGACGATGAATTGGCACAGAAGTCAGGAATAAATACTTCTACCCCTGGATGGTCGGATTCCTGGTTTGGTAAATGGAAAGGGATGACTGTATCCATATTTACTTCTTTGATTGTAGTAGCAGGAGCCCTGATGGCCATCGGGTGCTGTGTTATCCCCTGTTTGAGGAGACTGGGACAGCAATTGATCGAGACAGCACTACTGAAGCAAACACCAATGGAGCCACCACCATATTCGGATAAAACGATGGTATTAGAGGAGATGGGGAATGAAGAAGGGAAAGAAGAGGAAGATGTCTATAAAACTGTGCCACAGAAAAGAATTGCAGAAACCAACCATGCATAAAGAAGAAAGGGGGGGGAGCTGTGGGAATGGAATGTCGTTTCTGCATTAGATGTTTAAAAAAGGGAACTGATCTGAAGAAGTAGAGCACAACGTGTTTGTAACCTGTCCTTGGAAATAGCTGATGTGAAAAAGCAGAAATACTGCATGTTTTAGTAGCATATTTTGGAAATATAGTTGCTGAATTATGTGATTAATTCTCGCTTGCAAAACTGCAGTAGCTTCTAAATGCTGTGAATAGTAGGGGTAGTGTATTATGGACTAGAAGGCGTGTTGTAAGGCTATTCTGTTTGGATAAGCGAAAGAAAAACAGGCTTAACAACCACCAGAGCTGCCAGGGCCCCTACACGAGGCGGAGAGTCCCACTCTGTGGGTAGGCGGGGATGCAGCAGGCAAGTGTCAGGATACTCCCCTCTGTCCTCCTTCCAAACTCATCTCTATCCATGGGCGAGATGCCCAGAAATAACGGCCGAGCGCTGATGTGCAAATATTGGAAGTTAAATAATTAGCAGTGCATGTTCAGCCAGCAACGATTCATGTGTGGCTGGTATCTGTACGTTTAGTTGAGCGTTGGGAAGAGTTGTGAACCTGAAGTCCTCAGCCAACGAGGAACCAGGGGAGGAGAGATGGGCGTCGGGCAGTAGGGCATAACAGACGTCACACTGTCTCTGCAGGTGTGCTCCTGCTTGCAGGGCGCCCGCCACTGCCGTTGTGAATAAAGGCTGCTTTTCTCAGAGATACCGTCCTGACCAATTATTTGGGGACTTCCGACACCCTGGGCTGGCAGGGCTCATTGAGAGGGCTTTAAACTAGGCATGAAGGGGAGGGGGAAGGGGAAGAAATGAGGTTTGCTAAATGAGTTTGGGGGAACAATGCCAGGGCTGGGGGTGAGGCTGACGGGCTCTCAGCTTTTCCCGAGGCTCCCGGAGAAAAAGAGAGTCTGCCTCGTGTGGAAGAAGGGAAGGGCAACTCGAGGAGAGAGCCAAGAAGCCGTTGGGATGCGCAGGGAGAAAATTCGACAGGCAAAAGCGCAGAGCTTGAACTCAGCTCGGCTGTTAGGGTAGAAGAGGTCAGAACGCTGTTTTTACCAACACAGCGACAGTAAAAGGAGAGCTGAGGCGAATCTCCATCCTTCCCCGGCTGCGGCGGGGAACGTGAGCGCTGCGGATAAGGGAAAGGCTGATGTTCTCCGCGCCTTCTTGACGCCGGTCTGTGTAAGTCACACCGGTTGTGCTCGGCGTTCTCCGCCCCACGGCCGATGGGCACTGCCGCTCGCGTTCCGTCACGAGGGAGCCGAAATCCCGGCTGCTGCACCGTTTGCTTTTCCTCTGACCGCGCTTCCTGTCAGCCCGAAGGGCGGAGCGGAGCGGCCGCAGGAGCGCCGAGCGAAGCGGGGCCGCGGCCTCCGCGGCAGGCGGGGCGGGGCGGGGCGGGGCGGGGCGGCGGGCCGGGCGCAGAGCGCTTCCCCGCCCCGTCTGACGTCATCGCGGCGCGACGGCGTCTCTCGGGCCGGTAGCGGCGTTCCGGCCGTGCCGCTCCGTGCAGTTCCGTGCCGCTCCGTTCCCATGGCCGCGCGTGCCGCGCTGCGCCAGACCGCCCGTCTGGCCTCGTCCAGCGCCCTGCTGCAGGTGCGGGCCGCCCCGGGACCCCCGTCCCCGTCTCCTCCCGCTTCTCGCCCTCCTCGGCGGCGCCCGTGGGAGCCGGCCCGGCCCCCCGGCAGCGCTTCCCGCCCCGCTTCCTCCGCAGGTGCTGTTCCGGGCGGTCACCTTCGGGCTGAACGCCCTGACGCTGCGCTACCTCTCCCGGGAGCTCCTCGGCGTCGTCAGCGTGAGGTGATGGCCGTTCCGCCTTCCGGCCGCGGAGCCGGCGGTTCGCTGCCTCGCGTGGCCGTGCTTTCTTTGCGCGCCCGCTGCTTCTGTGCGTCGGGCGGTGCCGCGCGTCAGGCCGGGCTGACGGCGGGCGCCCGCGGAGGCGGCGAGCGAGGGACTGACTGCCCGCCCTGTCTCCTCCAGGCTGACTCTGCTCTATTCCACGGCCGTGTTCCTGGCCAGGGAGGCGTTCCGCAGGGCCTGCTTGAGCGGCGGCGCGGAGCGGAGCTGGGCTGCGACCATCAACCTGCTGTGGCTGACGTGAGAGCTGCTCCGCTGTTCTTTAGAACCCGCTTCTCGTTCTTGCCCGAGAGCTCGCGCGATGAAGATGCGTTCCCGCTCCCGGTTTTCCTCCTCGAACAGCGTGATTTCAAACGAGACTCTGGTAGTCGGAACGATCTGCAGGACGTGCTGCGAGTTTAACGTCAAAGCCCGCGGGGATCTGAGAGCGGGGCTCAGATCCGTCCTGCCGCGGGGCTCCGTCCGAGGCTGCGGGTCCCGAAGCCGCGTCAGCAGCAGGCAGTGCGTGTCTGCGCCGCGTGCCTCGCTCCGCCTGCCTGGCAGCGGCCGCTCGCGGAGGGGGCGTCGCGCTGCGGCGCTGCTGCCGGCACGGCGGAGCTGCAGACACGTGCTGTCTTCTGCCGACTCCGCTGCCGTTGCCTGGGAGACTCGGCACAGCGGCTGCAGCGGTGGCATCAGAACCTGTAGCCGCAAGCAGCGACTCGTAGTTGCAGGTTTGATGCCAAAACTCGTAGCTTCAGTAGCAACGAGTTCGTCAGATCTCTTCAAAAATGAGTAGAGTAGAGCGGCACGTAAAATTGCAATCAGATTTCCTCCTGGTCTTTTTTCTGCTGAAGAAAACCTGACTGTTTTTACGTTAACTCCTCAGAGTCCCTCTTGGTGTGTTTTGGTCTGCTTTCCTGGGCTTCGTCTGGCTGCACTTACTTGAAGTTCCGGATCCGTCCGTGGTTCCGCACTATCGGGCCGGCGTTGTGGCGTTTGGCCTTTCTGCAGTTGTTGAGCTTCTGGGAGAACCGTGCTGGGTTTTAGCCCAGGCTCACTTGTTTGTGAGACTTAAGGTTAGTGAGGAGGCTGTGTGCACAGCGGGGTGGGGGTGTGAGAGAGAGAGAGCAGTCCTTATCTGTTGAAAACAACGATGCACAGAAAGTAAGGAACTCCTGAACTGCAGCTGTGTATGTTCGGGAGTATTTTAAAAAGTAAATAGAGCTGTGGGCTGCTTAATGCTGCATGAGTTGCTTGTAACACATTTGTAACATTCAGGTTGCTCCTGCTCATAAAGGGAAGTGAATTTATTTAGGAGTTACCGCCTTAATGATCCTGAAATATGAATGTATTCCACGTATGGCCCACACGAGGGGCTGGGGCAGTGCGATGGGGAATGGTGCACCATAAGACTGGGGAATGGGCAGAGGCTGCAGTCTGAGGCAGCCAATGCAGCAGGAGAGCTGTGGTCGTCACGCTGACTTTGGACACCTTGTACTCCTTTGTGGGCTGTGTGTGTGAAACTGGAGTGCTTTGTGTTCCTGTAGGTGGTTAAGTTGGCCAAAATGAACGTTCTCTGTTTTCTCTCTCTTGAAGGTAATTGCTGAAAGCCTTTCAATAGTGTCCAAATGCATTTTGACAGTTGTTTTAGTCGTCCTTTATCCGCAGTGGGGCCTCTACATCTTTTCCTTGGCTCAGGTCAGTTTCCCGTATTCTCTATATAACTTCTAGCTCTGAAATGTTACTTGCTACTGCCTTTGGCGTTCAGCCTGCTGATTAGCACTGGGAGGTGAGAGAACGTTCCTGTGAGGCTAGGATTTAAACGGTAGGAATGTGGGTGATAGCTGTTACTGACTTGGCGTTTTGACCCCCGTCAGTTTAGTGGAGGGACACGAGAGCAGCTTTGCTGTGTGCCTGAAGGCACGTTTTGTGAATAAGGTGGTTATGCTGTACGTGCTTTAGCTGTTCTTGAAGTCTGTCAACTGTGTTTTGTCGTTTTTAAATTGGACTCAACGTAATACTTCTGAAAGTACTGAATAGAAGGTGAAGGCAAGTTGGCAAAGGCCCGTGGTGCTGATGTGCTGATTAAAATCGACAGCGTTCTGAGTGGGGGAGGGGAGTTGCAGCAATGCCTTCAGCCAGGTTAAAATCTGACAGGAGTAAGAGCTGCTTCCTGCCTTCAGTTCTCACTGAGTTCTCACCCATCCTAATGGGATTCGACATCTGTAAGTTGATTTTTGTCTTACTATTTTTTTTTTTTTAATTCTTCCCTTCCTTGTCTTTTCAGCTCTTCTATACCAGTGTTCTGGTAACGTGCTATGTGGTTTATTTTGCAAAGTTCTTGGGGTCTCCTGAAGCAACAAAGAAGTCGTTTCCAATTACAAGAATGAAAGCTCTGCTACCGAACTTGATGGCAGATAAGGTGGGTCGCACGATTCATTCTGAAGTCTTTGATGGGAGAACTATTGCAAACTGTTTGGAGGTGATGGAGTTAAATGGGTGCTTTTGAGGTTATTTCTGCTCTTGGGAAGTCTGGCTGGCTAGGAGACGTGGCTGCATGAAATTCCATTGGCAGTTTGTGCGTTCAAATCCTTGCCAGAAAACCATTATGAACCTGGAGCTCTTTGCTTCTGGGCCTCGTTGGCTGCCTCGTCTTACAGCAGCTTTGCACAAACCATTAACTGGAGGTGGAACGTTTACAGTGTTAAAGGGAGTGAGCTGGTACCGGGTAGAAGGCAGGAGAGAATCTAGAGCCATCTTATGGAGCTGCTACTTCAGCTTTTCCTCAGACAGGACATGGTGGTGCGCAGCATCCCACAGACACTCAGATCTCCGATGTCCTCTGGAAAGGAAGCGGGCAAAGGAAGAAGTGAAAGGGCACAATGAGGAGGAGGGTGTTCTGAGGAAGAGATTGAGAGGCTGAGAACATAATGGCAGTTCTGGCTTGTGAGGCTTGCAGGAACGCTTTGAAGAGCACTGGAAGATTTATGTTACTGTGAGGGTGAGAGTTCTGTTGGTCTACTGAACGGCTTTTCCCCCTCTCTCGCTACTGTTGAGTGATTTATCCTGTAGAAAGCTTATGCAGTTGCTTTGTGTATCTGCAGTGATGGTGATTTTCCGCAAGGGAGAAAGTCAGCCAGGTCAGAGTGACGTTATTGGTTTGATTTTGCAGACTTTCCTTAACTGGAAGGAAGCACGGCTGACCTGGAGCTTCTTCAAACAGTCCTTCCTGAAGCAGATTTTGACAGAGGGTGAGGCTCAATGTGTGGGCATGTTGGGGAAAGGCAAGTGAATGCTGGGCACAGGATGGACACGGAGCCTGGGAAGGCTGGGAGGGGGTGGTGTTCAGAGGGGCACCAGCAGGCGCTGCCAACCCAGATGCAGTTACTGAAATCTGATGGAGCATCAGAAGTGTCCTGTCCTGTTGGACGTGTCTCTCGGATGCTGCTGTCAGCAGTGCCTGAACACACGCTGGGAAAGATGAAGGGGTTCGTCCTTACTTCTGTATTTTTAACTTCCAGGTGAGCGATACGTGATGACTTTTCTGAATGTGATAAACTTTGGCGATCAGGGTGAGTGTGGTGACGTTGTGGAGCGACAGCATCGTTTTGTAGCTGCTTCTGAAAACACTGAAAATATTAGAAACCATTTGAAAATAACACGAAAACGTGGGAGGATTTCAAAGGCATTGGGGCTCTGAGGTGCATTTCAGGGAATGATGGATAAATGGATATTAAAAAGAACCCACACCAAAAAACCAACAGACAGAACCAAAGCAACGTATTTGAGGGTCGTGGATTTAAACACTATTTTCCTTTGGATCAAAGCTTTACAGCTGTGTACGTTTTTTGCTGTGTATCTTGTTTCTGTTTTAAAAAGTTGGAAGAAGAAGGCATAGTATGTGATGTTTTCTTCCTTTGGGATCTGTGTTAGCTGTTACAGCAGGAACACTGTGGTTTGTCGCATCACATCTCCAAGTGAATGTGTTCCATAAAAGCACTGTGTCGTTCCAGGGTGATGTATGGCAGCAGCAGTTCAGGTGACGGCCCTGGCAGCACCACAGCTCTTACCTGGGAAGCAAAACACGCCGTAATTGCTGGCCCACTGTTAGAAGTTTCTTGGCTGTTTGAATTTATTTTACTTGCTGGCAGTGGTGTGTCCCCCCATAAACACAGACTTTATACTCTCGCTGCCAGAAGGTTCATCCACTGCTGGTCCTCCTCCCAGGGAACAAATAAGCTGCCTCCTACTGCAAGGGTCTTTAAATGACGGGCGAGTGCAGAAATGCTTGCACTCTGAAAATGTGAAGAAAGCTTGAATCAGAATGGGCTGAAATCAGTCAGAACCTTGTTGTGTTATTTCGCTGTGAAGTTATAAAGCATTTATCCACATGCTGAGCTCACATGGTGTCTGTGTCCCAGTAATACACCCAGATAGATGCCTTAGCAGATGTGGAGCACTACTCGGTGTCTTACCGAGTCTGGAAGTGCTGGTAAAACGTTCCCTCGCGCTCCTTGTTCACTTCAGTGAAAGCAAAAAACCAATAGCCCCTCAAATTAACAGTGCCCATCTTTCTCTTCCTCCATATCAATTAAACTCTGACTCTGCTGTTCCCATTCAGAGGGCAGGTTCTCTTTCATCTGGATCTTTAATCTTCCTCCATAGGAAGAATTGAAGGGGCTGTCTGGGAGCATTTGGGGCTGTTGCTGGATTTGCTCTAGTGCTGCATTAAGTTCCACTGGTCTTCTCTTTGTTTATCAGAAATGTGAAACAGGACTCTGTGCTGCTGTTGTTTCAGGCACAATTCCAGCACTAAGTGACAGCTTGTTGGTGTCTTTTGTTTGTTAAGGTGTGTATGATGCCGTGAACAACCTTGGTTCGCTGGTGGCCAGGTTCATCTTTTTGCCTATTGAAGAGAGTTTTTATGTCTTTTTCGCTCAAGTATTGGAAAGAGGGAAGAACGTGAAGGATCAGAAGCAGGTATGTTTGGTAGTGTTAGTTCCATATGAAATGCTTGCCTTCTGTTGGAGATGAATTGTATCAGGAATGTGACTGGCACGCGTGTTTAAATTTTTGAGCGTAAAGACTGCTGAAATGGAAAGGAATTGTAAGTGGAGAGCCTGCCAAAGGACCAAAAAGCAAACAGGTGAAAAGCTGTCAAAGTAGGAGTTAAGGGGTGCAATAGCATAATACCGCATCGTCTGGTCATTGAAGTTAAAATCCTTTACTCCAAACAGTGTGATGTAAAGGCTTGTGCGCCACGTATTTGCAGTGTGCTGAGGCAGTTACTGTAGATTCAATCACAAAAGCATGCTTTTTCCAGCAAATAAGTGCCACTTGAGAATATTTGACTGACTTGAAAATACAGCTGGCTGGTAAGCATTGAGCGCTTCAGAAGGTGCCCTTTTCAGAGGAGGAGAGCACGTTAATGGTAGGCTGGCAGAGGTGAACCTGTGTGTGTTTGCTACGGAGCACGTGTGGTGTGTTTGTGTGTGCATATCCAGTGCACCTGGCAAGATGTTTGACTCCTCACAGGGTGTGTGGGCAGCTGCACCTTACGATGTACAGAACTCCCAAGTTGCTCCTTCTGCTGTGGCAAAACTGCTGTAGTCCAAGGTAGCAGTGAGGATGTGACCCTTATGGTGCTTCAGGCTGTGGCCTTGGGCAAATGCTGTGCTTCTCTTGGCTATTTACTGGCTGTTAACAGGTGCAGCTGCTGTTTGCCCCTTTCCTTAAGCCCTGAAACAGAAACCCCTCAATGGCTGTTCTTTGTTTAGAGTTCTGCATATAACACAGAAGAGAATAATGAATGCATGAGCACAGTTGGAAGCTAGGACCACGTGTGTAGGTGTTTCAACACCAAAGAATAATTCTGGTGCTGCCTTGCATTATGCCAGTGGACTTTTTCACCACGGAATAGTTTTTCTTGGTGAAAACAGCTGCTGTGCTGATTCTGGTTCATGTAATTGACTGCTGGGTTTTGTCATTTTGTCTTTGCTTTCTCTCCAGGATGACGTTGCTATGGCTGCAAATGTGTTAGAATTGCTCTTGAAGCTGGTGCTTCTGATTGGCCTTACCATCGCTGTTTTTGGATATGCCTTTTCTCAGCTGGCTCTGGATATTTACGGAGGTTCGATGCTCAGTTCTGGAACAGGTAAAAACTTTTAGAGCTGAGAAACAAAAACTGCAGCTGCTATGGGTTCTTGGCTCAGTCAGCTTTCTGTCTGAGAAAAATCGGCTCAGGTGAAAAGAAGTTGTAAGTGCTGAGTCCTAATGTGTGTTCTGAACTGAACTGTGCTGTCACTTGGCCTTATTCTGGCAAAATAATGTAATTCCTTTGTCCTCCTGTAAATGCTTACATTTAGAATATTCCAGCTGTAGCACTGTAGCTCCCAAAGTTGCCTGTAGGGATGATTGCAGAGGCTGGGATGTTGCTCAGCAGTAGTGTTAACGATATTAGGAGGTTTACAAGGAAGGAAGGATAAAGAAATTGGCTTTTCATGACTTGTGTCATGTGTAGCAGCATGGTTGCTTGTGGCCGTGCGGTGCCATCTGATAGCAAATGCACTGCGGTGAAACACTCTCCATTTTACCTCTGCCTGCTGACTCGAATAGGTTTGGTGCTGGTTGCCATTGGGGCTCATCGGTTCTGTGTTACCCTCATCAGTAATTAATGGTGCATCTCTTATGAGATCTATTCATCATCTATTCATCCTTTTAACGTTGTTACCTTTGTTTTGGCTTAGGTCCAGATCTTCTCCGGTGCTACTCTTTGTATGTCCTATTTCTTGCTGTCAATGGAGTAACAGAATGTTTCACATTTGCTTCGATGTGCAAAGAAGAGGTAGACAGGTGAGGAGTATCCCCTGTGTGTTTCTGTAATTATCTGTATATGAGATGCATGGAGTTGAGCATGAAATGTAGAACAATTGTTCTGCTTGGATATTTGCTTGGAAACACTTTTCTGTTACTGAAAAGCCAGTTTCTTTTTGCAGTCGTTTGAAGGACTGTGTTCCTGTCCCTTGAAACCCCAACAGCTGATTTAGGTGCTGGTGTTCAGACCTCAGTGTAGAAGCTTTAGTCAGTGGGTAAAAAAGATGCGAATTGAAAAGGTTATTGGCTTTTGGTAAATAGCTAACAGGGAAAGTAATTTAAATGTGGAGTCTTATTTACTGTGCATGTACTTGAACTGAAGCTTCAGTTTTTAAGATGGACTGCTATTTAAAATTCCTTAAATTCTTGCAGCTGTTGAAACTTTTCAGATACAGTTTTTATAGATGACATTTGGAATGATCTGAGTCAGGCATGTGAGTTCAGTGGTTTATTTGCCTTGAGGAGAACGTTGGACTAGATGACCTCCTGAGATCTCTTCCAGCCTTTATGTTTTCTTGTTTCTGTTTGTTCTGGTGTGTTGGCACTGCAGCCTGATGGCTGCCATCAGACTTGTTTCACTTCTGTAGCAGTTGTCCATTACAAGGCTGTTCCAGATTAATTAGGCCTTTTTTTTTTTTTAAGGTCATTAATTAAATGAGATCTGCTTTTGACAGTCTAAGAAATTCTTTTTAGACTTACAAGGGCTGCTTTCATCCCCTTCTCCAAGTATGAACTTCTCTTCAAAGCCAGTGTTTGGAGCAGGAACGAAGTGTCATTTTATTGAGCGTTCTTTTTCTTTAATACCTAACAAGTAGGAAAAAATCCTCAGTCTTTGATATTGCTAATTACTGTTACTGTGTTTTCTGAAATGAATATGCA
Organism: Gallus gallus; assembly: GCF_016699485.2. Classification (NCBI taxonomy): domain Eukaryota; kingdom Metazoa; phylum Chordata; class Aves; order Galliformes; family Phasianidae; genus Gallus; species Gallus gallus. The sequence goes on along the minus strand of NC_052543.1, from coordinate 1,305,994 downwards.
GATGAGTAGTGGGATAGAATTTCCTTCACTTAATGTAGTTCTTGGTTTAGTTTGCTCAACGTATTTTTCATTCTGGCAGTGGATTTTTTTTCTTTACAGCTTTGTTGTCAACCTTGCCATCTGCTAAGAGATGAGGGTAGTTGTCGCTCCTGCATTTTAGAAAGCTAATGGATTTTTATCTTTTGAAATGCGTTTGGTAGTTAAATAGTGCAGCTGTATATGTTGTTTATATTGTTTCTTCTTCCTAGGTACAACTTTGTTATGCTGGCCTTGTCCTTCACATTCCTGTGCATCTCCTATTTCTTGACCCGCTGGCACGGAAGCGTTGGCTTTATCCTTGCCAACTGCTTTAATATGGGTATTCGCATTGCTCACAGCATCCATTATATCTACGGGTACTTCAAGGAAAGCTCCTACAGACCTTTGACAGGCTTGCTTCCCTCACCATTTTTAGTACTCGCTTATATCATAAGTGGAGGAATTACTGTTTATTCAGAGGTAAGTATTTGCCTCAGGATTCTCCTTTCACTGCGAAGGTTTGTCAGATGACTTTGTTACCAGAAGGAAAGAAATATTATTAACAGGAGAGGCTTATAGCCATAGCCTAGGAGATTTCCATTACAGGCTTGCGAGGCTGCACGTAGATCTATTACAAAATTAATCAAAGGCATGTAATTATATTGATCTTCAGATGCGTGCCTGCCTGTTCCGCCTTCTCCAGGTGGCAGAGAACTGTGTGCCTAATGAGCACAATAGTTCTGCTGTCTGCCCATAGATCCACATTCTCAGTTCTTGATAATTGATTGTGATGATGCAAAGAAACGGTCATTAAAAATCCTGTTGAAAAAGCAGTGGAGGGGGAAAAAAACCAACAACAACCAAAACAGAAACGGCTCAAAGCGCACTTATTGCTTGCACTGAGGTTACAGAGTGGTAACTGCATAGACCAGTTATTACAGAGGTGGTGGTGTTACGGAGTACAAAAATGTGACAGATGAAAATCCACGATGCCTTAGAAAGGAGAGCTTTATTTTTGGCATGGCAGGTTTGCAGTGGCCTTTTTTCTGAAAGGCAGCTGAATAGGTTGGGGCAAAATGGCAGCCTTGTGTGGACGGCATTGGCAGAGTTTTCCTGATATACTGTTAACACATTTGCCATGACAAATAGCTTCCACACCTACCAGGTATATGCTGAATGCTCATTGTCTGCCACCTGACTTTTTGTTGTTTTGTTTGTTTGTTTTTAAAGAAAGCAAGTGTCGTGACTAGGAAGGATGATTTGTCATAGGATTGGTGCATGTGACAAATCTTTCTTGCATGCGCTCCCCATGATGGTCGTGGTGGAATGGTCTCAAGAGGCACTGGACCTCATGTTTTAGTGTAACAGTTGACCTACCTCGTGCTGACTAGTTTTCCTTCAATTGCTTCTTCCCTTTGTTTTAGGCATTCTTCTGCTGCGATAAGGGTTGGACGGCAAGGCTGATTCACATCAGCATTGGGGCGCTGTGCTTTGCAGCTACCACCGTTACCATGTTGTGCACAGAGACCAAGCTGGTCCGCTTTGTCAGAAGCCAGTTCCTCTCCCAGTATATGAAGAAAGGAACATGAAATGCTCATGGGCGAATAGTTAACGGGGGGAGCTCTGATTCTTACCGGTAGGGAGTACATATATGAAGGCATTGTATGGCATACATCTTAATTAAGATGTAATGAAGAATGCTGTTATTGAGCACAGGGGGCTGTTGAAAAAGTTAGTGAAGAAATGGTTTGACATTGAAAAACAAAAGCCAGAACCAAAAGCTGAAGCAAACACTAGAGCAAGGACCAATCCCAACGTAACTGTTATCAAAATAGAACATAACGCAGTGCAGAAAAATTGAGTTATCAGTGCCCTGAAGTGTAAAGTGTTAAGAAGACAAGTTAAGAAGTGTAAAGTTCTGACGCTTGCAGGGAAGCTACTGGAATATGAAGCGTGTGTCCAAGTCCAAGCTGGCCATGTAAGTTTACTTCCTTCAGCATCATTCATTTAATGAGAGTATTGATTAGCTTGTCAGAAATACTCCAAAGCTCTTATCTAGACAGAAATGCAATGGGTTTTTGAGCAATGTCTGACAACAGCTGTGAACTACAGTCACATTGAAGCTGCAGTTCCAGAAGGTAGGGTTAAACATAATTGGCTTTACTCCTTTTCTCTTCATATCTGAGATGATCAGTGTAATTACGCACAAATTTGTCTCCATAGGAATGTCTTGCTTTTCTGCAAAGTGAAATATTCTGTCTGTGTTTGTGCAGGTTGGATTTCCTGCTTTTGAATTAAAAAATGCTGTTTTTCCTTACAAAGAGATTTTTTTCACCAGGCTCACACCTTTTTGTGTTTGTATTAACCTTTGTGTTGATTTTTTTTATTTATTTGTGGAAAATGTCAATGTTCAGAAGCTATAAAGAGCGAAGGTTGCTGAATTGTTTACTAAGTGTACAGTATTTTATTGCTGGTCTAAAATCTGACTATGGCAGTTTGAGAGCATAGGAGCAGCACGTTGTAACGACCAGCGTTCCCTTCACATTGTTTGAATGGACCAGGAAATGTCAAGTATGCTGAGACACAAACAGCCCGAAGACTTGAGTGTAATTACACAGCAAACTCCACAGCTCCTCAGACAGCTCTAGGAAAATCTTCGCTTCCAATGGCATTGTGGAGTTGATACCCATGAAGAGAGCTCATGGGGCAAAATGCTTTCTGGTATCGGTGTGGTACTGTTAGAAATGTTTGGTACTGTTAGAAATGTTTTCTTAACTCCTGTAATTTTCCCATTTCCCATCAGTTTGGGAACTCTTCTGAAGCTGTTCTGAAGTTTGTCTCAATAAACTGTCCTGTTTGCTTTTAACTAATGTGTTGTTGTGGTAGATGCTGTTTAAACAGCTCCAAGTAAACCTGGTATTTAATGAAGTGCAGTAGTCGAACTGTGCTGTGATTGGCAGTATAAAGGAGTGTGTTTATTTTTCTTGTTTTCTAGTGCTGTAAGTATTTAGCCTATGAAGACATAGAGGTGTGTGTGCACATTTTCTGCGAGGAGGAGAAGGTAAAGGTTTAAACTCCTAATTTAATGGCTTATCAGTGGCCTGAAAGCTAGTAAGACATAAGCTTGAAAGGTTACTGTGATTTAGCACTTGGGGGGTTGTTGACTTGCTAACTTGTAGGAAGGACTGTGATCCTCGGGAGATATCTTGAGCCTGCCCTAATTTGCTGTCTTCTGGAGAGTGCTTAAATCTGAACTCCAAAACCCTGTGTATGGTTTCATATTTCTTGCTGTTTGGGCATCATGCTTCCAAGTGACTTAATTGCTCTCGTTTTAAAGATAAGAGCAAAGAGAAGGGATCTGAGACTTTCTGAGGCGTAGCATTGTGTCAACAGATCTGCTGAGGGGCAGTGGTTTTTTTAGGCACAGAATAGGCAACTTGTTTGCATTCTGATAGTGCTATTAAGAGCAGTTTATTTTCAGTATAAGCCTAAAATGGAGTTTGAGGTTTTCCACCTGTGATGTACAGCTGGGCCATGGAAGCTAAGTGCAAGACACACTCAAAAGCTTTGCCAGCTGGGGAATCTAAGCAAAGCAGTGATCAAAAGTGCTTATCTCAGTTGTGTTTTGGATCACTTCCATAAGAAGGTGCTTGTGCTCTGTTATTTGTGGGTTTGCTGTGGTTCCTGCACTACCTGGCTGTGAGCTGGGAGGAGGAATGAGCCCTTCTGTTGGGGTGCTTATAGCTTTGTTGCAGCTGTAGTGAGCTTCGTTCATGGAACTCGATGAACGTGTGCTCTCATCTGCAGCTAAGGGCAGACAGTTGGCTCTGCTGTTGTCATTGTGGGGAAGACATGAACAGCTCTTCTCTCTGTGGATGAAAAAGTCAACCTAGCCGGTCTTAATGTAAAAATATGGTGGGTTAGCAGAGTTCTGCACCGGGGTACCATGAGGAATGTGTTGGTCAGGCAGCTGAAGGTTCTGTCAGGGTGTGCTTATAAGGCCTGACAATAGGGAGCGAGGAGGGAGCAAATGCAGTTTACACAGGAAAACTTAATTGTGGCCTCACTTCTAGACCCTTGAGTTTGTGGTGTCAATCATGTCTTTCCAGTGGTAGGTGGGTTTTAGGGAGTATAAGTGTATGAAATGAGTGCCTCAAAGAGCACTTCTCTTACTAGTGTGATGATTTTGGCTGTCTCTGGGGCTGGGGGGAGAAGGTGTGGTTTGGGGAGAGGAAGAAGGGAAACGTGGCAGGGTATGGTTTGTATGCAAGAAGTGTGGTGTTCCTTTGTCTACGGGAAGCTCTTCAGTCTTCAGCAGCTCTGCCCCACTGAGCAGCCCGGCCCCGGGGTGTGGGGAGCATGCAGGCAGTGCTCACCAGTAATATGGTGCTGTACTTCATTTGCTAGGAAATTGTGCCAGTTTTCAGAGATTACAATTTGAAGAGGCATATGCAGAAACATGTTTCCAAATGTGATGCATATCAAGGAATGTTTTGTAAAGACAAAGTAGTGGAACTGAAAAAATGTCTGTCACCTCAACAAAATGCTTGCAAAAGTTACAACTCAAATGGACTCTCTTGTAAAAGCTGGTTACATGGTGGCACGTCTGACTGGGAGATGGTTTCAATTTCTTTGCAATGCTGAGTTTGTTAAGCAAAAACACAAGTGTAATGTGTCCTGATGGAAAAATGGATTTGTCTAAAATTAGCTTGACTCAACAGGCTGTGGGCAGGTGGGCCAAAGAAGTGGGAAAATCTGTTGAACAAAACTTGGGAAGTAAAGCTGCTATTCAAATTGAAACTTTGGCAATAGATGAAAGCAGTGACGCTACAGGTGTCATTTTCATTAGAGGTATTGATAACGAATACGATGTCACTGAAGACATGGCTTCTTTGGTGCCATGGAAAGACACAACTAAACCTCTTGATTTGATTACACAATATTTAGGCATGTTTTGATCTGGTGGCTCTGGTGAAGAACCAGGATTAAGATCGGGGCAGTGCTGGTGTTTTGGCAAAGTCTTGTTATTTGAGGGCCAGTTCTGTTCAGTGTTTTTATGAGGTAATTATTGATGATACCAAATTGGGAGCGTATCTGAGTGCACTGAGCATGCCATTAATGCAATGGCATGAAATTCAACAGAGGAAATTCTGGGTTCTGCACCTGGAGCAAAGCCATTGCAGGGGAGTTGGACTAGATGACCTTTAATGGTCCTTTCCAACTCAGATGATTCTACGAGTAGGATATATTAAAGAAGATGTAACATTTGTTAGGATAGATGCACAAAACCTGCCATGAACAGGGGCACCCACAACTCGATCAGATGCTCCCACGCCCCATCCAGCATGACTTTTGACCTTGAATGTCTCCAAGGATGGAACATCCATTACATCTCTGGGCAACCTGTTCCAGTGCCTCACCACCCTCATTGTAAACAACTTTTTCCTTATATCCAGTTTACGATAGATGATCTGTATGAGTCTGTGCCTGTGTCTGGCACCTTAGTGTGGTCTTTCAGTACTTAAAGGGAGCTTATGAATTGGAGTGAGGGGCTGTATGGACCGTGGGACCCCAAGCAGGTGATCCTTCTGGTGAGATATTTACATGTATGTTACTGTTTATTCTTGAGCTGAGTCGTGGTCCATTCCAGCCCAAAGTGTTCTATGGTTATTTGAGCAAAGTCCATGTCTATAGCAATTAGGAACAAGATACAGATGTGGTCCACTGCACTCTGCTGCCCGATTCAGGGCTTAAATGTATGTATGTGTTCAAGATGGGGAAGATCTTGAGGCAAATCTGCTCACTGCAAATCAAAAACAAGAAGTATTTGATTTAAAAATATTTCCCTAATATTGGCATAAATTTGAGTTTGTGAGTTTTACACACTTGTTGCTGAAGTGGATTCTGAAAAAGACCTGATCAAAGCCAGGATGTGTCGAGCAAATGCACTCTTCCAAAAGCAAATGGATTCTACCACCGAATTGAATTATGCCATCTCAAACTAGTTTCCTGGGAGCTAGAAGAAGCTGTGAAGGGTTCTGAGTAGTTGCGTGGACTGCTTTTGCCCTCCTGCAGCTGTGAATTAGGTGGAGAAATAGTGCAGCTGAAATTTACGTGGTTTTGTCACTTGAAAGTTCACTGCTGGCATGGAATTCAGCCTGCAAAAGTAAAGAGGTTGTGACACAACATCTGTTTTGTGGACACTGTTATTACCACCAGCAGTAGTGTGAATGCTGAAATGGAGAAATAACTCTAGAGCAGAGCTGCTGTAATGATGCCTTTTTGACCATCGTTCCGTGGATCACAGGAGCTCGATTCCCCTAAAATTATGCTTGGCAGGTAAATTTGAACAAAATACTTATGCTGCTCAGACATCAGGTGGAGCTGGGTTGGTTGGTTGTTTTTTTGTTTGTTTGTTTTTGTTTTCTTTTCTGATAGTTTCTGCCTCGAGATCTCCACAGCTCTATTTCCTTGTCGCATTCTGACTTTTGCTAGTAGTTTTACAGGCAGTATTCTGTAGTACTGTGACTAAGGTTTCTTAAACTCCTATAATTGTTTACATTGCCCTTAAACTGAGTTAATGCAGGCTACCCGAGACATGAAGGGATCTCATGCTGTACTGTACTTTAATTCCCTCCATTGTATTGATTATCCAAACTGATCTGATTCCTTTACTGTGCTTCCTGGAGCTGGTTAGTAATTGAGTTAGTCAAGCAATAACAGCAATAACAGAAACTTAGCTTCATCCTTGGGTGATTGCCTTTGTGTGCCAGAGGCAAGGGAGACTGGGATGTTTCAGATTTTTGGCTGGAACAGTATAACTTCTGCTCTTCTGTGCTGTTGTTAGCAGCTGCCTTTTACAAAGCATTCAAATAATTAGGAAAAATGCGCTTCTTGGAACTTGTATATTTAAGGCATTGATGCCATTGGACACTGACTTCCTGTTTGGAACCTGACCACCGTTTCTTGTCCTGTTCTAAAGCGGGAGGAAAACACTTCCATCCTCAGATAAAGCTGTGACCCTGCAAAACAGAAAGTGCTTTTTGCACCAACATTGAGATGACCTGGAGTTTTGCTTGCAGCACTAAGCAGGTGAGCAACAAAGTAGCTGCCAATTAGATCCAGGGTGTTTCAGTTAGAGACATGCTTGTGACTGAGTCCACAGCTAGTGAGTGAGTGTGTTATTCCTGTTGCTCTCACTGTGAAGTGGTGCAAAGTGACGATACTGGGAGTTCTTTTTGCACTGCTCCCAATGCATGAGATTGATGTTAGCCCACTTGGCCTGCGGGCTGCCAGGCTGACGTGGGTGTTGACAGCTGGTCTTTGATTTTGCTTTTTTTCCCTTCTCTTCCACCCCCTGGTTCTTCTAATGATGACACTGCTTTTTGTAGCTGTGCCAGCTGTAGAAAACTCTTTTTAGATGCTTCTGATAGCATAAACCTGTTGATCAAGAAACTCCAAGGCTCAAGTTGGAGTTTTAGAAAGCAGGCATTCTTTAACATCAGCGCTGGGTGCACCAGGGTTTTCTTCCTACCATGCATAGCTTATACAAGAGATCTTCACCTTATGTACATTACTTGTGTTACATATGCAGATGTTTCCCAGTGGTACGTTACGTATTCAGTGACTGATTCCAAGCAAAACCTCCTGCTTCCTTGGTACACAGAGTCAGCAGAACCTCCTTGGTTCAGAGACGCAGCTCTTCATTGCCTCAACAAATTGCAAGGCTCTCCATCAGAGAACGCCAGCAAGTTTAACAATAATCAGCAGCATTGACACGAGCAGCAGTGCATACCTTCAGGCCATCAGATGGTCATCCTCTGGGATGGCCCTGACTGTGTATGCACTTGCCTGCTGTTGTGCTTGTTTGGCTCATTGGTGATCTCTCAATCACGAGACATCCTCTTATCCTTCTGTCTCTTGCTCTTGCCACGGCAAGTGTGCCACAGTGCTGAGACTGCTCTCAGACACCCAGGCCATCCCTGGCACGCTGCATCCAGTTGCTTGGAGCAATAGGCTGCTGCCCTTTTGCTTCTAACAAAAACAGCATTGAACAAACATTTGCAAGTTTGTTAATCAGCTCTGTCAATTTCAGACAGTCTGCTGGAGTGCCAATTCCCCATAGATTACATGGTCTGAGGTGGACCATAGATTACATGGTCTGGGGTGGAGGTTAGAAACTTCAGAGTGTAACCAAAATTAAATCAGGTAAAAAAATATTTAGCAGAAGAAGCCTGTGAAGAACACGTTCCTTTGAAAAATGAACAAATTCTCATTGTGTGTGGCATACAGGGCTAAGTATCAGGTAAGCACTGAGAAACACACATGCACCACCACCACCACCACCACCACCACCAAACAAACAACACCAAAACAAACGCCAGCAACCCCTGGTGCTATTGGTGGTGCCTTTGTCCTTATGTTTTGCAACCAAGGTATTGAGTAGTTATGTTCTGTTTTAGAGCTGCCCCCTGTTAAGTTTGCTTGTAGCCAGTGAAACTAAATGCTTTTCAAGAGGTCTTTTCTTGTTCAGTTTTGCAGTTGTGACATTAACTCACCAAACCCAAACAAGTAGTGGTAGAAAAGAAATGTATGGTGCGATTTCACTTTTTTGGCCCTGTAGTGCCACCTATTAGTCAGAGTTCATTTATTTCATTAGTTTACTTTGTAAAGCAATTACATAACTGTTACCACAATAGGACTGGAATTGTGTGTAACATTTGCTAAAATAACTTGACAATTTATTTTAAATGATCTCTGTGCAGTAATCTCTTCCGTATAATGGAATCATTCAAATGCCTCTGAACGTTCTACGTGCTGTACTGCATTGAGTTAGATCAATCAAACCTTAATTGCTTCTGAGGCATCCGGACAGCCTTCTGGGATCTGTTGAACACCACTGTGTCACAATAACGTCGTAATAATTGATGTAGCATTAAATTGTGCCTTTGCTTTGCACTCTAGGATTGCAGTTTTATTAGCCGAGCAGGCAAGGTGGAAAAATTGAAGGAAAAGAGAAACGAAAGTAAGTTGAACACCAGCGGGTGGCCATTAACTTTGGTTTGTTTCTGTGCCTATGTGGTTTATCATCCTGACACCTTCTGAATGCTTTGAATAGCCTGTCCTTGTTTTGCACAGTTTCTCTTTCCCTGGGCTTTATATACGTAGAGTGGGAAAGAATATATGATTCAGTACTCAATTTGTCAGCCTGAAATACTTCATGTGAAATTTGGTTTGATGGCTTGGCCACTCAGTGTGAAAAGTATCGCTCCCAGGTAAGCACTTGGTTTCCCCCAGGCTTCTTTCTATCCAAAGCAGTGACTCTTGGTTCATTTATGTTGGAGAATTTGCGTATGGATACCAGTATCGCCTCTTTTCCCTTACCAGGGGGGATTATTGCTGTGTTATGGCTACTTGGAGAAGGGCTGAAGTGACTTTATACTTTTGCTTTTTGTATATGCGTGGTAGTGAACAAAAAGGAATTACTTAGCACTGAATGTGGCTTCAGGGGCTGCATTCATCTTTGTAGATTGTATGAACTAGACAGGTGTAGTTCTCTCATGGTATTTGTTGATTGAAGAGGCAGACTGATAGTCATCAGAGGTGAGAAGACTGTTAGTAACAAAATATTTTGTTTTTTTTTCTTCTCTTTCTGCTTAATACCCTCTGTAACCCATTGTTGCTTCTATCTTTGTGAAGTTTGCCTTCTTTCCTGGTCTCGTTCCCATGATTCTTCTGGAAGTCTTTTTCATCACTGCATACCGGGCTTCTCTGGCTACATGCCTGCCCTGTCATGTTCAGCAGATGTCTTACCTCAGTGCAGGTGTGGCTTTGTAAAGGCCAAGTTTTGGACCTTGAATATAATCCATTCTGTCTTTCCTTCCTATTAACTAATTAAGTGCTTTTTTTCCACTGCCTGCTAGGTAGCTGATGTGTTTCTGACCGGCATACAGTAAGTTGGTCCTTGGATGAAGAAGTGTGTCTCATTTAAACCGGACCACGTCCAGGATCTCTTATGATAATCACTGTTGTACTGACATGAAAGATGGGGGAGTTGGTGATGCTGCTGTGAAGCAGCCATCAGGACGTTGTTCTGTAGTGTCAGAAAGGCAAGTCACCTTGTTCATCAAATGAACAAGAAGGGAATAAGACAGGAAAGAGAGTGGTTAGGAAGCCATGAAGAAGTACCTATCAGCCAGTTTGCTTGTTGGGCTTTGTGCTCATTCCAGCTGTGCTTTTGCCATCCCTCTGCTCCTTCCAGGAGTGGATGCTCTTGCTCATCCTATTTTAAGCACCTGCTTGTGCACAAAACCCTGCTGCCTGCACGCAGTGTGGTTTGGACAGTTGCAGGTGCTTGTCTGAGTGGGTGATGCTGTGCTCTATAGAGAGCATATTTTCTGTTTTGTCTGACATCAAGAAATACAGCTTTTCTGCAGTCATCTCCTAAAAGGTGAGTGGGAAGGCAAGAAGGGATGCTAAGCTGCAAAAGTAAAGGAGAAAAAAGCACACTGCTGCCTTGGGGTGTTCTGCCTTGTTTTAAGGCAGGGGGGTCTGAAACCTGATGAAAATAGCTGAACATGTTCTGCTTTTACACTTGAAACTGGATAACTGAATGGGGGAACATGTTGGAGTGTGAGATGGAACTCCAGACCTAGGGAAAAAAATGGTCTGAACTGTTAGGGTTCATGAGTGGAAGACAATGATATTAGAGGGCTGAACACACTTCCATGGCTTAAACTGGCAAACGGAGTGTTGGAGGTTATTGCAGAACTAGGGGAAGTCTCTTCAGTCCACTTAAGGCAAGGGCTGCAGAACGAGAAGTGAGTGCTTGTATTTCTGATTCCGGGGGCAGGGGAGAGCAGGATTCCAGAGTCTTGACCTTGAGGTTCGAGGGGTGAAATACAGCTGTTCCCCTGGTCGTTTGCCTTGTCTGCAAATGCTGTTTTATCCCGTTCCCTTTTGTGTTTTCTATATGCTGACTTCTTTTGTCTTATTGCTGAATTCGTAAAACGAGGGGCGGACTCTAAGCTGAAAAGCTTAGGGATAGGTGTGGAAACTGCTCTTTGATGAGTGAACTTCAAGTAAATTAGAGCAGAGGTGTGGCTTCCGCTCTACTCGGGGCATTTCTGCCCCAGGCTTCTGTGTTGTGGGATTGGGGGTATTGTGATCAAGAGGATCGGGAGTTCTGAGAACAAATTCAACCAAGATTTGGTGTCTTACTGGGCACTCCATTTCTGTATTTCTGTAAATGGATTTACAAATAAGCCCTACTGTTTCTGTCTTACTGGAACTGAAGGAACCGGGTGTTATTGAAATGGGAAAGATCAGGCAGTAGGTCCGTGTGAGCCCCTTAATCTGCTCAGTGTAGTCATGGTTCTGTTACTGCTCAATGCTGGTATGACCCAAAACACTGTAATGGCAATGTTCACGTATGTTACATGAAAGTATCACCCAGAACAAGAAGTGATGCTTTCTGCAGATTATCTTTTTTTCTGTGCTGTTCCATGGTGTAGCTGTTAGGGTGTTTGCTGTGCTGGATCTCATCTTTGTGTTACTTAAAGTTGGTCATAAACATGCATTCAAAATCCTGCTTTAACTGTTTGCTTGTTCTCTCAGCTTTCTATTCATTTTTCTATGGCTCTGTCTTTAATATTTGAAAAGCACCACTGCGTGTTTATTTTGGCCTTACGCGGATGCCAATGAAAGACTTGGTGATAAAAAAAACCACCATGTAAATACATGACCTTGACAGCTCATTAAATAATGAATGAGGTAGTTTCCTTCATCTGGGGTACTATTTTAACATTTCTCCAAGAATTTTGTTTATGCTTATTAAGGTACCTCTGAGGATGTCCCGGCTTTGTGCATTTTTTTGCTATGAATCTGTTTTTTTTGTTTGTTTGTTTGTTTGTTTTGGTTTGGTTTTGGTTTTTTTTTTTTGTGAATGAACTCAGCAGTAACTGAGGACAGGCAGCAGCCTGGAAGCTTGCTGCGGCTTCCAGTTCACTTCACTTCTGCTTGACGTTCTTTGCAGAGGTGGTGCTCTTGGGCAGCGTCACGTTAGCAAAGCCTCACTGCTGAGTGCCTACCTTGACCTTCGGAGTGTGAGGCGGTCTGTGACGAGCTTTGCCTTGTGGGCCAGGAGTGTGCTGCAACGCCTTGTCTGCCTCCGCCAGTCCGGGTTTCCAGCGAGCAGTTGGTTGAGCAGGGAGGACGGGGGAACCCGCGAGCATTGCAGTCCTTTCTTCTACCAAAAGATGGAGTGAAGGAGCTACTGAACAGCCTGTGCGGCTAATAGCTTTGCTAAGCAAGACGGAACTTTTCTGCGAGGAAGGAAGGTTTTCTGTTGTTCTGTGTTAAATCTTCATCCGTCTCATAATTTGTGCAAAAAGTAATGAGGCAGTTTGTTATAATGAATTGACCAAGCTGGCTGGTAACAGATGGGCTGGTGAAAAATGGGTTAATTAGGAGTCTTGTGTAATCAGTTCTGCTTTCAATTATTTCATCCGCTTACTTGTGAAAGGGATATTTTAGAATAATCCTTTCACCTCTTGCAGGAAAAAGAATGCCTGTGCTGCTGCTGATCTGAGTTTCTGCAAATGCTGAGATCCTTGTCAAGTCAGACCAATTTAGTCTTGGCGTGCCGTCCTTACAAATGGAGATGCTAACATTTTCAGTAGTGGAAGGAAATTCTTTTAGTTGCTATGGAACGCTAAATTTCTTTGGCAAATGAGACGACTTCTGTAAGCATAGCTGGGTCCATAATTGTTGTTTTCTGCAGGTTTTTCATTTCCATTGTTCGTGCCTGAATTCCCTGTGAGATGCTGGCAAGTGAGCTTCTCCCATCAGCTGCGTCAGCGTGAAAGCTGTACCTCTCCTGGACTTCATTCTTCTGTCTTTGCCACTGTGCTTGCTCCACTGAGTGTCTGTCTTTGTGCCGAGGGACTCTCCTTATCTCTCTCAGGTCTGTGTGAGGTGCCTTGATGCTATAACTAAGGTGGTGAGTTAGGAGGTGCCAATCAGAATCACAAAATAAGAAGTACTGGAAAGACAAATTGGGTTTAGTTGGAGTCTGAAGCCACAGGGGAGGAGCCGTGTAACTCAAATTCATCAGGTAAATGAACTGCAGACAGGTATTGTGGGTACAACTGGTCCCAGCATGGCCTTTTAGGCTCAGTAACACTATGGTGACTTTTCAGAGGGTTTGGTAAGCTGCTGTTCTTACAGTGGTCTTTAGGATATTGTACTGCATCTAATGTCTGGCGTCTTCCATTGCCTGCATTTTCTTCCCCAGCACTCCTATTTCTTTGGAGAAATCTCACCTGCAGGGGCAATCTCATTTGGCTGCTTCCAGAATGTGTTTTTTCAGTCCTGACTTTTTACCTCTTTGGAGAAATGAAAGGAAGAGGAGTGCTTTTAGCTTTAGAAATTTCCAGTGATGCGGATTTTCCCTTTAAATGTCAGCAACTTAGAGTATTAGGGCATAGGCAGAATGTCTGCTAGGAGCCATAAGTGAGACAGAGGGGTTAAATGACTCCCCCCGGGTGCGTGTTGGAGGTTGGTGTAAGGTTGCAGCTCAGAGCTGCAGAAGTTGGGTTTTAGAGCCTTTTTCAGGGGCACCTGTCAACCCTGTACGATCAGTTTTAAACATAACACGGGTCCCCTGTGTCCAACAGAAAAGTCCAAACCAGCATAAGCACTAAGATGGTAATGGCAAGGAGAAGTAGTGGTGATAGCAAAGCGGAAGGTTCTGATGATTCGATGCATTTTGTACTTTCTTTGGTCACTGCAAACACTGACAGCACTAATTGTGTGCTACCAGATGATCTATTCAGCTCTCATGCATTTCTATAACTTTTTAACCCATTCTTGTATTTAAACAGAGAATTTACCTGCATGCAGAATGCTCATATTGAGAGAGCAAGAAGGAAAGAAAGCTGTGATAGGACATGGGAGGTGAGGAGTTTTTACTGAAATGGAGTACTTTGCCATATTTGCGTATTGCTTGCACTGTTCTCAGGATGAAAAAGGACTCTTTCAGACTTTCAGCTGTTTGTAGTTGGAATACTTGTGCTTAATTGCTTATTCTATATAATGTGGCTATCTGCAAGAACATGCTTAAATGTTAATGAATTCAACTGCTTTATCCACTTGATATGTATTCATTTTAAGAGGGTTTGGAAGGGTGAAGGGAAGGAAGAGGGATGAAAGAGAGGAGAAGGGATGCTTTGTGTAAAACAGAGATGCTTCTAGAAGTAGATCTTTATCTTCAGGTCTTGCACTGACGACCTTTGAAGTACTACTTAAAATACACAGGTTTATTCACTTATTCATTGCTTAAATGGGAGAAAAAAGATGTTTGGAAAATAATGTGAAACCTGATATTGTTTGGGGAGGTGTATGTTTAGGTTTAGAGGAAACAAAATCAAACTCTCATGGGCTGGATCACGTTGTTGATGAGCGGCTGCAAACCTTGCAACGCTGTGAGGCTGGCCTGGTGTTAACTGTGATTGCCATTTCTCTCTGCATTTTTGGGTGTTGGTCTGCCAGTGTGGAGATGACTAATGTGGTACATACAGCTTAAAGGTCCCAATTACTGTAAATGTTGAAAATGTGCCCTTTCCCTGACATTCCAAACGAACCCTGGCTCCTGTGGGCTGTAGGGGGTGGTGTGTTGCTGTCCATTTCAAGAACAAGAAGTAGATTTAGCACACAGAGGTAGGCCAGAGTTTCATAGAATCACCAAGGTTGGAAAAGACCCACAGGATCACCCAGTCCAACCATCCACCCATCACCAATAGTTCTCGCTAAACCATGTCCCTCAACACAACATTCAAACGTTCCTTGAACACCTCCAGGGTCGGTGATTCCACCACCTCTCTGGGCAGCCCATTCCAATGCTTGACCACCCTTTCAGAGAAGTAGTATTTCCTAATGTCCAGCCTGAACCTTCCCTGGTGCAGCTTGATGCCATTCCCTCTAGTCCTATCATTGTCACACGAGAGAAGAGGCCGACCCCCAGCTCACTGCAACCTCCCTTCAGGTAGTTGTAGAGAGCAATAAGGTCTCCCCTGGGCCTCCTCTTCTCCAGACTGAACAATCCCAGCTCCTTCAGCTGCTCCTCATAAGGCCTGTGCTCCAGACCCCTCACCAGCTTTGTTGCTCTCCCCTGGACACGCTCCAGGGCCTCGATGTCTTTCTTGCAGCAAGAGGCCCAAAACTGGACACAGTACTCGAGGTGCGGCCTCACCAGTGCTGAGTACAGGGGGACAATTACTTCCCTGTTCCTGCTGGCCGCACTATTTCTGATACAAGCCAGGATGCCATTGGCCTTCTTGGCCTCCTGGGCACACTGCTGGCTCATGTTCAGTCTAGCCTCAATCAATACGCCCAGGTCCATTTCCTCTTCACAGCCACTCTGCCCCAAGCCTGTAGCGTTGCCTGGGGTTGTTGTGGCCGAAGTGCAGGACCTGGCATTTGGTCTTGTTGAACCTCATCCCATTGGCTTCAGCCCAGCTATCCAGATCCCTCTGTAGGGCCTTGCAACCCCCAGGCAGATTGACACTTCCAGTCAATTTTGTGTCATCTGCAATGTTACTGAGGGTGCACTCAATGCTCTCATCCAGGTCATCAATTAAGATATTGAAGAGAACAGGCCCCAGCTTTGACCCCTGGGGAACACCACTCGTGACCGGTCACCAGCTGGATTTAACTCCATTCACCACCACCCTCTGGGCCTGGCCCTCCAGCCATTCCTTAACCAGCCAAGAGTGTACCTGTCCAAGCCACAGGCTGCCAGCTTCTGCAGGAGAATACTGTGGGAGGCAGTGTCAAAGGCTTTGCTGAAGTCTAGGTAGACTACATTAACAGCCTTTATTTCTGCTGCCTCTCCTGGCGCACGTGCTGAGGCAGCCCCAGGCCCCAGCCCAGCAGCCCTGCCAGCTCGCCCCAGGGCGGTGGTTCCCCTTCTCGCTCCCCCCCGAGCAGCCAAAAAGATGGCTTTTCCAGGTACCCCAGGGACCTGTATGACAACCACAGTCAGTATCAACATTTCCAAACCGTCCTTTTACAGCCCACAGAAGAAGTTTGCGCCTGTGGTTGCCCCGAAATCCAAGGTGAATCCCTTCAAGACTTGGGGTACGTTGGAGTCATCGCTGTGACAGCCTCCTGGAGCTGGTGCCCAGCGTGCCCAGAGGGAGAGTGGGGGAGATCCCCATATCTGTGATGGCAGAAGAGCTGCCACTGCCTCCTCCTCCCAAGCCTGGAGAGGAACCAAGTTTCTCCTCAAACTGTGCTTTTCCTCCACCCCTGCCACCCTTTATAGAGCCTTTTCCACCAGCCCTACATGAAGTTTTTCCTTCTCCTCCTCCGCCTCCTCCAACAATGTTTGATGAAGGACCTGCCCCACAGGTGCGTGGGAAGATGAACAGCATTGATCTTGAGATTGACTCACTGTCCTTAATGTTGGAAGACACGGAGAAGAATGACCCCTTCAAATCCCGGATACCTCCAGGAGCTACAGGTTCTCTGGAGAAACCATTGGCCCCAAAAGCTCATGTGGAAATCTCATGTGCACCTAGAGATCCTAGTCTTCCTTTTCCTTCCAAGTTCACTCCAAAGCCAAGTGGTAGCTTATCTTCCAAGCCCCCTGCATTGGATGCAACTCCTGCCCCAGCTCCATGGGCAGCTCCACAGCAGCACAAGGAGCCCCTAGCATCAGTCCCTCCACCCCCCTTTCTTCCTTCTCAGTTTGAGACATGCTCTGTAACATCCTATTTTTTTTTTCCTGCTCTGTGCTCTGCTAGTCTTAGTGATGCAACCATGCAGGGCTCAACAACAGGATGGTTTTACATCTGATGCCGCTTATATTGAAGTAATGGAACTGTGCTTTTGAATTAAAATTGACTTGAATTTAAAAAGTATTTTATCCTAAGTACTGTCTGTATATATAAATCTATGGTAGACACCAAAAAGATTTGCTTTTATTTAAAAGGGATATTGCAATATTGACAGTGCTGTTTAAAGTGTGGCGTTCATTTGTAGTAAGGTTGAGGGAGCTCCCACATCTGTCTTCTAAACATAAAATATTGATAGTAAGGTAATCGGAGTCCTTACTTCTTACAGCAGGTTTCGTGAGGCTGTCCCTTGGAAACCTATTAAATCTGAAGAAGAAACCCAAGTGTGGTCTCACAGGGCTGACTTTGAGGACGCAGCGAAAGTCCAGATCTGATACATCCCTTTCCTCTCATTCCTGACATGCATCTTGTGCGGACTTCTGTTTGCCCCATTGTAACATATGCTCCCAAGTTCTGTCCTACTGAAAGCCTTGATAGACACTGTTGCTCTAATTAATTGCACGAAGTGCTTTATTTATTTTTTCCTTACCAAAACCCAAGGCAGCGGCATGAAGCCTGCTGGAGTCTTGTATTGGTTGCTGCTCGCTGCCTCTTCAAATGCTCCAGAGGAGTGTTCCTTATTCCACAGAAATCGCAGGTAGCCGTTCTTCTTAGAGGTGCTTAGTGCTGCTTCCTGCTCAGCCTGGGAAGGTGCAGTTATGCTGACCTTTCCTCAGTACTCTAAGCTCTCTGTAAAGACAGTAAATTAAAATGAAAGCTGAGCCGTCAGCAAACCAGTTCTGCCCCTGCTCAGCCCTCCCTGTCCTGGAAATGCTCTGCCTGAGTGTGGGAAGCAGGTGTGCTCACCTGTCCTGTCTGATGCTGCTCTCCGATGCTGTCTGCGAGCACCTTGTGTCCCCGACAGGGGCAGAAAGCTGGATGGCAGGCAGTTCCCCATCCCAATTCAGGTGCAGTTACTGAGCTCAGGTGTTTCGGGAGGGAGAGAGAATTGGAGGAGGGTTTGGTGACCTTCAGGCTCCCCCCACCACGTGGCACAGTGCTGGCAGAACAGTCTGTGCCTCTTTGGGACCTGCCTGCTCACGGTGCTTGCGCAGCCATGCGGGTTCCCTTTATGCCATGTATCTGAAGCTGCCTTTCTCTTCCAGGCAAAGCCTTATTTCTGCATCAGGATTATTTTGCTCATGTAACTAAAAAGGGGTTTTGCTTACTTTGGTACTCTGGTCCATTACTGTTTCTTCATCTGTGTGCATACATGAGGGCATCCTCATCGCACCCTGTTGGTACTGGGTGTTGGCCAGAGGGCTTCCACCACAAGGAGACCCAGCTGTGCTGGCAGTGGTGCTGCAGAGCAGAAGAACACATGGGCTGTAAAGCTGTGTTGAGCTAGGCCAGGCCCAGAGTATTCAGGGCAGTGCAGGATGGCGGTGGATGCAGAAATAGAACACAGGCTGTGATGCAATTGTTTGGTCCAGTGTAATTCCTACTGTTTCCCAAACCTCGAGCCTCTTTGTGACAGTTTGCAAGCAGATGCCTGGGAACATACTGAAGAACAAGAGAAGCACGTGCTCACATTTTCCTCTTGCTTCGCGTTCCACTTCACCTCTGTAAACTTTCATATCCTCAGGCAGTGCATTCTACAGTGGAATTACAAGTTGCAGTTTCATTTGCCATCCCACAGCTCTTGTATTATGAAAGCTACTGAGCACTTGTTTCCTGTCTACCTCTTCCACAGCTTCTAGTATCTTGTAGGATCTTCATCCTTCTCTTAGCTGTCTCTTCCAGGCACAGCTCTGATGTATTTAGTTGTCCATCTGAATGGAAGCAGTTTCATTTCTTTGGTTATCTTTGCTGTCTTCTGTACTTTTTCTAGTTGGACAGCTTGTTACAATGGGGAGAAAAAGGGGGGAAATTATTTTTAATTGCTCCTACCATTTGTTTTTTTCACTGCTACTGAAGACTGAATTGATGTGCTTACAGAGCTGTCTATAACAGCAAAATCTCGCTCCTGAGTGGTAATGGCAATTCCAAAGTCAATCACAGTGTGTCAGGAGTTAGGATCAGCTTTCTCTGTGTGCATTACTTTATCAGTCTGGGGTTTTATTTCCGGTTTCATCAGAACCTCTGCGAGAACCCTCTGCAGTTCTCTGCAATACAGTGTTATGCTTTTATGACAACAGGTGCTTTAGTGAGTAGAGCAAACTTTGTCATCTTGATGTTTGCCCCCTTCTCCTGGTGATTTCTGAACGCTTTGAGCAGTTCAGCCTGCAGCAGAAATCTATGCTGTGATCTCTATGCAACTGCTGCTAGAGCAGCAGGGAGCACACTGGAGGCTTTGTGGCTTTATTTTGGTGTTGTTCTTATTTGAGCATTTGGCACGTTGGACTCGTGTCTTTCTGTCCCATGACAGGTTACTTTTTTAAGAAGTGTCAGTGGTGAACGTTATTAGAAACCCTATGGAAATTCAGCAGTAGCTTATCGGGCATGTCTTTGTTATCCATGTGCTCCACAACTCCTTCCAACAACTTCAGTAGCTCATGAGTTCTAATTTCCTTCTAGAAACTGTGTTAACTCCTCCTCTGTATGTTCCTCTTCTGGATGTATGCCTGCGTTTCCCTTACCACTCCGTTTTGCAGCAGAGCAGTTGGTGATTGCTGGTGTTGGCTGAAAGCGTGTGGCAGCGGCAGGGAGCGCTGCACGTTCTGTTCCTCTCAGGGCAATGCTGATCTCCTGCGTTGTTTTCCCATTTCACACAGAGAAGACAGGCAATCGTGCTGATGGAGATGGCAGTGCGGGGTGAAGAGCTGCACAGCACTGGGGAAGGGATGTGCCGGAGGAGCGGAGCTGAGCAGTGTGCAGGAGGAGATGCTGGGAGCTTTGCAGGGCACTCAGCGGTGTGCCCGAGAGGAGCGCCACCTTCTCCACGCGCTGCGGAGCCTGGAGAAGAGCTGCCCAAAGTCTCCTTGCGGTGGACGTGGCCTCGTTTCCTTCAGGATCTTCAGTGTCTGAAGGGCCAGCGAAGAGACAAATGGACTGGGGTCTTGCTGCGCTTCCTGAAGGCCTGAGAGAACAGAGGAACAGAGGCTCGATGACAGCTGTGTACCTGCAGGGCGCCCAGCCATCCCCTCCGATAGGAGGGAGCAGGGGACAGGCACGTTGCCTGCCGGCTGTCCGGACATCCCACTCCCTGACTCACGTTGGTAGATGTACTCTGTCTCAGCCTGCTCCTGATCCCTCATGTGCTGCCCTAAGAGTCCTGGTGACAAACAGCCCCATCAGCGACCCCAGCTTCTGCCTGGTGCAGCATGGTGGGCCGGGGACAGGGGAACCTCAGTCTCGTGGCTCACCGATGAACCTCACGGCCTCCCGCCGCAGGGACTCCTGCGGGCTCTGTAGGTAGAGCAGGCTCTGGCCCAGGTACTCCTGTGCTGCACTCTTCCTCCTCCTCTTGTCCAGCTGGAGTGGGAAGAGCGCAGGGTTAGCGCAGGGCGGTCCCGACCCTGTCGTGGGGTGTGGGAATGTGCATACCATGCACTCGCCGATCTGCCAGAACTGTGCTGTCTGTACCAGGTGCTCCAGCCGCCTCCAGCGCAGGAACCGTGCGGCACCAAGGAGGGCTTTCTGGGAGGCCTGCCAAACAGAGCTGAGATGGCACTGCAGCCCAAAAGCAGCAGCAGAGCCCGCGGTCCCCAGAGCCCCTCCGCAGGGAGGATGCAGCAGCAGCGGCTGACCCTGCCGTGGGCTGCAATACTCTTGGTGTCTGGGGGACACCACAGGAGCAGCATCGCCCTCCCCCAAATGAACGCAATTCCCACCTTGGCCACGCTCTCTTCCTCATCATGCAGGTGCAGATACAGCAGGACCAGGCTCCTGCACACCTCCTCCTGCATCTTCCTCTTTTCTTGGTCCTCCACGTAGTTGAGCGTTTCGAGGAAGAGGTCGATGGAGAGTTGCCGCACCGTGCTGGACTCCTGTGGAGGAGGAAGGAAGGACGTCGGTGTCAGCAGCTCCAGGGCCATGGCAAGCAGGGCCAGCACCGCCAATGAAGTGGGGGCAGAATCTCTGAGCTGAGAGGCTGCAGGCAGATCTTGAGGATGCCCCCAGAACTGCTCCAAAGTGCACAAGCTCTGCCCTGCAGAAAGTCTGCCCAGGGCCACTCAGCCCCTGGACCTGGTGAGCGGCCAGGAAGTCCCCTGGTGTGCTGTCACAGGGCAGCAGGCATGGGCACGCTGAGGTGGTAGCCACATCCCTAATGTGCTGGGCTCCCTACTATCCTTACATCATTAATGAGCGCCGGGAGCTTGCCGGCCAGAGCCAGAGCCATGAGGCTGAGCTTGAGCCCCTCCAGGAGCTGCAGCAGGTTGCTGAGTATTGGTAAGGCCACGGCACGGATGTCGCTGTCTGCGTCCTGCAGCAGCTCCATGACGCACGGCAGGAAGATGATCATTGGCCTTGCCTGTGGGAAGAACACCCCTTCCTTTAGGTAGAGCAGCAAGCACAGTGAGGGCAAAACCACTCCAGTACCAGCCCCGTGGACAGCAGGCAGCAATGGGATGGGCAGCGAGCACCAGCTCCTCACTGCATGGAGAGGTGCTGAGCTGCAGATGGCTCTGCTACAGCCCCATGGCAGGCCTAGCCCGACCTGTGGCACCTGTGGCATTCCTGGCCGCCCCTGCTCACCGTGTCCTGCCTCTGGCTCAGCTTCAGAATGCCCCTGAGCACCAGCTGCTGCATGCCCACGCTCTGGCTCTGCAGATAGGTGGTAAAGAGTATCATGATGCGGTGCAGCTCTTTGTTGAGGTCCACGCAGTCCAGCATCTGCAACACATGCGGCTCTTAGTGCTGGATCCAGCAACCCGCTTGGGGAAAGACAGCAAGGCATGGCCAAGCCTGGTCCCGAGGGAGGCAGCAGGACTCGTGCCACCAGTGGCGTTGCAGCCTCAAGTTCGCCGCTTCTGCAGTTGGTGCTCACCTCAATGAGGAAGACCATGGCCACCGTCTCCCAGGAGTAGAAGAAGCTGGTGCTGAGCAGCTCAACCAGGTGGTGGAAGATGGGGTCACGCAGAGCACCAGGCAGCTCTCTCATCACCCTGGCAGGGATAAGAAGGCACCGTGAGCCCCGAGCCAGGGGGACGCAGCTCTGGCTGTGCAGCCCTCTTGCCAACGCCGCAGGGGCCACAGGCTGTGGTGGTGCTGTGGCAGCACTTTCTCAGAGAACTGGGGACCCCCTGCCACCCTGAGGGAGGAGTTCTCACCTGGCCACCACCTGTACACCCTGGAGGTGGGTCACAGTGCTGAGAAGCGCGTCCCAGCCGCCCTGCTCCTGGATGGCCTCCATCTGCCTCTGGAGGCCCACGCTGCAGAGCAGCACCTTCAAGGACTGCACCACAGCCCTGCAGGTGGAGAAGGGTGTAAGTCACATCGGGAGCCCCAGCACCGGGTGCCTGGGTGCAGCGGGAGGACTGGGATGTGGCACCTGATGGGAGTGAGCTGGTGCTGCTGGTGCGCCTCGAAGAAGATTTCCACCTCCTGCTGTGTCAGGTTCACGGTGAAGGACACTTGCAGGAGGAGGGCCAGGAAGAGCTGGGGGAAGATGGCTTCGGCCTCCTTCAGGACCAGAGGTAGCTGGAGTATCTCCGGTAGGACCTTTGCTGCCTGCAGAAAGCACCCGGATACAATTCTTGCCCTGTCCCACAGGTTTCCATCCCATCTCTCGAAGTGTAGGGATGGAGGAAGGGAGGGGGAGGGAGAGCCCCAGCGCCCCAGGCAGGTCTATGGCTGAAGAGGGAAGGGGAGTGGGGACTCAGGCTCAGCGGGGTGAGTGAGGAACTCACGGCCAGGGCGAGGACACGTGGCCAGTCCTTGATGAAAGGGGACGTGTGGTGCAGAGAATGGTTTCTGAGCACTGGGAGCAGCTGCTGCAGCACCTTCTCCACGGCCGGGGGCTCCGAGAGCATTTCCCTCCACATGGTGACAGCGACCCTGTGGGTCCCCAGGGCTGTCAGCGTGGCTGCCCCCGCCTGGCTGACAGCCGTGTGGTGGGGGGGGGAGAGGAGCCCTGAGGGCTACAGGCCCCATACCTGGTGCAGGTGGGGGAGCAGACCAGCAGGCTGGTAACCATCTCCCTTGGGAATTTGCTGACCAGCACGAGCAGGGCCCTGCCCAGGCTTTTGAGAGCCAGCTGGGCTTTGATGGAAGGCAGGCTGCTGTAGATCACGTTCACGATCTTTCGCACCTGGAGGGGGACACGGGTGAGAATGGGATGGCAGCAGAGCAGAGCCCTGCTGCCAACCCAGCTGCTGCCTGCCGGCCAAGCGTGATGCCAGTGCCAGGGCTGGAGCAGAGCCCCGAGGGCTGGAGCCTTGGCAGCAGCAGGTTCCCACCTCCCGTGGAGGGAAGCGAGCCTTTGCTGTGAGGACATCCACCATGTGGGCAGCCAGCTGGGTGCTGTGGAGGCCCGGCGCTGTCATACTCTCAATGGCTGTGAGTAAGATATTGACCGTTTCGGGGTACAGGAGGCATTTCCGAAGCACCTGTAGGAGGAAGGAGAAGAGGGATGACTCATCACCTGCGTGGCTGCTCGGCCATGCTGCTGCCTCAGGAGAACTGGGAGCAGGGGCTGGGTGACACTGGGGATACGGGGCGTGAGGGCCCTACGTGCACCAGGGCATCTCGGGGACAGCTCCTGCACTCTTCCTGACTCTGCAGGCTTGGGTTCTCCTGTGGGCTCAGGGTTTGTTCCTCATACCTCAAAGACATTTCTGGCTCTGTCCTCATGGGAAACCTCCTGGGGGAGCAGAGTTTGCTGGCTGTCCCAGGGCTGTGGCATCTTGGGCTCCTTCTGCTTCGGCAACAATCCTGGAGAGGAGCGCACGCAATGTCAGTGAGGGGCCTGGGCATCTGGAGGTCTGGGGGGACCTAACCCAACACAACTCCTCTCACCTGGGGCGGTGATGAAGGTGAAAAGCTGATGGATAGCCTTCATCGCCTCATCTCTGGTCCTCTCGTCCGTGGAGCTGCAGCACAGGATGAGGTGTCCGGCCAGCTTCCCCAGCACGGGGAGGCGTTGGTTCTCCTGGCAGTTGTGCTGGAACACTGCAGCTCTCGTGAAGCAGAAGCACAACTGGGGAGAGAGGCAGCAGAGGCGCATGGCTGAGTGGGACAGCTGGGCCCAGCCCAGGCTCTGTGCAAGCCTGGAGACGGTTGGGCTCCGGCTGGGGAGACAGGACGTGGACCCCGGAGCTGTGCGCAAAAGGGCTCCCTACCTCGGGCAAGGGGCAGGTGTTGCTGAAGGCGAGCAGCCTGGCAATGCACGCCACGGCCCTCTCCTCCACGGCCGCCAGCTGGCACGTGGTGAAGGGCAGCAGGAGCTGTGGAGAGAAAAGCTGCTGGTGTGCCCAGAGCACGGGTCACTGGTCCTTCCGCTCGCTCACTCCCCGGCTGCAGTGGGGGTGGGTGGTTGCGTCCCTGTCCTGCTGCAGCCCCGCCGCCTTCCCTCTGCTCCCCACCCATCCCTCTAACCCCACAAGGGCCGGCGTCAGATCAGCACCCCCTGCCTGCAGCGGGCCCTGGGGCGACCTCGTATAGATTCCCCCCTTCATGGCCTTGAACCACTCCCCCAAATCCCAGCCTTGCCGCAGCCAGACCTCCAAGATGTTCTGCAGCTCCATGAGGACAGAGGTGCCGGCGCTGCCCACCAGCACCTGCAGCAGGCGGTGCAGGGCTTCCATGGTCTGCAAGGAGGACAGGGGTCAGGGCGGCCTTCCCTGCTGCGTCCTGCTGGCAGCAGAGGGGCATCCCAGGTGATGGTGCCCAGGGAGCATCCCCAGGGCCCAGCCTGCGCGCACCTCCGTGTAGGTTGCCATGTCCAGGTCCGTGTCAGCCTCATAGCCGGGGAGGTGGAGGACGCTGCTGAGGCAGGCACACAGGAGACTGTTCTTCTGCTTCTCTGGAAGCAGCCACGCACTGCTGTGAGGGGAGAGAGCAGAGGCGTGATGCTCTGCTCGGCACCCTGTGCCCTGCTGCCTGCCCTGCTCAGGGCCCCCAGCTGGGAGCAGTGCCACCACGTTGGCCAAAGCTGGGCTGGGGCCGTACCTCATGGCGGCGATGGCGCTCATGGCCTGCTGCCGCAGCTCTGTGTCCAGGCGGTCGGCGGGCTCCTCCTGCAGCAGCTCCTGAGAGCACAGTGGGATGGGATGGGATGGGATGGGATGGTGCGGTGTGCCCTGCTTGGTGGGCAGAGCCCGGGCACCCCATCCTGGCCCCACATCCCAACTCCCGGGCTCCCCAGGGACCCCGCAGTGGGAAGGGCTGTGCCCAGCGCCCGGCCCTGCGGTGCTCCCCTTACCTCAATGCACTGCGCCACCTCTGATGCGCAGGCACTCAGGTGCTTGTGAGCCTCTCTGTCCTTGAGGGCAGCTGTGCAGGCGGTGCGGACGCAGGCCAGAAAGCTCAGCTTCTGTGCCTGTGCCTGAGACAGGGAGGGGAGTTACCGGTGTCGGCATCAGGGGACCCCGGCACCCTCTGGGCATGGCCGGGCAGGGGCAGCCCGGGAAGCACAGAGTGCCCGCTACCTGGGGTCTGCGTGTGCAGCAGGCACGGATGCAGCTCAGGGGATCCCCCTCCTGCGGTGACACGACGGAGGCTGAAGGATCCTCAGCTGAGTCCACAGGCCCCTGCAGGGGCTGCACCCCACACACCTTAAGAGGCCCGTGCTGGGCCATGGAGGTGCGGGATGCCCTAGGCTTCTCCAGCCAGGCCTCTCGGGGTAGGCTCGGGGATCTCTGTTCCATCTCGCAGTGAGGGAACAGCGGCAAATGCGCCTCCTGTTCCAACTCTGCCTTCAGGGGGACGAGGCCCACTGTGACGTGGCAGGGATGTCACCGCATTCTACCCGGCTCCACCCAGGCCCCCTTCCCTTGCCCTGGGCGTGGCCCAGAGCCCCGCAGCCATCCCTGTCCGTGGGCAGTTTTGGTCTGGGAGGAGCCCTCGACTTCACTGTGTGCATTTGCCACAGCTGCAGTGTTGGGGTCTGGGAGTCCTTCTCGGGGCCCTTCAGCCCATCCCCGCATCCCCCCCAGTAAAATTAAACTGTGTCACGGTTTCCAGTGGGACGGAGTTGATTTTTCCTTCTTGGCATATGGTGCTCTATTTTGGCTTTAGGAGAAACACAAACAGGGTTGATGACATGGCAGCGTTTCTAGCTGTTGCTGAGCAGTGCTGCACTGAGCTGTGGGCATTTCAGCTTCTCCTTGTGGTGTCCTGCTTGTGAGGGGTGACCTAACCCAGAGATAGCGCCCGTACAGCAGGTGAAAATGGAGATGAGAGAACGATGGAAGAGGAAGAGGGTGGAGACAGGAGAAGGAGGCGCCCAGCGACATTTCTGGAACGGATTTTAATCTGTTTAACTCGAGAGACTTGGTCCCTAACTGCTACTGTTGTGTGCTGTATCTGTGCCAGCTGATTGCAGCAAGGTGGCCTTAGAAGAGAGGGCTTTTAGTCACCTACTGGAAGCCACCAATAGTGAAGAACTTCTTCAGATAAGGGAGGCAATTAATTCGACATCTCTAGCTGTGACCTTATTTTCTTCTACAGCATGCAGTGTTCAAAGAAAAGGTTTAGCTAGGATTGCTTGAAAAGGGCTGGGTGTGTGCTTCTCCAGTTTACAGCCAGTCTTCACCATTTTAATTCATCCTTGAGATGAGTGACTTCTGTGCAGCGCCACTGTCCCTGAGCAGCAAGGTTGGTTTTTTTTAACCTGTTTTTCTACAAAACAAAATGAAAAACCAGTACATATCACAGCAGCTCTCTGAGACAGCCGAGATCATGCCTGCTTCAGGGTATGGTGAGTAGAGGCTGGGAGAAATACTGAGTGGGTGCCACACTGTACCATGGAATCTTCAGAACCCTTCAGATTAAAGCTTTTCTGTGTAAACTACATGATTACCAACACTGTGGTAACATTTCCCAAATGAGGCTCTTCAAAGGCTGTATTCTTAATCTACAGATTCCAGTGGCTAAAATGGAAAGGAAGCCCTTGGGGAGCTGATTAGAAGCGCTGACTTTCATTTACTGTTTCATTGTACGATCATTTATCCATTTTAAAGTTGTTTGTTATGGGATTAACATTCTGAGATGAACTCTAAACCTAAGGATACCTGGTGTGTCACAGGGAGGCTGTTAAATGATCTACAGTTGTGTCTTTATTCTGAGATGGCTGATGATGTCAAGGCAGTATAGAAGCATTTGTGGAACTTTACGTATTAAAATTAATGTGGTCAACACATTGAAGATTTTTTATCAGTAGTAGAAATGTTAAATATGTGCTGTCAGTGTTTGTTACTATGAAAAGGAATATCTGTGTATATTAAGAGAAGCACAGATCTTTAATCCACAAAAGCAGTGTAGAAGCCTGAAGGCTGACAAACTACACAGATAACTTTTATCTTGCTAAAGAGGACAGTGTCCTGTGCCAGAGTGCCTGGCGGATGTGCTCCATCAGCAAGCATGGGCTGGTAGAATGAGAGGTGATGGGCCAGAATGATTTTGTTTGCTGTAGGTCTGCTGTCCTGCTGAGGGGAGGAAGGGCCTCCTGATGGGAATTGCGTAAGAGTGTGTTTCAGGTCCCATGTGTGACAGTGGTGCTCAGCTGCTTGGTTTGGGGTAGAATATAGAGAAAGAAGAGAACAGCGAATACAAAGTTTTACCTTTCTGACAGTTATTTCTGTTTGGTAAAATGAGAAGCTATAGGGTACTTGGAATAGCTCTGCCAAATAACCTGTTCCCCCATCGTTACAAGGAAGGTGGGTTCTTACTTTTACTTAAACAAGCTCTGTGCACATTATTCATTTTGAAGTTGGTGAGATGAACCTCAGACAGCCACTGCTGGCCTGCTGCCTGAAGCAAGCAAAACTAGTGTCCCTCGCCCCATGGGAGCAGTGACAAATGACAATGAAATTCATCTCATTTACTCAGACAAAATTATCCACATAAAAGCATCCTCTGGAGTTCTTTTAACTTTGCATGAAGTCAATGATGGTCAGTAATGAACATGAGCTGGTAGGTGTGATCAGTGTTACTGCCCATACAAAAGTAATCTTTTGACTCAGACATTCTGTGGCTGTAACTCATCTGACCTCTCAGCCCTTGTCTTTGTCATTTGTGCCCGTTTGGCAGCATTTCATTCACTCCTTCTTTACAGGCTGTTCAGATCAAACACCGATCTGATTTTAAAAACTCAGTAAAAGTGCCTTATACACAAAAAATGTTGGATAAAACAGACATCTATCATCAGGATAATTCCTCAGGTTGTTAATGAGCCACACAGATGCTGTATTGTATCGTGGCTTCTCATAAAAATTTTAGAGTTACACTGATGCTTTGTGTCATCAGCTTTAATAACAGGTGTGTAACTGTTCATGGGTGAGAAGAAACACAATGGTTGAAACTAGATTGAACAGAAGGAAGAACTCTTCACTAAGTGCTACGTGGGTCAGCTCACCCAGAAAAGAGTCTTCAAACTCAAAAATCTTTAATTAAGTTTGTTCTTTCCGCCCACTAATGGACTGGAAACAATAGCAGCTCTTCAGTTGTGGTGTTCTTGGGGCTTCTTCTTCCTAGACAAGGGCTGGGAAGGAAAATGAGGCAAGAGTTTACAGGGGTGGATATTGTAATCATGGGGCGGGGGGAAGAAGTATTACAGTTCATCATTTATTAATGCAGTAGGCTTAGTTTCTGTTAACAATGGGGCTTAATAATGGCCCATTAACTCTCTTTTGCATTCTTTCTATTTCCTTTGATGAGAGCATGATGTGCACTGTGGCTGTTCCTTAAATACAGGGCAATCCTATTTCCCACGAGGAAATGTCAATGGTAGGTACAAGTGAAGAGATTATTCCCCACCGTTTTCTTTGCTGACAAATTTAGAACAGAACGCAGTTCTGTTCACAGCTACCAAGTGGAACTGCCTGTAGGCATTCACTTCATTGTGAATTTATAGTGACTGTAATATTTGCGCTAATCCTATCAGCACAAAGCATACAGAAATGCATTCAGAATTATTTTGTATTGCTTATACAGTTTGCATTGAGATCCACATGCAGAACTGTATTTTTACAGCAAGTTTTATACCTAATATCCAAATCCCTTCTCCCTTTCTCCCGTCAATCCGTTGCCTATTTTTAAGCCCTGCTGGGCTCAGTGCCAGCAAGGAGCCGCGAGGATCTATGGCAACTGCCACATTTGCACTTTTCATTTACTAATCTGTAACTAAACTCCCATTAACTATTCTTAACCATTCTGTTCAACATATGTTTGCTTGGGCATTAGTACTTAGAAGTTGAAACAAATTAGATCAGCAGCTAAATTTACTTCTTAATAGCCAAAAATATTGGAGAAGGAATATTGAAGTGTGGATGTGGCAATGGAAAACGGGGAAATCCCACTCAGCCTGGGCGAATTAAAGGGTGGGGATGTGAACTTCCTCCCCCCACCTTACCTATGTGGGAAAATGATGTACAAAAAGCTTTGAAATTAGGCCAGCAAACATCCACTAACCAGTGGGGCTTACAAATGAGATTCTATTCGAGACTCTTTCCTGTTTCATTCTCCATGTTTCTCCCTTTCAAGCACCGCAAAAGTATGTAATGGCTTTACACCAAGACACTTCCTGCGGAGGAGCGTTTTCATTTTGACTTCTAACGATGCTGACACTAATTGCAGAAAGAACAACTTAACAAAGGGAAGTGTGAAATGGTGGATGATAGATTGCATAGGCTCTTAAAAAGGTTATTGTCTCTGCTTAAGAAGTTGTTTCCTGCACTCGCAAAGACTGTTAATGATCAGCCTTAATTAATTTCATTGTGCTATCAAAACTGTAGTGCAAATCCTATCATTATGTCTTCAGGTTTGCGCTGCTGTTGAATTCAGCAGCAGCTCATCTGTAAGGTATGGGCGGTCCCTGTGCTCCTGTCCCGCAGCCTGGCCCAGGATGTCCCTTCGCAGTGCTTCCAGGCGCTCTCCTTCCTTGCCAGCAACTTCTGTCCAGGAGCAGTGCCTGCCTGGGGTTTGTTTCCGTATCTCTGAAGTGGGCTTCATGTTCACGTGTTCAGCAGTGTGCTGTAGAGATATGACTGCTGCTTGCAGAAACCTGTGATAAGGAATTCTGGAAGCACAGTTTGTTCATCATAGCTCAGGCTTTCTGAGCCCTCCGCAGTTTTCAGTCCCGTGTTTGTCCAGCTAAGGAAGGTTAGGCTGTGACACAGTATCTTTGTAGAGCAAAATTCTTCACAGGGAAAAAGCCCTCCGTAGCCTTGCCATATCAGCCAAGGCTCTGACAAGCCCTTTGTTTTTCAAGTAGCAATACCCCACGTTTCATCCTGCTGTTGGCTTTCTTAGACAAGACAACCTTTCCCCCTGCAGGACGGACACACAGCTTCCTTCAGTCAAGGCCAGAATCCTCAGTTGGGAAGCATGTGTTCGTAACATAGCCAGCAAAACAGCTCTTTGTGTTAGCGAGGTGCCATCAGGAAGCACAGCTCAAATATAATGCACAGCAGCCTCTGACACCTGGAATTAATGCACATGCTAAGATCCCTGCTTTCCAGGAAAATGCAGGCACAGACTTTACACCACAGTCCTGAAGGGTCTGGTCCCCAGTGGTGAGTGCAGGATTTGCCCCCTAGTGAGAGTCTCCTCAAAGCCACTGGAATTTAGAAAAGCATTTTGATGTGTTTCTTTCAGATCACAAGCTGAACTACAGGGTAGAGCAAATGCTTTCTTTCCGCCTTATCTTTGGCAGCAGGTTTTTCCAACTACTGCTCTGACCCAGGCTTGCCTGGCACGCTCGGTGTGTGACCTGCATACTGCTGGGTATAAGCAGCAGCTGAGCAGGTGGCAGAGGACAAAGCACTGCAAAAGGAAGATGCTGAAAGCGTGTTTGAAAACACTGTCCCTGCAGGAGTGGTGTGCTCGTTTTATAGCATGTTGGTGTTGAGAGGAGAAAAGACAAGGGAGAGCAGAGATCAGGAGCAACAGTGCAGGCACCAGCTGCCTTCCTCTGTGCTGAGATGGGCCCTTGCAGGCTCCTTCAGTGAAAGGCTGATGTCAAGGCTTATTTCCCCCCTGTAGAATTGGATTATAACCATCATTTATTCTTAAGCCAACTGAGATAGGTGAAGAATTAAGATGTTTTTAAATAGAGAGATTTTCTTGTTTAATGATTTCTTAATATTTTTAAATGCATATTCTTTAGAATTCTATGTGAATTCTATGGTCCTACACCATAGAAACCTACAGAGAAGTTTCATCTTCTTGGCTTGTTTAATTATAGCACGTGTCACATGAAAGTCATGAATAGCTTGCGTAATAGCATCCATAGTTAAGTTCACCCCTCAGTCTCTAGCCCACTTATATGTCTCGTCTCTTCCTTGATGGCCTGAGGTCTCATGGGCCCACTAGAAATAACTCTCCCTTGTTCTGCCAGTCCAAGTCTATTTGAGCCACCTCAATTCTGGCAGCTCAATCTACCTGATGGTTATTTGCTGTTCTTCAGTAGCCCTACTGTTGGGCACATGAGCATCTATGTGATGCACCTTTATAACCGTATTTTTTGCTCAGGCAGCAATGTCTTTCCACAGTTCAGCAGCCCAAATAGGTATACCCTTCCGTTACCAGTTGTTTTGTTCCCACTGCTGCAACCACCCCCATAAGGCATTTGCCACCATCCATGAGTCAGTGTAAAGATAAAGCATTGGCCACCTCTCCTGCTGAGCAACATCTAAAGCCAGCTGGGCCGCCTTTACCTCTGCAAATTGACTTGATTCTCCTTTTCCTTCAGTGGTCTCTGCAACTCATTGTGTGGGGCTCCACACAGCAACTTTCCATCTGCAATGTTTCCCCACAATAAGACACAATCTGTCCGTGAACAGGGCATATTTCTTTTCATTTTCTGGTAGTTCATTGTATGGTGGGGCCTCTTTAGCACATGACACCTCTTCTGCTGGTGATGTGCCAAACTTTGTGTCTTCACACCAGTCCATGATCACCTCTAGGATTCCTGCATGGCTGAGGTTCCCCATCCGTGCTCATTGCATAATCAACACAATCCACTTACTCCATGTGGCATCAGTAACATGATGTGCTGCGGATTCCCAAGGGTTCGGAAACCAGAATCTAGTCTGTTCACTGGCCGAGCCACATGGAGTGATGACATGACCCAATACGAGTGCATCAGAATCTCCGTTTATTAACCGTTACTTACACACATATATAGATCGTGGCGAACACACGTCAGCTTGTAATTAGTTGAAAGGAACATGTCTCACTCACACCACACTCACTCTGATATTTAGAACAAAAAACCATGGTTTATACGTAATACACAATGCTGACGACATCTTTTAGCTGGAATCTTAATAACACCAGTACATTAGTCAATTAGTTGCAAATCCTACCCCAGCTGGCAACCTAACCCGCGAGCTCACATACCTCGGGGGGGGGAGGGGGAGGCAGGTACGCTCCTTCATACCCTGCATAGGACGTCTCCTCACGCCTTACAGGCATCCCCCTTTTCTATACACATACCTGATCCACCTATGGATGGTCCTTGTCTGTCCCTGCAGTGATCGGGTGAGGAAGGGAGACCTTCCAAGAAATCTTGGGGCACGCCAAAGGTGTCCCCTCTCTCAACCGATCCCGCAGCCAAACAGACGATCCATCCTCGTTGCCAAATTGATGTGTGGAAATCGGACCCTATATCCGGTAAGGATATAGAGCAGGCATGTGTCTATTGATGATGCACGTACACCCTGGTGCAAGGGGGGACACTCCACCTAACTTGCACACTGTCAGGAGAAATTGTGCTATAGATATAGGTTGAACTAATACATAATCAATAGTTGACAGGAATTCAGATACATTTACATCATGTTTCTGAGAGTCCATTAGCATGCAATATAATGAGACAGAGGATGAGAGGGCAGCGCTGGCACAGTTTCATAACTTGCAGTTGCTTGCAGCTTGTCTCACGGCACCTGGCACAGCAGTCTCTATTGCAGCTCTGCATTCCTTTTGCCTACTCCCATCATTGTTCTGTGTGAGACAGTGATCCATAGCAGCTGTTTTGCTCGCACTGACCCAGGGGGAGATAAACCTGACCTCCCTGGGTCAGTCGTCCATCCACAATTCCCCCGTTCTTTTCTTGCGCAAGAAAAACAGCCGAGGTAACCTTTGAGAGCATTTTCTTAGAAACAGCAATAACCGAACAAATTATGAGGATTCCCACCACCAGCAACATCTGTAGACGAATGTCCTCCATGACAAGGCCACTAAGCCATCCCGTGATCTTGAGCTAATAACAGAGAGTCTATGGTAGCGTGATTTTATAGCAAGGTATGCCGTAAGCTGTTTTGATCAACCAGAAGCTGTTCAAAAAAAAAACAGTGCAATCCTTGCGGCAAGTGATTAAACCCAATGTTATCATTACATTCAGGGGTTAACAGAGCACGCTTCATGTGGTTAGAGTGGTTAGAGAGACTAACGTTTCAAAGCTGCACAAAGGTAGGAGCAAACAGTTAATTTTTCTAAATAACAAAGTCCACCTATCACCCAGCTAGGGATGCCCTGCCACGCTCTGTTTCCACAGATCAGAAAGATGTCCGGAGGCAATGCCTTCGCAGAGCCATTGCACCACATAGTCGTGTTGCTACCTTTTACCACAGGCACCCAAACCTTGTCTTTTTGATGTATTGGTGCCACAGTAATCACCAGCATTCCGATAAGTAAATTTACCACCACTAGATACATTAGTCCAGCAATCAGTTCAGCGAAACATCCCAGTCTGTGTAGTAGAAAAAGCCTTATTATTTATCAAAATTCTGTGGCATCTCACTTCCTAACTTCCTAACGGCTAATCGCTATGTTCTGTATTAAACTTGATCAACAACTTATTACAAAGCAAACAACTCTTCCTACATATAGATATCAATAAACATAGATACTCAATAATAAACTTCCACCATCCACCCAACCGAAAGTTAATAGGGGAACTGGTCCTAGCCACTTATGATTATGTATATCATACCATAGTACAGGAGGCTTTTTCTTGACATCATTTTTGTTTTGTCTGGTAACCATGTGCTTTAATACAGACATGATATCTGAACCACCTCTAGGAGTTAACCAATTCAAAACATACAATACTTTCATTTCCAAAGATGAAACATGCCGATTCATTCATTGGCATTTCGCCAACCACTTTTGACCCTAACAAGCTCAATTCCTCACCCATCAGAGGGTGACACTCAGATTCTTAATTAAACATGCAGAAAGGTTGCTAATAGGCAATATACTGTCACATCTACTCCTGGTATAGCTAACAAACTCATGAAATAATTCCAATCGGTTAAGCATAGGAAGACCTATCAACCATGTCTGAAATGGGCTACTAAGGGACTGTAGGCTAAGACAAAAATTCAGCTGGTTAACAGAATTGGCCCATGTTACCCAGTCCGAGGCTTGATCATGTGAATGATTGCACTTGTTTGACTCAGCAACAGAAGGCTGGTAAGGGCGAGTCCAGTGAGCAGGGACTCACAGTGGACCTGTCAGGGAATCAACACAAAAATAACCTCTGCCTTGATACAGAACTCGAGCTGAACGCATCCATGTCCCTGATTTCAAATCACGATACTAAGGAAAGATGCTGTGTTGGCAGTATCGGTTTCTATATCATGTTGCTCTACTGCAACTACTGTTCTTCCCAATTTCTTTCTTTCTTTACAATCCCTGTTTCTGCATACTTTCCAAGCCCTCTCAGTTAATTTGTCCGGGTCCCTTACTTCAATTCCTTTAATTTGTATATTATCGGGAGAAAATAAAGACATTCTTGCTCTGTCTAGCAAAAGACCTTAGGAGTTGTAAGCAAGTTCAGCAGACAGGCGGGGAGAAAACTGAAAGATTGTAACTATTCATACCAGACATACCAGACCCTCTCAACATGATCACGAGTTGTCTAGCTTATACACCTGGCATGGGTGTGAGCAAACGCTATAAAGACCACTGGCAAGCCCCGCCGAACCTAAGGTGTTTTGACGGTGGTTAGTGGCAAGGAACCATGGGTTCGTGTATGACAAAGGAGCAGGAGGCCCATTGCCAAACAGTGGCAGATTCCATCAACTATGTATGGAACCCGGTTTATGTTGCCCCAGCTGGGAGCAGACGGGGGAGATGACCCACGCAGAAGGAGGTGAACGCCAACATCGAGCTGCATCTCAAGCAGGATTGGTACCACGGCAAGCTGGGAGCAGGGCGTGGTGGGCAGTTTAAACATCCAGTTCAGCACTGGCAGTCGAGGTGCAAGGAGGAGCTGCATTTCAGTGCCAATTACTTGAGAAGCAGCCTGAATCCCCTCATATGCTGCTAAGATCTCCTTTTCAGTTGGAGTGTAGCACTCTTCAGACCCCCTGTATGCTCTACTCCAAAATCCCAGTGGTCAGCCTCAGGTCTCTCCTGAGGCTCTTTGCCACAGACTCCAAGTGCGACCTTTCTCTCCAGCAGCAGTGTAGAGAATGTTCTTTACATCCTGTCCCATCCATACTGGCCCTAGGGCCACAGCACGGGCTATCTCCTGTTTAACCTGTTCAAAAGCCTGCTGCTGCTCAGGACCCCACGCAAAATTGTTCTTTTGCGTCACCTGATAAAGGGGGCTCACTATGAGGCTGTAGTTTGGGATGTGCATCCTCCAAAAGCCCACTACACCCAGAAAAGACTGTGTCTCTTTCTTGCTAGTAGTTGGAGACATAGTGGTGATTTTGTTGATCACATCTCCTGGGATGTGACGACACCCATCTTGCCTTTTTACTCCTAGGAACTGAATCTCCTGGGCAGGTCCTTTCACTTTGTTTCACTTAATAGTGAAACTGGCACACAGAAGAATTTGAATTATTTGCTCTCCTTTCTTAAAGACTTCCTCTGCTGTATCACCCCACACAACATCATCAATGTACTGCTGCAGGTGCTCGGGAGCACCACCTTGTTCCAATGTGGTTTGGATCAACCCATGGCAAATGGTTGGGCTGTGTTTCCACCCCTGGGGCAAACAGTTCCAGGTGTACTGAACACCCCTCCAAGTAAAAGCAAACTGTGGCCTGCATTCCGTGGCCAACGGAATGGAGAAGAATGCATTGGCAATGTCAGTGGTGGCACACCATTTGGCTGCTTTCAGTTCATACTGAAGTTCTAACATGTCTGGTACAGCAGCACTCAGTGGGGGTGTGACCTCATTCAGGCTGCAGTAATCTACCATCAGCCTCCATTCTCCACTGGCTTTACGCACCGGCCACATGGGGCGGTTAAATGGTGAGTGGGTTCTGCTGATCACTCCCTGACCCTCCAGCTGACAAATCAGCTTATGAATGGGGAGCAAGGAGTCCCTGTTGGTGTGGTACTGCCGTCTGTGTACCGTTTTTGTAGCGATTGGTACCTGCTGCTCTTTTACCTGTAGTAACCCCACAACAGATGGGTATTCTGACAGGCCAGATAAGACAGACAGCTGCTTAATGTTGCCTGTATCTACAGCAGCTATTCCAAAAGCCCATTGGTATCCCTTGGGATCCTTGAAATGCCCCCTTCTAATCTATACTGAGTATGCACGGAGCCCCGTGTCCAGTTACTATAGGATGCTTCTGCAAGTTTTTTCAGGTGAGGCTTATTTCTACCTCCAACACAGTCAGTTCCTGAGAGCCCCCAGTCACTCCAGAAATATAAATCAGTTCTGTCCCTTTATAACTCGAGGGCATCAGAGTGCACTGGGCACTGGTGTCTACCAGTGCCTTGTATTCCTGTGGTTCTGATGTGCCAGGCCATCAAATCCACACAGTTCAATACACTCTATTATCCCTTTCCCCTCCCAAGCTGAGGGCAGGGCCCCTCTGTTACCTGCAGCAACAGGTGCAACTTCATGGTCCTGGTGTGAATCGTTAGGAACAAACATGGGATCATACAGCATTTCCACTACAGCTGTTTCTCTCAAATACTGGATGCCTTTCTCAACAGCATTCCAGCTTTTTGCCCCAGGCTCCAGCTCAACTCTGAAGGGATACCTTTCCTTCACAGCTAATAAGATTTTTTTCCTAGAGGGTGGCGACTCCGCCCAGACATCTACCAGTCCCTCTGTCAACAGCTGAGTCTTGAGTGATGTTTCCTAGTTGGCAGGCTTCGTTACTACTTAGGGACACACTACTGGCCCCGCTGTCCCAACACTGAAGCAACCAGGTGCCAACAGTTTCACTCGGGTGTCACGTAAACTCCTTTTCAATGCCTTGGATTTCAGTCATTTTCAGGGATTGCTGAATAGTGTTAAGTAACAGTGACTCCCTCCTCATCACTCTCCATGTCTCTTATTTTTCGCAGCTGCCTTTCTCAGTGGTGGTGGTTTTGGGGAGGGCCCCTCGCCTGGACCTTCCTCTGCTTCCTCTGCTGCTTCTTCTTTCCATTCTAGACACAAGGACACCCATTTCCATTTCTGGCCTTCCACAGGGGCAACTGACATTGATACTGCTGCCTCCTGTGATTGATCAAGATTGACTGGGAGGTTTCTCTTTTTGGTTTGGATCTCATTTTGGAAACTGTCTCTCCAGAATAGTATTATATAGAGCTCGGTAAGCACAAGCCAAGCCCCACATAAGCTGATCCTTCTCAGATCTTTCTGAGCTGCACCATCCCTTACTCAAATACTCACTTCATTTCTCAGGGTCTCACAGATGTTCAAGAGTAAAATCCCATGACACTGGGGGTCCCCACGCTTCTAATCTCTTTCCTAAACCTCTCCATATTCCCTGCCACTCCACATTCTCTGGTTTTGGGGAAAGCTTCCTCCACATAATGTAAATTATTATTGCAGAGAATACATGCAGAGAGACTGATAGCACAGTACCTAAGCTGGCACCCTGAACATGCCTAAGGAACTGGGAAGAGCACCTGGAAACCAATCCAAACATCATACTGTCTGTTAAATTAGCCGGGATGTATAGGAACCAAGCAGGTATCTCCAT
Organism: Gallus gallus; assembly: GCF_016699485.2. Classification (NCBI taxonomy): domain Eukaryota; kingdom Metazoa; phylum Chordata; class Aves; order Galliformes; family Phasianidae; genus Gallus; species Gallus gallus. The sequence goes on along the minus strand of NC_052543.1, from coordinate 1,268,073 downwards.
CAGTGCCCTTAATTGACTACAGGCATAAGCAACTCCAGCACAGAACATGAGGAGCTTAAAAAGGAACCAATATGTTCCAAGGAACATAATGGCCCTTAGTCCTCTATAAAATGCTCTCAAGATGAAGTAAAGATCCATAGCTGCCTGCGTTCTCCACCAATAGTTGTCACGGGGTGATCCTAGCTATCAGTCCGTGACAGGGAGGCACCGGCGCCGGAAGAAAAAAAGAAAGGAGAGACAAAGGAGCGAAGGAGAAGGAAGGGCGGCTACGAACGGCTCGCCGCCTGACCCGGCCGGCCCCGGGCCGCGTACTCCGAGAGAGGGGAAAGGGAAGATAGCTTGCAGATAGTTTTAACCAGGAGAAAACACAATGGCAGCGATCCGAGGAGGAACGGTATTGTACTAAATTTAACCAAATCCACCAAATGAGAGAAACGAGAGGACCCAAAGGAGGAGGTAAAGCACGAATACTGAGAGGCAGCCGCGCGCTTTTCTCCGTGGCGGGCTGAGGCGGCCTGAGGCAGAACGAGCCGCCCCGGAGCCGCGCCGAGTCCTGACGGGATGCCGCCCCTCCCCTCCCCTCCCCTCCCCCCGGGAGCCCAAAATGCCCGAAAAGGCGGTAACACGGAGCCAGAACATTAACTCTTTAACTGCCGTTGGTCTGCATGATGTGCTGAAGTGGAATACCGACAACAAAAAATCACAGAATCACAACAAATCCACCTTTTAGCCTATCTATCTTTTATCTTACAGCGCCCTGCCTTACAAGAAGAAATAGCTTGTCCAAACTGATGTTGTCCAGCTTCTCACAAGATCATTCCTGCAGTTCTGAGATAGCCCTTCTGTTTACGCAGCAAAATCGAGTTTCTCTATTGGAGTGGTAAGGTATGAAGCTCACCTTATAATGTGTGTCACAGTAACCCACGTGCGTTCAGCTGCCACTGTGAGCGAGGCTTTCTTAGTTCCCCACTCAGTTGTGTATGCAAGGCAACAGATGTTTTATGTTCTTCGTGTTAAAACTAAGGACCTTGGCCACTGTTTAAGGAAGATGCAAGATGCTGTATGTGGTCTTATACACGAGAGAACTGTGCTAAATACATAGCTAAAGTGGTTTCTAAATGGTTTTAGTGAAATGAATGCAAGGATATCTTACTATAGACAAAGAGGCTTTGGTTTGCAAGGTCTTTTGCAGTTTTGCTCAGCTGATTTCAGATCTATCGCTTGAAGAGTGGTCATGCAGAAGAAATTTTAGCTATGTACATTTCTAAATGGAATGAATTCAGGTTTTTTTCTCGTGCATAGCAGATCTGACACTTTTTCTTACTTAAGAAAATGTATTGCCTTATGAGAGAAGCACTTAACCCATTTTAGCTGGAAACTGGGATAAGCAGCTGGTAATTTGTATATTACAAGCTGCAGTCTGTTCCTGGGAAGCATGCATAACACTGTGATAGTACATCTCGTGATGGTACCAATGTCTTTTAACTCAGTCCCTCAGAATGAAAACCTGAAAGGCACCACGTACTGCTGGGCAGAAATGTGGTTACAGAGCTCTGACTCTGAGCTGTGAGGTTTAGTAACAGCTCGAAGGGCTCTTTTTCCTCACAACCTGAGTGAGAGACTTTTCTGTCATGAAACCTGCAACCAGAGAGTGCTTCTATGGTTTGGGTTTTATTCACCCCTACAGCCTGTGGAAATTCCAGAAAGTATTTCACTTTTCCAGTTGGGGTTAATTTCATCAGAGCCAGAGTTGGGGTAAAATACAAGACAAAAGGAAAGGATGTTGCCTGCTCGTTGATGGCTTTAGCTGTTTGCCTTAAAACAGCATTTTCATTAAGTACATCTGTTTCCATCTTTAAGCCTGGTAAGTCCGGGTGTAACATCTAATCTCAGTCAACTTTTCTTCTATTAAATATCGATCCTTACCTGTAAACACAGAACTCTTCTGTACAGGGGAACGAGGGACTGTCTGTGGGACATGTCGGGCTGTCTGTCAAGTTCTCTGAGGAAGATGCTATGAAATGTCATCAAATATCAGCCTTATTTAGGAATGTTTTTGTTACATGCTGGAAAGTCCCAGAGTTACCAGTTCTCTCTTGAGAATGAGCTTGCTCTTTTCTGGATGAATCTTTGGGACAGGCCGTGTGGTTTCACATCCAGAAATTGCCTTACATTGGCAAGAGAGAAGAAAACCACCCAGCCCACCAAACGAGGCAACCACCTGAAAATGAAGTAGGAAAGATGAACAGGAAGGAGAAATTTGGTAGTCAGGGAGTGGGAGGCATCCGAAACCACTGTGCATTGTAACTGCTTACCCTGAGCATCTCTAATGCTGTGTTACTGTGATGCTTTGGATTGCTAACACTGGGCACTGCCACACTGCTCATACTCAAACTGAGGATGAGTGTAAACAAATTGAGCTCGTAAATTCTTTACAGGCCTGATTTATTCATGTGCAAACATTTGCTCGAAGTTGTAATGTTATCATAGCAATTTGAACTATTGTGGTGATGTCTTTAATGGATAAGACAACTTTAAAAAAATTCAAAAGCATTAAAAAATGCTTCTTTTGAGAGATGCTTGAGAACTGAGAATGGCAACGGGTCTTATTTCCTCGGAGGCATTCAGGAGCCTGGTTCAGAGTACGCAGCCGTTAATCTTTCAGCCTGCATGGGACTGATGAGTTGATTGTCTGGCCATGTAAACAACTGCATTTTGGGAATACTAAGTGCTCTTTATCAGTAACAAATGACATATTATCATCAATTGGAGATGTATCAGTGTTGTCACCCAGGCAGACCACCCACTACTCTGGCTTTCGTAATTTCTTTGTCAGATATTTGCATAGCGGAGGACATTATAGGAAGAATTTATTTTGAAGGGAAGGAATGCCCCTATTTATGCCGATGTCTGAAGCCTTGGTATACTTTTCATTAGATGTGGAGTTCAAAACATCTGTGTTTAAACTGATCAACTGACAGTATTCCTGGGGGGGATAAAGCTATTTTCTTCTTATTGGCTTTAATCCTTCGTAAGCCAGTTGAGCATGGGAATAAAACTTGTGGCTGCCTCAACCCTTCTGTTCCACACAGCCCCATCAAAGGTAAATGTGAGGGGTGATCCAGGTGATATGCTGATCCAAAGTTAAATAGCCGAAAAGAATGAGTAGCTTCATTATAACAGGGCTACATACGATTTTGGAGCAAACTTTTTGCAGCTTTTTGGAGCAGGCTGCCCAGGGAGGTGGTGGAGTCACTGTCCCTGGAGGTGTTTGAGAACCATGGGGTTGTGGCACCGAGGGATGTGGGCGGGGGGGGGGGGGTGTTCTCAGTGGTCTTTCCAACCATAACAATTCTGTGAAAGATGAAAGGGTAATTATAAATTGGCTGCCCCCCCCCCCCCCAAATGCCTTTGCTCACAGTTAGAGCTGTTTTTTACAGCTGGTGGAGAGAAGGAAGCCATAAGAGGCTGTGGCACAGTGAGCTAGCCAGCAGGTGATTAATGAATGCCTCTGTCATTCAGAATTCTTTCAGATTGGATATTTTCTCTAGGGAAAACTTTGAAAATGCCTCGTGCTTAAATGTAAGGCTCTTTACCACGAGGCTGTGTTTTTTTTGGTTCCCCTGGCTACTGTTTAAAATACACATTCTGAAAATGTTTCTGGGCCAAATAGAGCATTTCTCTGTTTACTCTTACGGTGATTCATAATTTTTCATTTATGCATTAGCATAATTTCTCTGTCTGAAACCAGTGAGACAAATGGCAACTCATGGACTTGCTCACATCCCACTAAGAGCCTAACCCAGTGGATGGAAAAAAAAAATCCCTGTATTGGTTCAGAAATACCACCTCTAATAACAAATGTTGAAGGTTAGAAGTTGGCTGTCTTTTTTTTTTTGGTAAAGAGGCCCTGCCTTCTGCCTATCAGCTGTTACCTGGCACGGGCTTCTCTTTGGTTATGGCTCTTTTCTGTTTGGCCTCATGGCCCTGGGGAGGCACAGGCAGCCTGCTGCTGGCAAGAGCTCTGCAGGGTGAAGGGCGAGCTGCTGCTAGGGCAGGGCTGGCTGCAGAGCTGGGGGAGGGCTCAGTGGGGCTGCACTGCTTTCCTCGAGTGCTGGCAGTGCAAACAGAACTTTACCTTTTGGTGATTCATTCATGCTGTTGCTCCATCTGCCTGACTTAAGTGTTAAATTTTCTACGGGATGCTTTGCTTCTGCTTTCTCTCTCTTGGTTTTGTGCTTAGGCAGTGAACGTGCTGCATTAGCAAAATAATGAGGACTGTGCTTGCTGGTCACATTATACTATGACACAGATTGGAAGCGTTTGGCAGAACAGCTAAACTTAATAGGGTTGCACTGACCAGAACAGAAACGTGGACAGGCTGTATTCAGCAGAGAAGCTGGGCTCTGTGATTTGCTCTTATGTCTGCATGCGTACCTCTCTCTGCCGGTACAAAGCACTAATTAGGACACAGCTGAAAACCAAGTACCACTTTTTCCCTGTGCTTTGGGGTCAGCGGAGCTGCAGGAGGGGTGGATTTGGCTGAGGCTTGCTATTGTCAGAAGTAGCCTCTGGGCATCACCTACTGATCAGAAGTGTCCTCTTCTTTTGTCAGGAATCCACTTTTCTCATCAGAAATCTATGCAAAATGTGTGCTTGCCCTCTGACTGCACGATACCTGCTGTGACCGTGGCTGAGGAGGAAGGGCAGCTGCCTCAGGTGCTTCGTTAATCCTGCTTTTGTGCACAGCTTTGTTCCGTGGTCCCGATCTACCCATCGTGACTTGCAGGTAAATACAGTATTAGAGACTCAATTTAATTCCCGTGTTCTAAAACATCCCTGCAGGTCTGGCAGACTCAGAATTTTTGTAAAGAGTTTTTTTCACTCAGACTTTCCTATTATCTGAGTAATTTGTGGGTGGATAAAAACATACTGGGAAACATCTGCTACCACAGTAACTGTGCATCAGAAAGGGAGAGGAGCTCTTAGTTATTCCTTGTGCTCTGTTGTGCTTCTTGTGATGAAGTCTGACTGATTCTTACAGCTCTCAGCTGAAGGTGAGACTTGCACTGTGTGCAGTGAAACTCAACAGCTCCGACCTGGATGTCGGAGAGCCCTTATGCTGCATCCTGTGCTCTGGCCCCTTCTCAGCTGATTCACTCTGAGACGTGTTAGTTTTGCTGTGTGGAACTGCAGAGGGGGAAGGCTGGCCTTACAATACGTGCACCAAAGCAGCTTGTCCTGATGACAGGTCTGTGCCTCAGTTGCAGTTCTCCCATTTGTGCAGTTTTATATTGCTGCGTTTGATCTTTGCGACAGCACAGTCTGTGCTGATGCTCCAGACTGTGGTGCAAACTCCTCTGGCAGCCTGCTGTTACAAATAACCACTGGCCTAAAAGGCCATAGGGGTTTTGATCAACTAAGACTGGGACAGAAGCAATCTCATATGGAGGTGATCCTCTCCATTGCTTTCACCTTTCAAAGAACAGGAAGAGAAGAGAGGAACCTGAGGGCAGCTGAGAAACTGAGAGAGAAATGCAGCAAACAGACTGCAATTCTGCATCTCAAGCGCACAGTGATGAACACGTAATGGAAAGGACATGTTCCTCAGCACAGTTAATTATGTTGCCTTCTCAACAGTGAATTCCCTTGCTCACCATGTCAAGAAATGCCTCATTCAAGAAAATAATTAAGTAAGCACTCTCAGCAGTGGAGGTTTAATGTCTGGACTGTATCTTGTAATATTTTTGACACTACTCAGCAATCAATTCAGTGAGCTCGTGTCTCAAGGGGCTATTCATTTGTTAATAAACTTAGGTTGCATTCCAGCTGCAACCTCACAGAGGGATATTTTATCCAGGTAAGAAATGGCTTGTTCATTTTTAATGTGAGTGACTTGTGTGTCTTTTTGCTTCCAAGTCAATGACTTGACACATGGGAGATATTTCACTATCAGCAGGAGATGCAGCCGGCTTGGCCTTGTGTTGTACAGCTGGCAGCTGTGTGACCTTCTGTCTGATCAGAATGGGTTTTCCTTCCGGGGGCAAAAGCAGTATCCTGTTTTTGAAATGTAGTTAGCAGTTCTCTTCAAGCATGTATAAGAATACTGAGATCTGTTTGTTCATCTGAGCACCACAGAACTTGGGATGGAGAACTGAGAGAATGCAGTGATGAGGGTCCTTTGAATTTTGAATTTGGGAAAACGCTGTGGATATCTATGAAGAACTCTGGCACAGCAATGTTGTTAAATTGTGCTGCATTTATCAATAACATTCACCAGTATTTGAGTCCTCGGTCGTTCCTATTTCATATTTGTGATGTTTGTGTACAGAAGCCACAAGATATCTTGCAAGAGCTAGTTGTTTTGCAGTAGTTTTGCATTTTTCAGTGTTTAACTGCTCATCTCTCGTGCAAATAGTTTGTCAAATATGAGAGGCTGTTTTTCAGTCTTTCTCTTGCAAACTCACAATCCTGATCACCACTTTAATGATTGTAAAGAGTGAGCTGCAAAGCTGTGGAGTCCGCAGAGTTTCCAAAGAAGGATGCTGTGAACCCAGCAATGAACATGTAGGATTGTTCATGGATATGGCACAGATACAAAACAAGCCGAGTATATTTTTGCCTTTGTCATATTTTTACTATTTGCTGTTAGAAGGATATTCTAATGAACATGAAGTCTACAAAATACTTACTTAGGTGTCATCAACCCCTTTAACCAAGAAGATGACAAAATGCTCTACACACCCTGAGGCATGCCTTCGATCTTGAATCTCCTGCCACGTAGCACTGGTGCAGTGAGATGTGCACTGGAGTGCAGGCAAACATGGGGGGATGGTCTGAGGCTGAGTGCTGGAATGAGTCAAAGCTGCTAGAAGAAAATTAGGGTGTACTGGAATGTATTTTCTAATGTCAAAAGTCCCATCTTCTCTGTGCCCCGGCCCAAGCCTGCTCTGTCTCCACGGCGTGCATCTGTACTTGTTTCCTTTGGAGCTGAAAGCATGTTCTTCTATCACTGATGCTGCAGTTGAGTCTTCTTACAGGGAGAACCAGTATGCCATAGTTCAGCATTATCTGCATTAAACTCATGCAAGTTCTCTCATCCTTTTAATTTCAGATTTATGCTAAATTACATGCAGCTTTACGGGGTAACTGCCTTCCAGAGCGTGTCAGCTGAAGAATTGAAGGTGAAAGATGAGAGCATTAGCGCACATCACTTTCTGTAGGTATCAGGGTGCTATTCAGTACTTCAGTTACTTGTGTACTTTGCTCACTCCACTGATACCAAAGAACTTCAGTGAGAACAGAGGAGTTTGAAGGGTTGTGAGTCTGGTACAGAGGAGGACATGGAAAGCCGTTTCACTTGTTAACAGACCACAGCTCAGGGATCTGCATAAAGCTGGTATGTTTTGACAGTCAGAATTCATTCTTGCAATCAAACCCTTCATATTCTACAAAGATGTCCATTTTATATCACTATAAGGGATCCTGAAAAGGGTTCCTCCTACACTGCCAAGCTTGCAAATGGGAAAAGTGTACTGAACCTGAGAGACAGACTTGGTCAGTCTGTCTTTTGGCAGAGAGTAGCAAAGGATATAACTGTACAGAATGATCGTAGAACAAATAGAGGGAAGATGCTTCAGGAGCTCTTACAGACATTTTCTTCTCCTCCCCCTTGCCTCATTCTTTCAGTATCTGTTCGTGGCATTGCACAGGATACTTCTGCTAGCTTTGCTAACTTAACAGACCTGACAGAAGTTTGTATTTCTGCATGTCAGAAGTCATGCTGTACAAATTACTTTTGAAATTCAACTCGTGTACCACACTGAAGTTGTACTTTCAGTCCTACTGGAAACTGGGACAGTTCTACAGTCCAGGAATGGTGGAGAAAGATGAAACCTTCCTTGGTTGTTGCCACAATTTCCACCCCTATCAGAAGGACTGGAAGAGGGAGAATTGATGACCTGGTGAAAGGGAAAGGCAAGATTTCAGTAGGAGGTTTATCTGTTAATGCTGCATCTTGCTGCAGGTTTGCAGTGGTCTTCAAACAGATGTTTGAATAGAAATGTTGGATTGGGATCTGTATGGGAACCGTTGAATCACGGCCTGAACCTCTGATTGACCACCTGAGGCAAGCGCTGAGTCAGCCACAGGAGCACAGGTGAATGCAACTTCACCTGAGTGACCAGAAGGGGTGGGGCCTGGCTGCACCCCTCCTAGACCCCATTTAAGGGCTGACTCCCAAGAAGGAAGGATCCCTATCTGGAGATCACCCCTCTTGGAGCCCTTCTGTGAGCCCAGGATGTGGGTAAACTTTTTATTTCATTACTTCTTTGTAAACGTGATAATCTCTCTGCTCCTATACCTGTATACCTATTTACCTTACAATCTGTATACCTGTTTGCCATACAGGGATCCAATGCTGTTTTATGTCTGCATATTCTACTGGATGAAATGGATATGACATGAAATGAATATGAGAGAAGGAATACCTGAAGAAAGGAGCTAGCAAAGGTCCATGTCCCATTTTATTATATACCTCTGGCTCTTTGTGATAGACTTTATATCTTTTTAACTTGCATCGCACTTAAAAGAGTCTTTCTCATCTTTTCTGCTCTCTGCACTATTTCAATAGATTTTATGACAATCTTTCTCAAGAAAAATAGGTCGAAATGACCAACAGTTTTCATGTTGAAGATCCTGACACGCATCAGTGTTTTCCATCTCGCTCATAGTTGCCTTTGAGCCTGCCTTATAATTTTCCAGTATCAAATGTAGCTTTTTTCCATTGGAAACTGATTCTTGGCAACTCGGAGACTAATGTATATACATATAGATTTGTTTTCCTTCCAACTTTAATGGTAAACTGAAACTTAGTCCAGACTATAATCTGAGTTCATGATCACAGAATGGCCTGGATTGGAAGGGACCTCAAGAGTCATGAATCTCCAACCCCCCTGCCAGGCAGGGCCACCAACCTCCCCATTTACTAGTCCAGGTTGCCCAGGGCCCCATCCAACCTGGCCTTGAACACCTCCAGGGATGGGGCATCTACAACCTCTCTGGGCAGCTGTTCCAGCACCTCACCACTCCCATAGTAAAGGACTTCCCCCTAACATCCAACCTAAATCTTCCCTCTTTCAACTTAAAACTGTTCCCCTTTGTCCTGCTGTTATCTATCCTTTCAAAGAGTTTACTCCCTTCTTGTTTATAGGCTCCCTTCAGGTACTGAAAGGCTGCAATGAGGTCACCCCGCAGCCTTCTCTTCTCCAGGCTCAATAAGCCCAGCTCCCTCAGCCTGTCTTCATAGGGGAGGTGCTCCAGATGATGAAATGCTAAAAATGTGTACTCTTATTTTCTGCCAGTAGTTGACTGAATTAATATGTGGCCATTCTGTGGCATGTAATGCAATCAGTGTGGAAACATCATTTGTTGTTGTGGATTTTGAGTTAGATTTCTCACCCTCTACTCGTGATGGGTAGGAGTTCAGCTGTCCGGAGAAAATACTTGTACTCAGCTTTTCCAACCTGTATTTTTGTGTAATTAAAATTGAACCAGTTTGTCTCATGGCTCATTTCTAAAGCTGCACTAAGCTCTTTGGAAATGTTTGGCATTTCACTGCTGTAGAACAGTTCCTGAAGGCTGTTGGTGGTTCCCATTGGATAGCAGTCCCCACCTGTTCTAGCACACAGCTGGCATGTTAATGACTAGTAGTGTTTCAGAGCGTGAATGATTCTGACTGATCACTGCAGGAATAAGAAACTTGCCTAAATTAATCTGTTTTAATCATCTCTAGCAGCAGACACGTGCACACCACATTGCCCTTCACGCTTGTTTCTCTTTTCTAATTGTTCTTACAATGCCTTATAGGGTGAGACAGATTTTGTAAATAACATCTAAGGTTTAAATTGTTGTACACAGCTCAGTGCAGCTGATGTTAAGTATAAAACTGAACAGAATGAAGAAACAGTGCATATGAATAGAGAGAGAGCATCAACCAAATTTATAACTAACTAGCCTTATTTCTGTGACAGAATGGAGCACCAGGATTTCTTAGCTGTGTGAAGTTTGACTGTGAACTCGTGCTGTACTTTCTGTGAGCAGTAACTCCTGAATGTGAACGCATAAGAAGTGCCTGCAGAGCACTGCAGCCCTGCTTCAATGATGGGATGGAGTAACTGTGATCTGGAGGAGCTCAGGTACAAGGAGCAGCGTGTTACCAGGAGCGCAGTTCAGAAATGTGTGATCTGAAAGCACGGATGAGGCTACTGTCCCTTTGTTTTTGAGCACAAACCCTCTGTTGAGAGTGAAAACAACTTTGTCTTTTCCTGCTTATTGTAGTCACCTGAATTAAATGCACTCCAGGTGAGCATATCTGACATTTTTTTCTGTTTTTTTTTTGTCTGACAAGAGCTGATTGCAGAATTCCTGAGACAGTGGGAAAAAAGATTTATAGAACTGTAGAAAAACTGTTTCTCCATGTCACAGGTTCTCTCCTTAAAGTAGTTCAACTTAAATTGTGTTTCTAAGAAACAGCAAGAAATTGGAAGGATTTATCTGAATGAGAGTTAAAACAGACATGGCAGTATTTGTACTGGGTTGCGTTTTTTGCTTCTCTGTTTTTTTTCCCTACTCCCAGATATGCCTTTTCCTTTCCAGTGTATCCATATCTGGAGGTTCTGACTAGACAGAGACTTGTGAGGGTTAAAATCTCGAGGAACAGCTGGGAGATGCTTAGCAAGCTGAAGTGACTTAGAGTTAAGGGTCTTCTGAGTCTACTAAGAAGCCCCACCCTGTCTTGGTCTGCCTTCTCAGTGACACTGGTATCACATTACAGTTCAGGGACTAAAGGGTAGGAACCTGGGTATTTCCTGTGTTCAGCCCTATTTACATAGAAACAACATTCTGGAATATCGTGTGGCAAACCTGCAAGGTTCTGGTGGGACAGTATTGCCATGCTAATCCCCTGCTTGGGGTTACAGGAAAGAAGTACTTTTTTTCTCCATGCTTACATCTATGCAGCCCCTGAAAATAGTCAGCAGAATTTGGGTGCTTCCATTATCAACTAATTGAATTCGTTTGGCTCAATCAAGCATTCAGCTATTCTGCAGCCAGTGGTGTCAGATGGGACATGTATTTGGCTGAGTTTCACAAAAATTGTTGGCTCCACGTTGGTTGTACAATGGGGAACACAAAACCACTTCAGGATTCAGCTTTCACAGCTTCTCAGCATGTTATCTGAACTGTTGTCTGTATGCAGTGCTGCAATTGCTGCTAGGGTTTAAGCACATCTCCTGGTCTTGATCTCCTCTTTGTCACCTTCTCACCTTTTCAGCAAGTCTGGAGGAAGCTGAGCGCAGCAACCTTTTGTGTTTTCCACTCTAAATGTCATTCATCTTCAAGATTTTCCTGTCAGCCACGTTAAATAGCATTCCACCATGCTCACTCACTTGCTATACATTCCAGATTTGCATCCCGAATGTGGAAATTATTTATGAATTTCTTGAATACTTTATCTTACGTTAGATTAATTGTAGATTACGTCTCCTTCTGCTGTCTTTGTGTTCTCAGGCTCAGCTTTGAAAGATCTGAATGGCTATGTGATAAAGTGACGAGAGGCAATAAAACTATAGGGCAAAACCACATAATTAGAGGAAGGAAGACACTACGGACTGCAATGCAGCCTTTGAAACTTCCTTGTCATCTACTGGTTATAACTTTTGCATATGGAAGCATACAGAGGTAGAGTTTGGGGGCCTTATCCAGAGTACCGTGTTTACTGCCAGTTGCACTGCACTGATATCATTTGTTTGTACTTTGAATCTTACCAGGACCTCCCCAGAAATTCTCTTGTAGATGTGGAGTGATAGGCCTCAAAGTAAAGCTGTACCTCCGAGCTTCTGTGAGGCTGAAGTCAAGGAATTATCCTGTAAATCCAGATTGAGTCACACCTGGACAACCCATTGTGTGATACAGATCCCTGCTGGGTTGCAGTTTGCAGCCACAGGGAAGTATTGACACTTACTCAGCTTAAAGGCCAAATATAAATTAAATCAAAACAGAAGTCCCAGCAGCTTTGGGAGGAAGACTTGGCCTTTAGACTCCTTTTGCTCATCTCTAAAGGTAAGTTTTCCTCTCAGATGACCTAATGGCAGTTTCTTCTGAAGATGCTGTTTAGCTCTCCATGTTAATCCATGCGTTGAAACAAATGCTGCTGCTGGTGTGTGGAGCAGCTTCTCTCTTGCAGGCACTCTATGCTGGCAGGGCTGCAGCTGTCTGACACCAAACTTGTACATGGCTAGAGATCAGCTTTCTAAGAACCCGGAGGGCCCTCCTTTCTGCTGGCTTCCCCCCATATCTCCATGCTGCGTGAGACTGCTGTGAGCTTTTATACAGGCAGTATATTTACAGTAGCACTGGATGTGAAGTGCAAAATGCTCTTTAAAGTCTGCTTAAAATCTCTCCCCTGTCAGTTCCCAAATTTAATAATGATGGAGTTTGGGAAAGGTGTACGAACTGCTATCTGGTGTGTATGTGCAAGAGATGAAGTGCATGTGTAGTTATAAAGCACTCTTCAGAATCTGGTCTGCAGTCTATTAACATGCTGAACATGCCTTTTTTATGGTGGTGATTTACAGTCCAGCACAACTATGTGAAATCGCTTCATTATATTTGAATAATGAAAAGAGTGCCATCAAAAAGGCATGTCTCCAGGGATCTCTCTGAGGCAACACTTTAAACAAATGACTTTTTAGATAAATTTATTATGAAGTGTGATGAAAGCCATTTTTCTTAGCAGTCACATCTTGTGAAATCAATGAGCTTTGTTGTGCTGTAGTTTTTTTTTAATCTCTTACATAAGTAAAGACTATGTCTGTATAAATGGTGGTTGATGTTCTGCAATCACCATGGAAAGGGAATGTAATGTTTTAGTGTTTAAATTCTGGTTTGTTATGGCTGCTAAATATTTGTGGACTGAACTTAACAGCCTAGTCTTGGAGTTGGAAATATCAGTTGCCCTAAAAATTGTTTTTACAGGCAGCTATGAATGTTCATCCAGATTTGTTAAGCTAAAATGTGTTTTTATAAAATTAGAGCATTTGCCTAAGACCTCTTCTGCCAAAGGAGTACCCAGCTTTCCTGGTGGCAGTCTGTTAAACTGTGCTACATGAAGTTGGCCAAACCACTCAGAAATCACCATCGTTGGGGCTTTCAAAGTATTATAAAAACACTTCTTATTGCTTTGTCATGTGAGCGTCCTTGAATGTCTCATTAAAAATCTAACATTAGATTATTAACGAGACAGCTTTTTTTCTAAAATCCGCACTGACTTTTTGTAATCAAAGACGCAATGAAAACACGTGTCATCAGGACAATGATATTTTGAATGAAGATAAATTATGTTCTTTCTTCTGGAACTTCATTGAAGTTGAACCTGATGAAGTTCAACAAGAACAAGTGTAGAGTCCTGCACCTGGGGAATAATAACTGCATGCATCAGTGCAGTCAGGGGCTGAGCTGCTGCAGAGGAGCTGTGCAGAGAAGGACCTGGGGGTCCTGGTGGGCAGCAGGCTGGCCATGAGCCAGAGGTGTGCCCTGGTGGCCAAGAAAGCCAATGGTAATTAAAAGCATTGCAAAGAGCATAGCTGGCATGTTGAGGGAGGTGATCCTCCCCTCTGTTGTGCCCTGGTGAGGCCACAGCTGGAGTGCTGCGTCCAGTACTGGGCTCCCAAGTTTAAAAACAAACAAACAAAAAAAAAACAACAGGGATCTCCTAGAGAGAGTCCAATGGAGGGCCAAAAAGGTGATTAAGGGCTTGGAGCATCTTCTGTATGAGGAAAGACTGAGAGAGCTGGGACTGTTCAGTCTGGAGAAAAGAAGGCTGAGAGGGGATCTCATCACTGTTTATGAATATCTCAAGTGCAAGAGTCAAGTCAATGTGGGCAGACTCTTTTCAATGGCAAGCAACAATAGAACAAGGGGCAGTGGCCAGAAACTGAAATATGGGAAGTTCCATACTAATGCAGAGAAGAACTTCTTTACTGTCAGAATGACAGAGCACTGGCACAGGCTGCCCGGAGAGGTTGTGGAGTCTCCTTCTATGAAGATCTTCAAGACCCATCTGGACACCGACCTGTGTGACCAATTGTAGGGAACTGCTTTAGCAGGGGGTTCGACCCAGTGATATCTTGAGGTTCCTTCCAACCCCTGCGATTCTGTGATTCTGATTGTGTGGCTCTGTGATTTAAGGCTGTGTATTTTCCCTCTTCTCTTTTTACAGTTATTTGAAAATGTTTTTGTCCTGAAGTCACCCCTCTTTGACTCCCCTTAAATGGAGTACCAATCTGAGGTTGGACATGCTTTAATAGAGGCTGCTTCTTTCTTCTTCTTCTTCTTTTTTTTTTTTTTTAAGAGGTGGAAATCATGGAATAATAGAATGGCTTGGGTTGGAAGGGACCTTAAAGCCCATGCAGTTCCAACCCCTGCCCTGGGCTGGCTGCCCCCCACGAGGTTAGGCTGCCCAGAGCCCCTCCAGCCTGGTCTTGCACGTCTCCAGGGATGGGTACCCATAGTTTCTCTGGGCAGCCTTGGCTTTCCTGCTCCCATCCATGCACATCCTGACAGCATCTCTCTATTCTTTGCAGGCCACTCAATCCTGCTTCCGCTGCCTGCACATTTTCTTTCCCTCACTCTGACCAGCAGGGACTTGCCCAGCCATGCCAGTTTCCTGCCTCCTCTACTTGATTTCTTATCTTGGAGGTTGGAGAGCTCTTGTACTCTCAGAAAGGTGTCCTTAAAGAGCTGCCATCTCTGCTCTGTTCCTTTGTCCCTAAGAACAACTTCCCAGGGGATCTCACCCAACTACTCCCTAAGCAGCCTGAAGTTTGCTCTCTTGAAGTTCAGGGTCCTGACTGCTCTTTGCCAGGTGCATATTCCTTGAGATCACAAATGAGACCAGGGCATGGTAGCTGCAGCCCAACCTGCCTCTAATCTTAATCTCTTTATCTGTCTCCTCTGAATTCATGAGCTCCCTGGTCCAGTAACCCTTCTCCTCTGTCAGTTAGACTAATACCTGGGCCAGGAAGTTACTGTCGGTGGGCTCTGGGAGTTTCCTGGGCTGCTTGCAGCTCACTGTGTTGCTTTCCCACAAGGCGTCTGGATGATTGAAGTCCCCATCAGGATTAGAGTCTGTGACACTTCTTGCAGCTGCAGCAAGAATGCCTCACCCACAGGCTTTCTTTGGTCAGACAGCCTGTAGTGGACCCCAACCACCAGATGTCCTTTATTGGTCCAGTCCCTAATTTTGACCCACAGGCTCTGAGTCTGATTGTGGGTGATTCTCAGAGGCAGCTCTTCACAGTCTATCTATTTCTTAACATAGAGGGCAACTCCAGCACAGGAACAGGTTGCCCAAGGAGGTTGTGGATGCCCCATCCCTGGAGGCATTCAAGGCCAGGCTGGATATGGCTCTCGGCAGTCTAGTCTGGTGGTTGGTGACCCTGCACATAGCAGGGGGTTGGAACTCGATGATCATTGTGGTCCTTTTCAACCCAGGCCATCCTATGATTCTATGATTTCATGATTGTAAAAACCTCTCAGCCCTCAATCATAGCGTTCCAGTTGTGTGATTTGTCCCACCGTATTTCTATGATAGCAATTAGGTCATGGCTTTTTAATAATGACCTCATAGGAAAAAAATCACTCTCTTTGTCTTGAGCTGAAAAATATAGGCGTGTCCATCTGTTAAGTAAGTTTTTGTGCTCAAATGTAGATACGGTTCTCTGAAACGCCTTAACAACTATTATGATAGTGAAAGCATCTTGACTGCAACTCGAGAGACCTGGATTCTTTTCCTGAAATAACCACTGATTCTCAAGTCACTTAATTTCCATATCTTGAAAACAGAGTAGTGTATTTGCTGTCTTTCATAAAGAGCATTCAAATCTACATATGCAAAGTGATACGTAAACATTTGTAATAATATAGTGGGTGATATTCTCCAGGGATATAAAAAGGGGTGACCAGAAGATGCTGGGAGAATGAACTGACTTCTGCAGCTGTAGCTGAGCTCTTTGTCTTACTGGTGGTAATTTGCAACTCAGAATTTGGTGGTGGGGAGACAGAGTGCACAGTCAATCAGAGTGCAGTCAATTAGAGCATGGTCAATTAGAGCACGGTCTGATTGACTGAACCTTAAGGAAACATACTCTGTTTGTGTTTGCATTAACTTAAAGGATTCTCAATCATGAGGTATGTGTAAACATAGTGGGGTTTCTATTTTCAAACTCCAATTTTTCCTTTTCTGTTGCCTTCCAACTGCCACCTGAAAGAAATCCCCTGTGGGATTGCTTCTAAAAGTCCAAGCATATCTACAGCAAAAGAAGAACATTTTGTCTTTACATACTCACGCTGCAGAAAGGAAACATTATGTGGCACCGCAGCATCAGACATTTGCTAAGACACGCAGTGGTGGCCCTGTTTAATTCCTCCTAGTGGACAAACTGCTCCAGCAGTCACCAGTCTATGAGCTGACTCCTGGCTCCCTGAGGCAGTTAGTGCAGCACTGAGATGCTGCTTTTATTTCTGAGCCGTTTGGTGAGTGCGTTTTAATCAGAGATGTGGAAGAAGTGTTGGGGAGGAGGTGCAGCCTTCTCCTTCTCAGGTAATTAATCATCTGATTTTTGGTGTCTCAGTAATTACTGTTGGCAAAAAAAAAAAAAAGTCATTTGAATGGTGGCAATATACTGCAAGCAAACATAACTTTGAATGACTTTGTTTCAGCCACTTGTCTGTTCTTCGTGAGCATTTTTACAGTCAGCTGAGGACTTGTAACCAAGCCTTTGGCCACAACTGTCAGCTCCAGATTGCCTCTAGCAGGCAAGGGTGTGATTGCAAGATGCTACCATTGCTTCTGGCCGCTGGCCTTATTGTGCTGAGTATGCACGAAGGGACGTGCACAGCCCTGACTGCTGTTGGATCTGATTTCCACTGAATTCTGCTGACCCTTAAACTGCTGCTGTGATGGACTGAAGTAGCCTGAAGTGAACCTTTTCTCCCCAGCCAAAGCAAAATGTTTATCAGCAGCTCCTCTAAAGCCACTGCTGTTGCCCAAGTCTCTCCTTCTGCTGTTTGCTGCCTGCAGGAAGGCACGGGGAGATAGCGAGCAGCCTGGGTGAACCTGCTCTGCTCCGACAGCCACTTTAGTTACCTGCCCCGAACCTCTGCTGCCAGCAGAGGCAGCTGTTGGTTCTGAGGCCATCTGGAGGCACAAGGCAGGATTTGAGGGAACTGCCTTTCTCTGGAGCCTCTTGTAGCACTCGTAGGCTTTGTTTAGTTATTTATCCATCCTTCCAATGCCCGTGCCAGTTTAGAACTTCCCAACGCTTTAACTACCAGAGTGTTCCTGAATAGGTCAGAGTCATTATCCATTCCTATGAGGCATACTGAACAGAAGATTTGTTTTAAAAACAGATGAAACAATCAGCTTCTGAGCTAATGTGGGGGTTTCTTGTTTACATGGGCTTCAGCTCAGGCTGGACAAGGAGCTGGAAGAGTTTCTGCTGTGGGTACTCCTGTATGTTCTTGCAGAGATTCTTCGAACGCCGGTGGTTCTGTTAGCATCCCTACGAGTGAAGCTGTGGTTGAGCAGAACCAATTTAAAGTTGTTACATTTGTCTGAGCTAATCTTATTTATTTCAGGGCTTTTGCTCAGCTCTGCCCTTCTTGTTCCCGAGCACCTCTGCATGAGTCGCCGCGGGCACAGCTGTGTGCTTAGGGACTCAGTTCTATGGGAGCTCCCAGCTCAGGTTTGGGTACTGAGTGTTCCCCAGTCAGTAGGAGGAAAAAAACTCAGAAATCCTCAGAGTGACTGCTGCCATTACTTTGCAGAGAGCCTGTGAGAGCTCATTTATAAGGCATCTGACAGCAATCAGCACCAGATCGTTCATAATGTCTTTGGAGTGTTTGAGGCCAGATAAATCCGACTGATTTTCTGCCTTTGTGAATAGCTGTGAGCATAAATTAATCTCTAATTTGAGGGGAATGCTGCGTGTTAGATGGAAATGCAGGACGGAGCTGGAGGGGGCAACCTGGGCCTTTTTATTCTATCTAAACATTAAAATGTTCCATCTGTACTTCTACTGCGATCTGCAGTGGAAGTCAAAGGAAGGATTTTGTCTCTCTTCTTTTATATTTAGCATTTCTCTCAACACTTCAGAATGTTGTCTCTGTTTTTTTGGACAAGGGGTGCATGTTTTTTCCCACTTCTTATTCATTTATGAATTTAAAGGTCAACGTTGGGATTTTTCGTACTCAGAAGTGTATTTTCTGTTTATTATTCATATTTTAGGTGAGTGGTATTTTATTTACTTTATTGTTTGTTCTAGATGTTCAGCTATATCTGTGCTAAGAAAAAGGTCCATTACTCGACGCAGGTGACTAGCTCTGGGTGCCCCCACCTGGTTGGAGCTGCCTATTTCATTGCAGTGTTGCTAAATCCTTTCTGTATGGTTTTCATTCTGAAAAAGATTAACCACAAAACAGCAATGCAGGCAGTTCAGATTCCTGCAGAGCACTGCTTATGCATTTGGTGTGTATTTCAACTGGAGTATGTCAGCAGCTGACAACAGGAAAGAATCATAGAGTGGCCTGGGTTGAAAAGGACCACAATGACCATCAGTTGCAACCCCCCTGCTATGTGCAGGGTTGCCAACCATCAGACCAGGCTGCCCAGAACCACATCCAGCCTGGCCTTGAATGCCTCCAGGGATGGGGCATCCACAGCCTCCTTGGGCAACCTGTTCCTGTGCTTGGACTGAAGGTACCGAGCTCTTCAGAACTGACTGACCCTGGCAGTTCTGATTTGAGGTGTAAGGCACGGATCTGAGCCATACGTGTTCTTTGCCACTAGGGTGGTGATGCAGACAAGTTGATGTTCGGAAGGCATACAGCTATGCTGGGCTAATGTTTGAGCCTACAGTAAAGTGCCTACCACAAACCCATCCTTCTTGATATAAAGATGTCAAATATTCTTTTACTACTGTTAAAGGACATAAAGGAAAAGTTGCAGAAAGAAATTCCCTTCTGAGATTTTCAGTTGTAAAAACTGTTGTTCTCATACAAACTTCAAAGCAAAGCTAGAAGAACACATGAAGAGGCTATTAGTGCAGCTGTGGTTTCTAAAATACGTGGCTCATGCAAGTCCTGAAAGGTACAACTGCTCCTTTACCAGCATGAAAGCTGGAGAGCAGCAGAGCCCCGACAAGTGCAGGAGGCTGTTTGGATGTCACACAGTTCAGTGGTCTCACAGTCCCAGTGTCAGACACACAGAGCCAGGCCCAGGCTGAGGTTGTCCCAGAAGATCGTTGCTGTAGATTACTGAAGTACAAAGGCTTGTAAACAACTACAGTGTCCACACGCGGGGCTGAAAATGAGCTGTTAAGAGCTGAAAATATCAATGTCTGAAATTGGAATTACTGACTCCTACTGGTTAGAGTTCCACCTCTCCCACGTAGAGAATTGTTGGATGCTCATAATGTAGCTTTTCACACTTTTTACTCTGTCCCTTAAATGATGTCTGTTTGAATGTGATTTCTTGAAGCCTTCATTATTTGTAAGTGATTATGTCAGGCTTTGATATATTTTAGCTATGAGAGTGTTTGAATTATCTGCTTTTCTCCTTTCAGCTGTCATTTCAGGTAAATGACAATTCTGCAAGTTTGTGGTTTTGACTTCTCACCTCAGCGGTTTGGATCAGTGATTGAGGACGTGGACCCAGGAATTTGAAGATGAGCTTCACTTTTAATGTCTTCATTTGGACACCAAGCAAATCCCTAACTAATTGAGGCTGAAATGCCTTAGGATGATATTTGCTGTTCTTTATTTAAATTCAGAGAGTTTATCACCACACGGACATTTCAGTTGCTTATTCTAGGAAACTCATGGAAACGTGCTTTGTTAAATAATGTATTTTCTATTTTTTTTCCCTTCCTTGTGTTACAAAATGAATGTAAAAGCTTTAAAACCCAGCATTCACCACTCTGCAGTAGATCTAATAGAGTGGCATTATATGAAGAGATGCCATGGTAACTGAAGTTGCCAAGACAGTCAGTGTCAAGCTTTTTAATGGTGACTGCTATACTATATTTGGCTTTGATTACCACAATCTGAATAGCAAATGGAAAGTGTTCACCGGTCTCATTTGCTACCACCTACAGTCCAGAAGTAACGAGATGACAGAATTCAGTGTTGCACTGACTGCCAACCACTGGCCATCAGGATTGTTCTTTGCAGCACTCCCCTCTCCCACTGGATCTCATGGCATCCTTATCACAGCCTTACCATTTGTGCTATCCAGTTGGTGATATGCCACTTGTCTTAATGAAATTTGGCACCTGAAGCCAGTAGAGGAGTCTGCACTTTGTGAGCTGGCAAAAAATCAGCAAAGTCATTTCCACAGGAAACTGTTCTTTAAATCTGTAAGTGGTGCGAAAGCAGAATAAAGCAGAAACGTACACTGTTTTTTTCTCATAAATGGGTTAAGTGTACCTTACCTCCCTTGCTGTAAAGCTTTGTAGATCCTGTTATCATCAGTTTTCACAAAAATGATACTTTCTTCTGTCTCCATAATTTTGGTTTATTTTTTAAATGCCAGAATAGAAAGCGAGGTCCCATCGCCAAGGTGCCATTTTATCATTTTGCTCACTCTAATACAAATGATTTACCTATACACTGAAGTATTACCGTAAGTTATAATGAAGCTCCTTGCTAAAACGTGCAGCAGCAGTTCCAAAACGTTACTCATTACCTTTAAATCCAGAACTAAACTTTCTGCCAGTAGTAATAGCCTCATGCTGTTAAAAAGGACTGTTTTTAACATGCTGTTAAAGGACTGCTTTACTTAAAAGGAAGCAGTCACAGAGCAGACTATGAAATGCTTCTTGAATGAGATGAACAGTCCTGGCCATAACAGTTGTAGACTATTGGGAAACTCAATAGGCAGCTAACAGGAACAACTTGGGTAGGAAGAGCTTGAGGGTGAGTGCAGCTCAGCTCAGAACAGCCTTCTGTCATTCTCTCTTGCAGTTAGGCAGACATAAACAAAGAAGCATGATGGGAAGAAACTGATATCTTGGAGGGAAGGGAAAGACTAAATAAAGAGTAGGGAAAAAGCTTTAACAATGTGATTCTTTAGATAGAAAGCTAGTCTCAAAAGACCTATCCCTTGACACATGAAAAATTGATTGGAGAAAGCAGTAGCAAATAGTTTTCCAGGAAGAATGTTGTATTGGCAGGAGGATGGATAAGATGATCACAGTTCATTTACTTAAGTTATATCCAACAGCATTATGAAGTAGGAGAATATATGGGTGATTTCATGTGGTTTTGGATCGTGTGGATTTTGAACAAACCAGTCAGGAGGTAGCAGCATTGCTTTGGAGATCAGCAAATGAAGAAAAACAGCTTCAGTTGAAAGGGAACAGATTTGACAGGAAAAATTCATATTTGTTAAAGATTGGTTTAGAATACTGACATCAAATCTCACTGTCAGTGGATATTTTCTTCAACGGCTGTATCTCTACTGCTAAAATGCAACACAACAAATTCAGATTCATTCCTAAGATCAATTTGTTCAAGTCAACAAAATTTTTGTCACACCACTGTTAAACCTGAGATGCCTCAAATAAAGAGTATAACTTGGCTTGAAAACAGCACGAAGGATGAATGTAATCCATGCCATCGAGAAAATAGCCAATGTTAAACTAGATGAGTTTGACACCAATTCAAAAGGCATCTTCTTGTGTCCTACATTCTAGTAATTTTGTTGACTAAATTATGTGTTTAAATTTATACGGCAAACTCAGGCCAGCATTTGGGTTCCTGTGATTATTCATTTGTAAGGCTGTGAATGCTTATTAATGGCTCCTGGCTTTAGAATGAGCGTTTATGCTTCCAAAGCACTGCACATGACTAATTTGTTCTTCTGCTTATTCGAAAGCAGCAGGGGTTGTCAAGAAGCCAAATCTACACTGAATTAAAACCACGTTGCTTTGCTTCCATAGAAGAGGTAATACTTGGCTGTTGTAAAAAAGTCACACTTCAATTGAGCATCAGTTCATCACTGAAACTACAAAGTGGAGCAGTCGCAGAGGTAAGGTGATGGTAAATGCAATGTGACGTTTCTCCTGGGCCATACTGCAGAGAAACCTTACCTTTGTGTGGTGCAGCTGATGTTGTGTACTTCCCAGAAAAAACAAAAGAGCTGTAAGGTTGCAGCAGAATGCCATGTCAAGGGAACCCAGAGTCTAATTAATCTCAGAGAAGTATAAAGCCATAACGAGTACCCACTTCATTTTGTTTGAGTTGGTTTCTGTCCAGGTTAAAGTGAAACAGAGTGACCTGGTTGTATGTATGGGCCTGAATGCGTTCCCATGTTCTGCTATATATCCCCACTACTAAGATTCAGTCTAACCTCCAGCGTTTGGCAACCCTTATTGTCTTCTGCCAGTTCTTCAGTCTTCAGAGGAGGTTTGAAGCTTCTCGATAACGATTTCACATAGCAGTTGTGGATCCTAATGGTAAATATTTTTGGTTGGCGTTCCCTGAGGCTGCCAGTTAGCAGCTAACAGTGACACTCGACTGGTTTCTGTGCAGTGGAACTGTGCAGTTAGATTAAATCTCACTGAGTTATTGCAAGGAGTTACACTGTGGCTAAATGTTTGTACCACTGCAACCTGTAGTTTTCAATATAATTCTCTGCAGCCTGGCAAGTGCATTAATGGTTTTACATAGTGCGAGGAACAAAAGGTTGCGCAGCTGCTGGAGGTGGTTATAAAAAGGCCCATTTAACATTCATAGATTCAGGGAAAGAAAACAGGATAACCCTGCTGCTGGTTGTAGGGGTGAGTGTGAGCAGCTGCTTCATGCGATGCACAGCTGTGCCAGCGATGTGCTGCAGAAGCGATGAATTAAGCTGTAAAGTGCAAGTCTCTGTGTACAACGTCCCGTTTTTGGATAGCCCTGGAAAGTAATGTAGAAGCTGTACATGAGTGCCTCAAGTCTCTTTGCTTGCCTGTGCAGCAATTAATTTCATACCTATGCTATGAAACCCCTGGAACATCCCGTGTAGTGCGCAAACCAAGCGCTGTGCACAAACCTCCCAGCTAGACCAGAGGAATTTATATCCCCTTCACTGACACACACAGACTGCTGGGTTGGTGCAATGCTCTGATGTGTTGGATAATATGTGCAGGTCGTTGAACTTCAGTAGTACTGGAACATGTGGAACAAACACTCTTGAAATGAAGAAACTCCCAGCTTTGGGGCTGTGGCTGCAACCCTCCAAGGTGCTAGATGTGTGAAATGTGTTCTTCAGCACTGTACCTGAACAAAAATCCTTCTGTCACTCCCTAGAATTGCTAAAAATGCTAGTTGTGTTTTATAGATAAATGATTGATTGTGAGTTGTTGGCATCAGCAACACTGCAGGCATCACCGCCATGCAGAGCTTTGTCTGATTCCTGCCTGGCCAGCAATGGTAAATAGGTGCAGGGCTGGAGGAGCTCCAGGTGTCACTGTTAGGACAGCACCTGGGTAACTGGAGGGGCTTGTTTGTCACTGCTGAGGGATTTCTGTGACCAAGACTCAACAGCTGCATGCAGGGCAGCTCTGGCTGAATCACACAGCTTCAGGTGTGGGAAGCAGCACTGCTTTATGGAGGCTGCCTTTTTACTTTGGAGGTTTCTTAGCTGTTACATAGTTGGTCACTGATAACTTTGGCACATTTTTGGTGGAGTAATCTTGCCAGCAGCTTGATACGTAGCTACAGAAAACAAAACAAAAGCATCCTCACTTTCCTCATTCTTTCCCCTCAAATGAAGTAATTTGAAAAGTGCAGAGCTCTGTTAAAAAGCAGAATCATCTGGGAAAGGAAATTTGTCCTGACAGAGATGGCAGGGGTTTGCTAAGCAGCAAGGCTGTGTGACTCCATCCTCGTGGAACTGCTCCAGCACTGACCAGACGCACTCCTTCCAGGTCAGGACAGTGGGAGCTTGAGCCTTACTCTGTCCAAACAGCTTTGGACCAGACTTTGCTGCTGTCTCCTGCTCTGTGGTCCCGTTATCTATGGCAGCTTGGTTGGAATGGTGTTGCTCAGACCTCTTGGGCAAGTCACTGCAAGCCCTGGTTGCTGGGAGATCCTGTCTGCTTATCGCAACTCCAGCCAGTGCTATGACTTGCAAGACGCAGCATGCTGAGGGCCCTCACTAGCACCTTGTCTCTCTAACTTTGCTATGGGTTTGTCATGGGCAGGCTCACTGTCACCCCTTTCCCCCTTCAAACCTGGTTTAAAGCCCCCTCAATGAACTCAGACATCTCCTGGGCTAGAATTCTTTTCCCCTTAGACTCGGGTGGACTCCATCCAAGCCAGGCTCCAAGTAAACCACCCTGTAGTCAGAAAAGCCAAAATTCCTGCAGTGGCATCAGGCTGTCAGCCATGTATTTATCAAACAGACTTTCCTGGTCCTCTCAGTATCCCTCCCTGCAACTGAAGGGATTGAGAACATCATCTGTACTCCCGCTCCATCCACTGCCCTTTGGTATTTGTAATGTTTGTCACAGTTGTTGGTTCTTGGAAGAATGCAGTGTGTGCTGCTAAATGGGGATGGAAAATGCAACAGCCGCATCCATGTATATTGAAATGCATTGTGTAGCATTACAGAAGTGTTTTCATAAAGCTGACATTCAGAAAAACATTCAGAAATACATATACTATAGCAATACTAGACAACATCTGTTAATATTTTATGCTTTTTTAAACTCACAGCCCTTGGAGAAGGAGAGATTTGACAGTGAAATATTCAATTGATTTCAGCAGCAGTGGGTCAGATCCACAAATCAGGCCATTGATGTAATTTGTCCCTAGAGCTTTAGCTGTCTATGGATGCTGGTAAGGTACTGGTGCCTGTTGTTGCCTGCCCTTGGCAGCAAGAGCACTCCCCATTTGTAAGGAAGTAATCTAATTTTATTCATCTTCTTGCTTCATCTTAGACTTTATTGCCATCTGTCTTCATGAGGTAGATAGATCGTTTGAGTGTAGCCTTCTGTACTGTCGTTGTCTTTTGTTTCCCTTACAGAGAGCTTGTGTAGATACTCACTGCTGTTACTGAAGTGGACTGGAGTTTTAAACCTGTTGCCTGTCCTCTTCATCTCGTCGTAACACAACCTGTTCTCTTGGCATGACAAAGTAGAAGCTTCCTCTGCTCAGCCTAGTGACATGTCACCTGGTCACCAACCTTTCATCTCCTCTTATAATATCCATGCTGAGTAGTCCTTACAGATTGACTCTGTGATAGACAGTCTGTGTGATGTCTGATTGGCATAGATGGACAGAGGTTGCTCCAAAAGTAATGCCTCCTATTTATTTCCATGGAAACCAACAGATACAAAGAGCACAATATTATTGTTTGATAGAGCACATTCTCAGCTACAAAACACTGTTTTTCAACACAGATACCACCATTAACAAGCATTTGCAAGCTGTATTCATAAAAATCTGCCTGACCTATAGGAACGTGGCTTGTCTTTCACATTGCTGTCACCACTGCTGAAACACACCATGCACCACCTCAGTGTGTTCACATCCTCTGTTCGGTCTCCATTGATGGAATGTCAATGGGTGCCATTTTTTCTGCATGGAGGAATTTAGTCCCACCCCTCTACTCCATTCATACTTCCATGTCAGATGCCATTCTTTCCGATTGCCCCCCTACTGCCATCTGTCATAAAGCAAAAAAATATAATGAAATATTGACGGGAAGGTTCAACTTCTACTGCCATCCCAGCACCATCCACCTCTGATGTTGTGGGCCAACATCATAAAATAGGAGGCATTACTTTCAGAGCAGCCCTCATAACCGAGAATGTTTGAATTAAGTGTGCAGCTGTCTTGATAGCCTGACAGTAACTTCAGCAAAGGGTGGCAGTGCCTAGGCAGAATGTGTCTGAAAGCAGGATTCCCAGTCTGGGAGGTGGAATTACTTCTCTCTTTGTATCTTGATTATTTATTTTTGCTGTATCAACTCTAATGCTGGGCTTTTGTGTTCACATCAGCACTTGGTGGAACCATATTGGTGGCCCTTTTGATGGAGGTGAGAGTTTGTCATTGGTGTAAGGAGATTTCATTGTTGTATCAGTTCTGTAGTTCTTTGACACTCCTATGTAAATATGGTAAATCCAAACCAATCCATGTATTTGCATCTCTCCGAGGATCTGCTTTGAAATCTGCATTTCAACAGCCTTTGTAACCGTACCTCAACACAATGCAGATAAGAAAGTGCTTTCTGCCATCCCTGTTAAAATGCAAGACAGCTTTTCCAGCTGGACATAACTGCGTACCTTCACTGGTCTCCCCACAATTGGGATTTTTCTTCCTTTCCAAGAGTGAGCAGTGCCATCATGCCACCAAGCATGGCAGCAGCTGACACAGGGATTAAACTGCTTCTTCCTTGCTCTCTGCCTGGAAGATAATTCTTGAAGGAAGTACAGTAGGATTTAGGAAAAATTTCTTCTTCAAGAGAGTGGTCAGACACTGGAAGGGGCTGCCCAGGGAGGTGGTGGAGTCACCGTCCCTGGAGGTGTTCAAGAAACATGTAGATGTTGTACTGAGGGCCATGGTTTGGTGGGGAAGTACTGGTGGTAGGTGGATGGTTGGACTGGATGGTCGTGGAGGTCTCTTCCAGCCTTGGTGGTTCTATGATTTTCAGCACATGTACATATTTAAGGCATTTTTTAAAGTGTGTTTCTGAACTTCATATTTAGAAACCTGCTTATTCAAGCTTATGCTTTGCTAAGTTCTAGGAAATGAAATTAACTTGAAGAGCAACTTACTGTAATTTACTGTGAACAAGTTGTATCTGTAACAGAAGCTTGCTGGCACATGCTGCTTTAGGTTGGACAAGGGATATGAGTGTGTGTATCTTTCTGCTATGTGGTAAGACTCCACGTGAGGATAGAGGTCCTGGGGCCTCAGAGGAAGACTGATGTCTTGCCTGAGGAGGAAATTCAAGGTGTGCGGTCATGGTTGATGTAAAAGCCATTCTGCTCACCCTGCCCTTTGGGCAGTCTGCCCTTCCCATCCTGCATAGGTCAATCCTTTAGGTCCATCTCATACGCTGTGGACCTTGCGTTAAAGGGGAGAATGCACTGCTGGAGGTGTGCCAGTTTCTGATTCCAAATGTTGGTGCATCTTCTCAGCTTCTTTCATGCTTTCTCTGGCGATTGCTTCCGTGAATACAAAATCTGACAAATAATTGCATTTTGAAGGGCATGCTTAATGGAGGTCCATAAAAATGATTTACAGGCAACTGCAAACTGAACTATTACACTAAAGGATAAAAAGCTTCCTTAATGAGCTGTACAAGACAGTTATTGATGTATTTATGAAAACATTCCCCAGTACATGCAACCAGGGGAATTCAAAGATAAATATTTAAAGATTGTCTGACAGTTTTTGAATGTAGCAAAACTCGGGTTCCTCTGGTTCCTCTGTAGGGCAGTAAATGTCTTGAAACAAAAGTATGTGTGATTTGTAACAGAAGAGAACAAAACCTGTCTTAAAACTAGATGTCTTTCTATGTGACAATGCTTTGTTCAACCTAAGAGATAAAGCAAGGAGAAAATAGGCATGGGAAGCTTAAGATATTAATAAGGTAAGCCAACATTTTTTTTCTATCTAGGTAATTTATTAGAATGGTGTCAAAGAAATGTACTTAAGATGATGAAATGTAACAACAGTTTTGCGTTTGATTGAGTTTCCTTCCATCCCATCATTGCTGTACACAATCAGGTTATTCAAGTGTGATCTTTAAGTGTTCACATTGTGATTTATAATCTTGATCTTCGCACCCCAGGGAGAGAAAAATTGGTCTGTTGTTATGAATCTGATTAATATATAGAACAATGTGTGCCCTTTTGGTATTTATTACACACATGTGCTTTTAGTTTGGATTATCTCATTGTTACTTGCACTTTGCAGGCATACTGCATTACTCTCTGAGTAACAAACTGTAGAAGCATTCTAAGTATTGGGGCTGACACTTGGTGTGGCATCACCTTGTCATTGGTGCGCTTTATATCCTTGACTGGCTTAATAATTGATAATTTTTAAATAATATGGTTTTCTTTAGGACCACAGCTGCTGTGTCATGTAACTCCTCCTGCCATACAGAACGAAGATCTGGCTCATGCTATTAAATAAGCTCTAGAGTCTTTTTTAGACTTCTTCCACCACATTGTTTCTTGGGCTACAGACTGAGACTGGGCTATGGAGCCTTTTCCTTTGAAGGTTGGTAGAAGGAGTGAATGAGGGACAGGGGCTGTGCTAGCCAGCCTGTGAAAGGTGCTGGCAGCTGCCCTGAGTGTTGCTCATGGGTAGAAGAGCTGCATTAGCAGCCAGTGCTGAAGGTTAATAGAAGAGTTTTAGTCTTGGGGGATCTCTTCTTCAGCACCAAGAAGGGTTGTGATGAAGCTGAATTTCCCCCTGGGTGACGATGCTGGTCCCGTTTTCACTTACAAGAACATGGAATATATTCATCAACATTCATTAACTTCATGGATCTCAAGGAAGCACTCATAACCTCCACTAAGACTTCTGAGTTGTAAGTGTAGTATGGGGTAGTATTTAAGCTTTTCTAGCTTTCTGCTGGGATATAAGGGTTTGGGTTTCTTTCTTTGTTTTCCTTGATGTCATTTGATTGCTTCAAATTTTACTTTTTTGGCTTATTTTTCCTGTTTCATTTCCCCTGTAAGGACGCAGCAGTTCACATGCACCAAAGTCTCTGTAATAGTGTCCTTACAATGAAAGGGGATTTGTGTACTAAGGATTGTATCAGTGAAAAACTAGTGTTGGATTTTTGCTATGTGGGAATGTAAGGCAAGGAGAGCAGAAAAGGAATAGCCAATACTTTTGATAGTTAAGGAAGCACAAGGGTACACATACAAGTCCTGAGCCTTGGAAAGGTTCTCAGTCCAGCTCTGTATATCTGACTCAGTATGGAACAGCCTGTGTTAATTTAACTTAAATCTCTCCTGCACCAAATTGTAGGTGGGAAGTCTGTTGATCAAAGCCAGACTTTTAAAGCAGGTTTCCTGTAGTAGTGTGTAAAATCAGTCTTTGTACAAGAGTAGTTCTGTCACCTGCCTTGCAAGCAAATTACATTATGCAATTTAGAGCCCAAGTATGGCTTAACTTCAGTGGATAAATCTCATGCCTGTTGTGAAAGCATTCATGTCCTTGGGGCCTGTATTTGATTTCTCAATATGTAGGAACAATAGAAATTTGAAGATTTTGATTGAAATGCAACCCATGGATTATGCACGTAACCATTTGCAGCCTTTACTTATGCACCTGTTGTGAAGACGCATCCACACTAAGGAACTGCAGCTCAGCCTCTTTGCTTGGCTGCAGTGCCTTTTGGTGTAAGCTAGTGGAGATGTTTTGCCTCTATCAGAAGAACTGAAGCACTGTTCTTCCAGGGAGGCCGGCAGCAACAAAGAAAGAAGGATGCCCTGAATGGCTGTTGGAGGCTGTCAGACTGTTATATCTCTTGTATTTACTGCTTTACTTGTTGCCTTTGGAAGATTATTGCTGTCAGTGCTTGAAGGACCCTGCTCCACAGTCACCTAGATGATCTCACCTTCTATTCTGTATTGTTTTCAGAAAATACAATGGTTAGCATGTTAATGGTTAACATACAGTTTTAGCAGCTTCAGTTGCATTATAACTCAAAAATTCTGTCAAGAAGAACTTAGATTGAGCTTCAGATTCTGACAGTGTCCTGAAGACAATCTTACTGGCTTCTCCCAGGTGACTTGCGTTTCCATTCTGCAGGCTGGAGCAATGTGATGCTGAGGTGATCCAGAATTTCTGACTCTGTGCAGATCAGCCCTGTCCCTGAGCAACCACCAGGCAGGTACGATTTAGATGAGGGTACAAAAGCATGGAGACCCCTCAGATTTATGGGTGCCTCAGTCACCTAGAGCAGATTGTCTGTGAGATGAGAGTGCACAGAGACCACAGTTGGATATTGTACACCTCTGGAGTAGTTACCTTGGCAACTATCATACTGTGTGCGGTTTGGTTGCGAGGAACTGGCACAGCAGAGAAGTGTGACATGTGAGACATAATCCTCCGTGCATTTCCGAAGATGGCAAGCAGGTGATGGCGTGAGCATTTCTGCTGTTGGCAGCGTAACGGCCACGAGCTCATTGCTGTAGCAGCCCTACTCTCACAATTTAAATTCCTCATGTTAACAAAAATGAAGAGCTGTGCAGTGGTACATGTTATCAGCACTTTTTCTGGAGGAGTTCCTTGAGAATGAAGGTGAATAAAACCATCCTGCTTACCTCACCACCTCCCACTCGTTTTGCCTAAAACGCCTCATTGAAATTTCTTAGCAGAGCAGGGCTGTGCAGCTCCTGGAGGATCCTCTTAGATCTTGGTTGGTGGGAGGTGGATTTGCCTGGGCTGCTGACTTCTTTTTCTTCAGAGACCTCGGTAAGCTGTGTGAGTTCCCAGGGCACCCATCCCATCCCCCTCCCAGCCCAGGGGAGCCCACATGGCTCAGAATAATGAAGGCCCTTACTGAGGGTGTCAGGGTTCACGATTCCTCTCCTCTAGTTCTTGTGATGATTCTATAAGGCGCCAGTAGGGCTTGTTAACAGAGCTGATCAATGAAACTTGTGTGCAAGGATCGCTAAGATCAATTCTGCAATGAATCAAAGAGTCCTTCCAGTATTGACTTTCTTTTTAAACAGCAAAAACTGGAAGAAAAAAAAATATAAGAGTATTCACCACTATTGGTGTGTGTGGCTGAGCCGTCCCTGAAGGGCAGCAGTCTGCATGCAGCTGTGCCAGGGGTTCCAGGTGGCACAGACCTCAGAGACCCCCGAGTGAGGAAGCAGAGATGGGGTTGCTCATGGTGCTGTATTTTGGCCCATGCTCAGTGCGTCACTGTTGTTTGAATCTTAAAAAGATTGCCCCCTCCTCGTTCCATTTTAGTTTCCTGGTCGTAGCTTTTGTCTTTCCATAGCAAATGTGGTTCCTCAAGCATTGCAGAGTACGGGCGCTTTTACTTGACTTTGAAATATTTTAAGCCTGATTCTCTTTCACTTAGCTTTCACTTCTAGAAATGAAAAATATCAGAATAGATGGAGTTGCTCATTTTCTGTGTAATTCAGTGAGAACTCTGTCAGGTCAAGTCTAGCACAGACAAGAGGCCCCTCACCGCTGGGTAGGAAGAGACAGCTTGGTAGTCTGCATTCCAAGTCAAGGTGCATTTCCAGGAGAGGTGGGAAGGGGGGTGGCAAAGCAAGTTTCACAGAACTCTCTTAGTTCTCCTTGGTGGAGTAATCCCTGTTAAAAAGCTGACTGATCAATGACCATAAGGAGATATACCACTGTCTTGTACAGGCTTACTGTACTTGGAAGTGCAATCAGTGTTTTAATGACTGTTCCCTGCTGCAGTATGTTTAACTGCATTGATTGATACCTTAAAACTGTGGCTGTTCATTAGGCTTTAAAAATTTTCCTTCTTTATGTGTTGTATGTGGGAGTGTAAGCCATCAGCTTATGTAAAATGTAACGTTGTCTTTTGGGATACCCACTCATTTAAAAATATATATATATGAAAAAAGATCAGGTGGGTTCATTCGTCAAGGTGTGAATGCTTAAGACCATTTTACTAACGTGAAACCAAAATCTGGTGATTTTAGGGGAATCACAGAATCACCAAGGTTGGAAAAGACCTCCAAGATCTTCCAGTCCAACCATCCACCTACCACCAATATTCCCCACTGAGCCATATCCCTCAGTACAACACCTAAACATTTCTTGAACACCTGCATGGTTGGTGACTCCACCATGTCCCTGCGCAGCCCATTCCAATGCCTGACTACTCTCCTGGAGAAGTGTTTCCTAATGTCCAACCTGCATTGGAGTTAACATTCTGTTGTGTTTTAGTGAGTAGAGCACAGTGTAGGGTGGGTTTCTTGTACAAGTGCATCTATTCATTCAGCAGCAATACAAACCCACGTCAGTATGGTTTTCAGCACACCCATGGGTGTGGATGGGGTTGCTGGTGCTCTCAGGTCTGCTGCTTCCCGCTGTAACAAGCAGCCTGAAAGCTGCAGCTTGCTGTGTGTGTTCACACAGCCTGTCAGTCTGCTGCTGCCATTTGATTTAGGATGATGAAAGCAGGAGCAAAATCCAGCTAAAAGTGAAGTGAGTTGTGTTGGATGGATTTGTAACTCCTGGTGACCTGAGGAAGGAGAGACGATGCCGCCGGATGTCACCTGGCGGTGGGCAGACACCTCAGCCCTGGCTGTAAGTACGGGAGAGTTTTGCAGCTGCAGTCTTCCTTTTCAGCTTTGTTCTCACAGCTCTGGGCCTTCTGGTCGGATCCATGCAGGGCTGCCGTGCCGTGTGTCAGTCAGTGCCCTCCCACAGGCTGGGAGCTCTGTACAATTTGCCCTTTTGAAACATGATCCTTTGTTCCTACTGAACTCGGGGCCACTATCCCAGGAACCTCATTCCATTTTCCAGCTGTCTGAAATTGGGCTTTCTGCTGCAGAGGATTTTCTTGCCATATCAGAGATTCCCTCTCCCTCCAGGCTTTTTATTGCTAAAACAGTAGGCTATGAATGCTGCATCATGGTGCATACAGGTGTGTGTATCAGTGTTTGTGCCAGCACACTGCAGGCGTTATCTTATGCTGTGCATTTGTGAAAGTGCTGTGAATGTTCTGTGGGTTATAACACTCAATTGCACGGTGCATCTTCCCAAATTCCCACAAAGAACAGCAGAACTGACAGCAAGAGATGCACTAACAAAATCACACGGAGCTCTTGCCAAGCAGAGGGCAGTTTTGTTCCTAGGCACTGAAGGACAACGATGACCAACAACATGCTTGCTCCTATATTAATAGGTTTTATTTCACCATAAATCTTACCGCACACCCTGCAGCTTGTTGTGCCTTTGCCACACTAAACCGTCCTGCAGGACGTTGCTCACATCTTGTTCACGTGCTGTCCTTTCTGATCAACCTGCCAGGCGATGGAGCAGGATAGGGATGTCAGGGCAGAACTGACCAGGAGGTACGGACTGCTTCAGCCAGGAGGAACAACACTGACTCCTGTGTTTTATCTGGCTGCTGGCTGTGGGAATCCTGCCAACCAGCTGGTGAAAACGGTATAAAATCTGACTTTGTGTAATATTACACTTGTTTCTGTGATCCTTGCTTTTAGCAAATAGTTCATTCCTAACCGCTGTTGGGAAGCAGGCAGACTGACAGTGCTGTGAGTGCACGTGGGCTCTGCTCTGCAGACACAGCCTGTGTTTCCAGGGTTGTACTCCATCTCCCTTCCATGCTTTGGTACTCAGAAAGGATTAACTTTGCCCTCAGTGCCTTTACACAAACAGCACTAAAATATTTGAAGGAATGTGATTTTCTCTGGGGCTGGATGGAATTAAAGCATTGTACTTGTCGTGATTTAAGGTTGTTTCTGATGATGGAGGCTGGCTGAGGTTTCTCACTTCTGCTGTCCTCTCTTGCATGCCTTGTTTCCTACAGTCTGTGTAACAAGCTTTCCCAGGGGAAATCTCCCAGCAACAGCATGCGCTGATGATGCTGTGACGCCTGGCTGTCGGAGTTGTTGCACACAAATAGGACTGACAAGTGAAACAGAAAATGTGAGACTATCTGATGTTCCAGGGAGGATGGCTGAAGCATGGCCACTGCAGGAACGCGGCTCAGTTAAACTTGCTTCTCCCACAGCAAAGATCATTAGGTTAAAAAACAGCTGGTCTTTTGACAGGCCTGCTTTCCAAATGAGACAGCACCAACACCAGCTTTCAGTTTTAAGAAGCTGCCATTATTTATCCCTTTAAATCACTGATTTTATTAGTTCTGCTGGCAGCTTTCTTAGCTGAATCTGCATTTTGTGTAATTTGTTGTAATTCACTTGTGCGGGCAGGTTACTATTTTCTTTGTGCTTGTAACTGTGATTACAGTGTTCAGACTTTCCAACCCTAGCACTGTACCCAGGGTAGGCAGTGTCACCTGTTGAGGTTGCCCAAGAGCTCCCACTATAAATCCTAATTTCTAATACATCCATGTATCTCTACAGCAGTCCCTGTGCAGACTTGTTGCTGGCTCACGCCTGCCAGTACTTCACAGAGATGCAGGTGAGTGTCTCAATTAAGCAGGTGAGCTGGAAGGTGCTTTCCCCATCATCGCTTGCAGACTGTCTCCCTGTCATCTCCTTCTGTCTGACATACCTGATTGTTTTTGCTGGGCCGCAGTGTGCAGAAATGACTGTGGCAATAATTCTTCTGCTCTCCTTAAACCTTTCAGATGCCATTGGTGGACTTTTCACTGCTGGACAGAAGGCATTTGTGTGATTGCTTGTTGTGAAGTACCTTCTGCAGAGACTGCCTGCAGTTTTGGAAGGCAGCTGGATAGCATCATGCATTAGTAATCTAATGACCTTTACCCCTCGGCACCATTTCCTCACATCTTGAACAGCTTGGCAATACTAGGAAAGCATCCCATGGTTCAGTACAGTTGTGTAATAGAAGTTCTTCTCATTACATTTCACTCATTGACTGATTTTATCTCAAGAGTAAGCACAGCAGCTAGAAATCACAGGAAGCCTCGGAAGAGAGTTGGATTAATACCTGAAGGCAGTTTCCTCTGGAAGTGAGCTTTCCTT
This sequence comes from Gallus gallus, assembly GCF_016699485.2. Classification (NCBI taxonomy): domain Eukaryota; kingdom Metazoa; phylum Chordata; class Aves; order Galliformes; family Phasianidae; genus Gallus; species Gallus gallus. The sequence goes on along the minus strand of NC_052543.1, from coordinate 1,233,310 downwards.
CGAGGCATGGAGCAGCACTGCTGCTGTGGCTGCTGCACTGGGGCTGCAGGAAGTCCCTCTGTGCAGACAAAACTCATTCTGGGAACATGCAAAGAACACAGAGTTTGGACCCAATTACTCACTCTGCCATCTTTTTTTATCCTCAAGGATGGGGGGGAATCCTTTATCAGTGCATAGTAATCGTCTTGATGTCCAATGAAAAGAGCAATGACAAACATTTCCTTGCCAGACAATGAGTATTGCAGGCAGACAGCTGGGTTACTTTCCACCTTTGCACGAGCACATCTGCTCAACGAGCACGGCGTGCATTCGGAGATACCCGAGCACGCAGGGCTGACATTTGCTTTTCAGAAGCGCCCCCCTGACAGGCACTTGAATGCTCAGACACCCGTGTGAAAGGTACACAGGACATCAGTGGGACGAGCTGCGTAACTCACACCAATGACACGTCTCTTTTCACTTGCAGTATTTATAGCTGGCAGTGATTTCCCATTGCGCACTTTTGCTTTAGGAAGGACTTCTAAAATATCAAGAGTTTGTTCCATACAGACCTTTTCCTTTGGGTACATGAAGGAGGCTGATGTCAACGGCAGCTCTCGGACGTGGCCCTGAATACACAGCAGTACGAGCCATTCTGCTTGTGCATGTGGTCAGCTTTTGCTTCAGTCTTCTTGTGCTTCTGCTTGTGCTTCAGGCAGCATGACTTTCAGAGCTCTTCATTTTATTTTATGGCTAATTTCACGAATTCATTAGGGGCATTGTAGTGGCAGTGCTCAGTCACAGCCTGAAACAGTGATGGAGCACCTGGTGGGAAGGCAGGGCCAACCCAGGGGAGTTCAGGTGCACGTAGTGCTGCTGAGTGACTAGAAGGGATGGAGTCAGTATCCACCCCTTCCCAGCCCTCATTTAAGGGTTGGCAGTGGAGCTGAGGGTATCTTTTGCTGGAGATTCCTGCTTACCTGCGGCCTTCTAAGAGTAAGCAGCTCTTTTCCTTAATTTTTGCATCTGTGGCTGTTGCATTTGGGCTCATTCTCATTTGGAGTAGCTAAAGACTTTGACGCCCTGCTATTATCCTATTATAGCGTTGCAGGCATTAATAATAGTTAAGGAGATTTAAATCCATTATGACTGTAACACTGGGCAGGCTGCAGGGGTGTGCAGATGTCATCTCCATGTTCTTCTGGAGGAATTTTGGATGCTCAGTAGCAGTGATGCCAGTGTTGGGGCATGCACCCAGAGCACCCCTGTCTGGAGGAAATGTAGTTCCCCACATCTTGCAACGCACAGAGCTGTGAGAACACCAGAATGCCTGAGCACTCATCTGCTGCCCAGCTCTTGGCTGCTGCTAGATGCAGCTCGTGACTTTGAAACCAGTTGTTTGCAAAAGAGCTCTGTGCCATGCCCTGCAGGGCGAGCAGGGCCTCGTGCTGCAGCTGCTGACTAATGCATGACACCTCTGCTGTGAGGCAGTTGTGTTCACTCACCGAGGTCAGGGTGACTCAAAGCAGCACATGTTCCATGTCGATGCCCAGAGGCAGCTGCTGTTTTACATCATGACAATGTCAATTATCACCTACAACACTCCTGTAAGGAGTAAAATGGCATTGACAAAAGATGCAATTATTTGGCTGTTTGCTTTCTCAGTCCTCTGCTAATGTCAGTGTCTGGTTGTCTCTCTGATGATGCCTTTAAACCACATGTGTGACAGCTACACTGCGTTGAAAAACACAGCTTTCCCCACCTGTGTGTGCATGAGGAGATGTGCTGTTGCAGAGATGCCCTGATCTTTCTGAGCACCACTGTAACGCTGCTGGAGAAGCTCAAGGGGGGATTGTGTCCTTTCCAGTGGAGGCTGGAGGTGCAATATTGATCTCAGCCCCCATCTCTTGGATAGCTGGAGTGTCAAGCACTGGGTAGAATTGCTGTAAGTGCGCTGGCTCTTGCTGTGCTCCTGGCCGTTCCTCTGCTTCATGTCTATGTGCTTGGGCCTTTGGAGCTGGCTGCTGCACCAGCCCAGCTCTCGGAGGTGTCCCCCAGCAGCTGCTGCCTGGGGTTGCTTGGGCTGCTCGCAGGAGCTGAGGGCACAGCCCAGCCCGCTGTGCTGGCAGAGGCTGATAGCCTGCCCAGAGCAAGTTTTTCTCCTCCACCACAGTCATCTGACCTGTCCTTAGAACGGCATCTGCTTTTGGGGGGCAAGACCAACAAAAAACAACAGCAACAAAAAGCTTTTGTGATTCATCTCTTATTTAGAGCATGTGCTAATGATGAATTTGGGTGCATCCCATCTTGTCTCTAGGAACAGCTGGAATAACTTCTGTGTTTTTGCATTGGAAACAACAATGTTGCCGAATCATAGCTGTTCTTTGTGAATCTCTCCATTTCTTTAAGTTGTCAATTTATGGAAAAGTGGAAGAATCTGGTAGTGAAACTGAAACTTCTTGTTTGATCATTTTGGTACCAGCAGATGTGGGGAATTCATTCCAGGACAAGTTTATTGCCTACGTTCACGTTCTGACATTGCCAAAATGAGCAGAAATAAAAGCCTTCCCCACCCCCCTCAAGTTTTTAAATATAATGGGAAATGTTTTTATTCTTTGGAGTTGTGGCAGAGTCTGCACAATTTAACCTTGCAGACTTATCCTGTTCAACCACAGGTCGTGTGCTGCTGTCCCAGCAGCTGGGGCTGGATCCATGCAGTCAGTCTGCACACGACGTGGAGGTTTGCTGATGCTGCACAGTTGGGTGCAGGCAGTCATCTGCAGAGCCCTCACGCCTTTGTATCATCCAGCCTGATACTCATAGCGCTGTTTTACTAAGCCCAAAGCCTTTACTGGTTACACATGCTCTGCGTCATTCCTTCCATTGGCACGTGCTCCGTTCGGCATTCTCTCATTCACGTACGACACAGGGAAGGGATTGTATACTCCACTGTGATACCACTTACATCTCCTCCTTTGTTTCTAGGCATGTAATTACATATGGATTTGGACCTTAACAAACCATGGGTTGCTTTAGGTTACACTTGCTCCTGCCTCAGCCTAACTACGTGTTTTCATTTAGATTTTGGCAAGACCTTTGTCTGGCCAGCTGGCTTTTGTGCTCGAGACCATCCTGTCTTTTGTCTTGAGTTACCCTTCCTTCTTCCCAACTGCAGCCCTGACTGCACTTGCAGTAACAGGGATGAATTTATCAAATGTTTGTGTATTCACACAATTAAAACGCAGATATTGATTTGTTACTTTGATCTCTTGGCTTCCCTTACCAGAATGTAGGCATGTAGACACAAATACAGGGTGTGGAGGATCTGTTGCAAAGGGCAATTTTGATCTGGCCGTAGCAGCGTGAGCCATCTGTTGATTGGCCTTTGTCAGCCAAATTGTGCTACTAGTTGGCATAGTGAATATGTATGCAGCACTCTGCAGGACAAAACTCATAAATTCAGATTGCCTTGCATGAACTTATATATGCAGTTCAGCTCCACAAAGAGAAAGAAAAAGAAAAAAACTGCATACATTGCTTATGCAACAAAATGTTGCTTATTTATAGTGGCATTTACAAGGTGCAGGGAAAGCTGATATCCTCCTCAATGATGAGGGCTGAAAACCTCATTAAAATGTGTTATAACATCAAGTGATGCATTTCTGCCCCTACTGCTCCATTTTAACACAGGTAATTGGCTGCAGAAGCAATCTCTGTTCTTGTAATACAGAACAGCAAAATGCTGTGTAAACCTTGGTAAGAGGAGTGTAAGATAGCACTTGGTAGCAAACCCCATTATGGATCTTGGGACGGTTTTGGATGCTGTGCCAAGGCAGAAGCCACCTTCAACCAATGTGGCAGAAGAAGGAGACAGCAGTATTTCTTAAAGCCAAAAGCAACAGTGGCTCTGAGCAAGCCGTTGGCCACGTCACCATGTGCAGTGAGATTACCTTTCCTTTCACCTTGGAATCAGCTACAGCTCATTTTGTCATCTGGTGATTTCACATGGACAGCAAAAGCAAAATGGTTTTAAGATGAAGGAGGGAAGATTTAGGTTGGATGTCAGGGGGAAGTCCTTTACTATGGGAGTGGTGAGGTGGTGGAACAGCTGCCCAGAGAGGCTGTGGATGTCCTCCCCTGGAGGTGTTGAAGGGGCCCTGGGCAGCCTGGTGTGGTATTAAATGTGGAGGTTGGTGGCCCTGCCTGTGGCAGGGTGTTGGAGCTTCATGATCCTTGAGGTCCCTTCCAACCCAAGCTGCTCTATGGTTCTATGAAATGTAGGGTGGAAGGAACATAATGTTCAAGGGTGTTTATTGCTGGTATGAGAAGGTGGAACTCTTGCTTTAACACCTGTTAGTTGTGTTAGTGTTATGGGAGGAGCACAAGTACAAACTACAGGATTATTCTTTTTAAAGGAAGCTCAGCTATTTCATTCGTGTTTTTAAGTGGGTCAGTGAAGGCACGGATGTTTGATCAGAGGTGATGGATGAGTGACACAGGAACACACTCTGCAGCCTTGTTTTCCAAAGCAGTGCCCGATGTGAATCAGAGGAATTGACCCCAGAGATACAGTTCCTGGGGTGCTGTGTTGCTGCTGTGCCATGAAAAAGGAAGAGATTCACAAAGGAGTGTTTCTGAGACGCAGTGGCTGCACAGTACAAACCCATGCGCTGGAGCTGCAGCCACGTCATCACCTGCTGTCCTCTGCCGGTGCTCTGAAGTCCAACACCGATAGTTTCAGAGGACCACAGCAGGGAACACCTCCCTCCAGAAGTCCAATGGAAGCTTATGCCCGTGAACTTACTGAGCTGTGTGCCTGGGGAGCGGCAGAAGATACCCACATTCATTGACTTCCTGCCAGCGGTGTCCTTCAGTGTCGATTCACACACTGTGCTTTGGGCTGCCTATGGCACTGCCAGGCGCTGTGCAGGGGCTGCCCGGTGCTGAAGGGACAGCTGTTGGTTTTCTTCCCTGCCGTCTGTTGGGGTATATCGGGATTTCCTCCCAGCGCAGCAACACCAATTCACAGAGAGCCAATGGAAACGTGACGGTTGGGATCTGGTTCTTCAAAAAGGAGCGTTGTGGTTTATCGTTGTTTGTTTTCTTCATTAACATCCTCAAAATGGCAATAAATATCCAGGAGTTGTATTTTGTTCTGCTGAAGTAAGTGCAGTTATGCTCCATGACTTAAACTGTGTTTTCTGCTTAAATGGCTTTACGTTCTAACTGGTCAAATATAAGGAACGGGCTGTTGAATAGTGCAGCTTATCCTTCTGCTTTGACTTATTTGCTGCTCTTCTGCAGTACGTAGCAAACCTTACAAATAATTCTGTAACTCTCCAACATCAAATTTCTACAGACAAACGTTGGTGTGCAGCCCTTGCCTTTTGGTATGTAAGCTTGGGCAGGGTCACTAAGGAGTACCTACAATCCCAACGCAGGCAGACCTGTTGAAAGGCAAAAACTGCTATGATTCCTTCTGTCTCTGTCAAAACCAGAGCTCCACGTTACACAAATGCAAGTGACAAAAGCATGGGGAGAAATACAGAGTGCAGTTCTGTGCTCTGGTGCAGCTGGAAGTGGTTACAAACAGTTTGCAAGTCACACTGACTGGTGTGAAGCTCGAGTAATATTCCACCATTGGATTAATCCTATTTGTTCTAGCATAATGGTTGCAAAAATCAGATTTAGACAAGAGTACAAGTAATGCGAGATTAGCAGGCTTCTCACTCAGCACGTGAAGGACAAGCTGTTGGCACTGTCTACACAGAGAGCAGCAGCACCCCTGCAGTCTCCAGCAGACACATGCTTCTGCAGAGGGGCGCACTGAGCTTCCCTTGGCTGTGCTGGGGCTCCCAGCTCTGCAATGGGAACCCAGCACCTCCCTGTGGATGAGAATCCAGAGCTGGACAGCCACAAACAATGGTCAAACTAATGTTAGAACAGGTGTTTCTACTTCCTTGTGTGACACAAACTGTAAATTCAGTCCGGGATTTCACTGTAAGCCCCTCCCCCCCCCCAAAAAAAAACAACCACAACAACAGAAAAGATACGTTTCCAAATCATTTATTTCCTGAAGTATCAGACTACCCATCCCCATCATTTTACACAACACAAGATAAGGATACGAACAAAGTGAATTTATTTACAAAGCTATTTGACAACTGCACTATGCTATACTAATACATTTTAGTGTTAACTAATTCGCTATGCTATCTACTCCATTGTTTGCTGGCTCAGTCTCTGCATTCAGTCTCTGCATGTAAGTTCAGACAGGCGCAGTCATCTGGGCTCTCCTCTTCCGTCCGTTTCCTCCGTGGCTGTTCCGGAGCAGCTGAGCATCGTCTCCTTGAAGGTCGGATGACAGGAGAAGGCTGAGCAAAACAAATGCAAAAGAGAAGAGTTGGTTGCCACCAGGTCAAGAGGGACAATCACAAAGAGAAGGGAAGAAAGACTTTGAACTGCAAAAGAGAAAGCTGTGTATGAACAGGTCTGTCGTTTGGTTCCGACCTCCAACTCCGGCTAAAGCATTTTGAAACTGTCAGAGCCCCACTGGTGGTTACACCCAGGAAGCGGCCTGTGCAAGAAACGCAGATGCAGAACATTTCCCGTCATCTTCAGCTCCTCCACTGCCCTGCCTTATCTCATGGGCACACCCCTCCCAGCCAGGATCGTTCTGTGTGCTGGGCCACGAGCACAGACACTGACATACCTCCCTCGGCGCAGAAGGCGCGTCCTCTTCTCCCCGACGATCTCCCAGCAGGTCACGCTTCCAAGAGCCGCTGTTCTTCTGCCGGCGCTGGGGCAGCACCGGGCGCTGATCCTGCTTCCTCCTGGAGAAGGGGGTCAAGTGATGTGCAAGGACTCCTCTGCAGCAAAGACAAAAGAAGGTCCTGTTACCGCTAGCCACCATCTATCAACTCCCTTGCAGTTCACGTACTGTCAAGACAAGAACTGCCTTGCCGTCCGCTATTTCCCTATCCACTGCCATCAGCCCCCCACAGCCCCAGGGCTGCCCTCCCCCTGCCCCTCGCACAGCCCGCACTGGGCTGCCAGCCCATCACCTGCAGCTGCCCTGGTGGGGCCGCAGCTGCAAGCGGGGCAGTGCGGGGCTGCTGGGGCTGCCAGGGAGGCGGCTGCAGCACGAGTACCTTCCTGTGAGCAGAAGGCGCGTCTTCTTCTCCGTGATGCTCTGCTGGCAGGACGGGTCTCTGCAGAGCTGCTGTTCTTCTGCCAGCGCCGGGGCAGCATCAGGTGTTGCTCTTCACCCCATGCTGGCGGGGAGAGTGGTGTCCCAGGACGCAGTGGCTCATCTGAAACAGAGATTCTTTTTAGCGACTTTCTATATCATACTCTATAAATTAACTACCTTTCAGTCACCCATCTTTCTATCCTCCATCCCCCTATCAGCTATCTGGCTATGATCTATGATCTACCAATAACCCACCTAGCTATCTGCTATCTGTTCACTACCTCTCCACCATCAGCTATCTATCTCACTATCTACATCGCTATCAGCTATCTACGTCACTATGAACTATCTACATCACTATCAACTACCCTGCTACCCACTATCTGTCTACGTCACTATCAACTACCATGCTACCCACTAACTATCTATGTCGCTATCAACTATCATCATACCCTCTAACTATCTATACAACAACTATCTCTATATCCTCTTCTTCATCAGCTACTTCTACCAGCCCCTGATCCCCCCCGGGGCTGCTCTCCTCCCGTCCCTCACACTGCCCGCTCTGGGCTGCCAGCCCGTGATCTCCCTGCTGGTAGGCGGGGCTGCTGGGGGCTGCTGGCGGCTGCCAAGTAAGCCAGGGGCTGCAGCACGGCCAGAGGAGGGGCTGCAGCCAAGGAAGCCAGGGGCTGCAGCACGGCCAGAGGGGCTGCAGCCACCACCGGCCCCAGCAGCACGGGCACTGCCAGCCAGGGGTGGCAAGGGCAGGCAGGGCGGCCCAGGGAGCCCGCAGCGGCGGTGGGCACGGCGCGAGGTTGGGCGCCGTGAGAGGCCGCAGGTGGCACGGTGAGAACACCGTGCGGACGGGCGCGATGCGGGCGGTGGGTGGCGGCAGCGGGCAGGGCGCCAGGAGCCGCCACGTGTCGCCGCGTGCTGCTGCAGCGGGGGCCGGCAGGGCGGCAGCGGCCGCTCGTGGCGGCGGACGGGCGGCGTCGGCCGGGGCTCTCCTCTTCGGCCCGGCTCTTCCTCGGCCGCGGAGGCGCGGGCGGGCATCGCCGCTGGAGTCGGCGGGACGGCGGAGGAGGAGCTGCAAGAAACGCGGAGAGCGGAGTCGGTCGGCACCGGGTCGAGGGGGAGAACGAGGAGGAGAAGCGGGACCGCGCGTCGCGTCGCGGCACGGAGAGCCCTCGGCTCCTCCGCTGCCCGGGCTCCTCTCCCGGCTCGCCCCTCGCCGCCAGGAGAACCTTCCGGGCGCCGGGCCGCGTACAGACACGGCCGTACCTCGCCGTGCGCGGAAGGCGCGTCCTCTCCTCGCCGGGCGCTCTCCGCCCTCCTGCGGCGTTTGCCGGGCACGCCGAAGGCCGAGCGGTCGTCGGCTCCGCGCCGGCTCTCCCCGCGCCGAAGGCGACCGCCCGTCTGCGTGCCGCGGCCCTCGGCGAAGGGCGAAGCGGCCCCCGAGGCCTCGGACGGCCCCTCCGCTTCCCGGGCGGGCGGCGTTCGTGCCGCGGACGGCTCCTTCGCCGGGCCTCGGCTCCGCGTGTGCCGGCGGCGGGCTGGCATGGTGCGGAGCGGCCGGGTCGCGTCCTGCCGGCTGCCCGCGGCTCCCGACTGGCTCCGGGTTCCAACCGCCCCCGCCGCGAGGAGCGCAACGGCCGCTCAGCCCCACGCGCCCACCGCGGCCCCGCGCTGCCGGAGCTCGAGGAGCGTTGGACGCCGCTCTCAGCCGCGGGGTTGCGGTGCGCGGTGGTGCCGCGTGGAGCCGGGGGTCGCGTCGGGCACCGACGGCGCTTCTGGCGGAGGACATCCTGTGGTTCTCCGTTTTGTGCTAACGATATTAAAGGGGTTCTCATTACAAGGAATGCCTGTCAGTGTTGCCTGGATTTTTGATTAAATCTCATTGCAGTACCATCTGCAAACAACACTCAACTGGGAGGCGCTGCAGAGAGATGCTGACAAATTGGAGGGCTGGGCAACTGCGCAGTTGATCTGAAGTTAAGGAGAGCAAGTGGTGGATTCTGCCGCTGGGATGGGACAGCCGTGGCTCTGTGCACACCCTGCGGGAGGGGAGGCTGCAGAGCAGCCCCACCAAAGGACTCTGGGGGTTCTGGTGAACGGCAAGTTGCATCTGAGCCGGCAGCGTGCCCCGACAGCCCAAAGGGCCAACCGTACCCTGGGGCGCATCAGGCCCAGCACTCCCCAGGAAAGGACCGTCCCGCTCTGCTCTGCTCTGCTCTGCTCTGCTCTGCTCTGCCCGGTGCAGCCCGTGAGAATGTCCGACACCGCTTCCTGAAGGGGTTGCATTCTGCTTGGGATCTGTACCCAGCAGTGCCCGCAGCCTGCCCTGCTGCGCCGTGAGAAGGCAGGTCCTAGCCTGGGCTCAGATGGCTGCAGGCCCTCGTTGCTGTTTGTTCCTAAGGCTTCCAAGGCGATGCTTTGGCATCCCCCACTTAGCCAGGTGCTGCTCCCCCCATCCCCTTGGCTTGCTTATGCGCAGCTATTCTGACAATCCCCGTCCCTTCCCTGAATGGTGTCTTCTGGAATGGGGCGATGACACACAGGTTTGGTACACACTCCTGAAAACATGTCCAAAGCCCCTTTGTCGGGGTCCAAACCTCTAATCTGTAGAGTGCAACCCCTGTTGTATCTATGTGGTGTCTCAAAAGCTGATTACACATTTTTGTCTGGCTGAGGTATTTTGCTCAAGGTTGAAGCTCTGCTTTATGTTCCAGATGTCCTGCTTATGCAGGATAATCAGCCTTCCCGAGACAAGGTGTTTCTCTTCAAAGATCCAAGGCTGCCATTAATAAGAAGCAGGGATAGACATCCTTGTGATGAGGCACGTGTCCAAAACAGCAACTGATTAGAAGAGACTGAGTGTCCCCCTGCCCAAACCTGGGTAATCCAGGAGTGTGATATCTCCCCAGATGACCACCAAAGATGACCAAAGACCCCCATGCAAGTGCAGAAGATTCCCGTATGTTCTGTAACCTCATACTTCCATAGCCCTACAAACAGGCAACAGGTAGGTGTGACTTCAGTGTTGGGTGAGCATGCAGAGAGTGTAAAAACTCCATGCCGTTGATTTGTGGAGATTTCCCACCTTGCGCCCTGTGCAGAATAAATCAATTTCCCCCCTCACAACGCTTTTTTTTTCAGATGTGTTTCAGGAGGTTTAAAGTTGACAACAGTTTTGGTGACCCAGACGGGACATTTGGATTGAACTTCACCCTTCTTCTCACCGCTGCCAGGTTGGTGTCATAAGCTGGACTCCAGCATGCATCAGATAATTTTTCCAGGGACTCCCCCTGTGATTCCCCAGCAGGTGCAGAGGAGCTGTTCAGTATCCAGTGGAGCGATATTGTAATGTCATAAGCAGGAACTGGGGGGATTGGTGCCTTAAAGTCGGCATTTTGGTATTTTCCTGCACGCTATTACAGTGATGACTGGAGTTCGGGGAGGTTGGTTCATTTGACTTAAGGGTATTATTGTTTTGCTGATCAGTAAGCTGGGTAATGTACAGTCCACGGAGGACAAAGTTCCCCAAATGACTGCGTTGTGGGATATTGAGGGAAGTCTCAGGGAGGCCTCGTAGCTTGAAGAAAACTGATAATGTATTGCAATCTCTGGTGTCCAGTATGTTTTTGGGAAGATCAAGAAAAGTGGCTAGTAAATGGTTCTCTGTAATGGCATTAAGCAATTAATGTTATCTTATAGCAGAGAAGGAAAATGGGATGAAGCGCTGTGTGCGGATTTGTTCCTTGAATTAAGAAATGATGAAAGATGTCAGAAATGTGGGTTAGTGTCCACGGACACAAATGCTTTGGCTTTGGAAAAATAGAGGGCGATGTCTACAATACAGAGATGCTGTTCAGCATGTAGTGTAGGTAAATGATGTAAGATGAAGGAGGCAGAGGAGAGAGAAGGGAGAACATAGAGCTCCTGTTACCCACTGTGGTAGGTCGGGCAGTGAGGAGAAGGGGAGTAAGAAGTCCAAGAGGAACAGCCAGAAGAACATTTCAACCCAATGGCTGTAAGGACCAGAAGGGGAAGATCAGCAGTTCAAGGCATTTGAAGAGAAGTGGTGGTCCCAGAGGGAACTCCGGTAGATGATCAAGAATGTGTGTGCATGGATGTGGAAGGGAGCATCTGCTCCATGGGGTGTTGCCCTGCGTGGAATGCCTGGAACAAAGCGGTGAGCCTTTAGCACGTGTCCGTTGGTGTTATGTCTTGCAGAAAGCTCTCCTTGCAGGAAGGCGGCTCCGTCCTGTCAGAGCCGGGGGATCCATCTGGGCAGACAGCAACCCCTTCTGCAGCTGGAAGAAGCTGCCAAGCTGTCAGATTCCACCTCTTCCTCCAGAACGGAAACCTCATTAAAATGTGTTATAACATCAAGTGATGCATTTCTGCCCCTACTGCTCCATTTTAACACAGGTAATTGGCTGCAGAAGCAATCACTGTTCTTGTAATACAGAACAGCAAAATGCTGTGTAAACCTTGGTAAGAGGAGTGTAAGATAGCACTTGGTAGCAAACCCCATTATGGATCTTGGGACGGTTTTGGATGCTGTGCCAAGGCAGAAGCCACCTTCAACCAATGTGGCAGAAGAAGGAGACAGCAGTATTTCTTAAAGCCAAAAGCAACAGTGGCTCTGAGCAAGCTGTCAGCCACATCAGCAGGAGACGTGTGAGATTACCTTTCCTTTCACCTTGGAATCAGCTACAGCTCTGCTCATTTTGTCATCTGATGAGTTCACATGGACAGTGAATTTACATGAAGCAAAAGCAAAATGGTTTTAAGTTGAAGGAGGGAAGATTTAGGTTGGATGTCAGGGGGAAGTTCTTTACTATGGGAGTGGTGAGGTGCTGGAACAGCTGCCCAGACAGGCTGTGGATGCCCCGTCCACCCCTGGAGGTGTTGAAGGGGCCCTGGGCAGCCTGGTGTGGTATTAAATGTGGAGGTTGGTGGCCCTGCCTGTGGCAGGGTGTTGGAGCTTCATGATCCTTGAGGTCCTTTCCAACCCAAGCTGCTCTATGGTTCTATGAAATGTAGGGTGTAAGGAACATAATGTTCAAGGGTGTTTATTGCTGGTATGAGAAGGTGGAACTCTTGCTTTAATACCTGTTAGTTGTGTTAGTGTTATGGGAGGAGCACAAGTACAAACTACAGGATTATTCTTTTCAAAGTAAGCTCAGCTGTTTCATTCATGTTTTTAAGTGGGTCAGTGAAGGCACGGATGTTTGATCAGAGGTGATGGATGAGTGACACAGGAACACACTCTGCAGCCTTGTTTTCCAAAGCAGTGCCAGATGTGAATCAGAGGAATTGACCCCAGAGATACAGTTCCTGGGGTGCTGTGTTGCTGCTGTGCCATGAAGAAGGAAGAGATTCACAAAGGAGTGTTTCTGAGACGCCGTGGCTGCACTGTACAAACCCATGCGCTGGAGCTGCAGCCACGTCATCATCTGCTCTCCTCTGCCGGTGCTCTGAAGTCCAACACCGATAGTTTCAGAGGACCACAGCAGGGAACACCTCCCTCCAGAAGTCCAATGGAAGCCTATTCCGTGTGAACTTACTGAGCTGTGTGCCTGGGGAGCGGCAGAAGATACCCACATTCATTGACTTCCTGCCAGCGGTGTCCTTCAGTGTCGATTCACACACTGTGCTTTGGGCTGCCTATGGCACTGCCAGGCGCTGTGCAGGGGCTGCCCGGTGCTGAAGGGACAGCTGTTGGTTTTCTTCCCTGCCGTCTGTTGGGGTATATCGGGATTTCCTCCCAGCGCAGCAACACCAATTCACAGAGAGCCAATGGAAACGTGACGGTTGGGATCTGGTTCTTCAAAAAGGAGCGTTGTGGTTTATCGTTGTTTGTTTTCTTCATTAACATCCTCAAAATGGCAATAAATATCCAGGAGTTGTATTTTGTTCTGCTGAAGTAAGTGCAGTTATGCTCCATGACTTAAACTGTGTTTTCTGCTTAAATGGCTTTACGTTCTAACTGGTCAAATATAAGGAACGGGCTGTTGAATAGTGCAGCTTATCCTTCTGCTTTGACTTATTTGCTGCTCTTCTGCAGTACGTAGCAAACCTTACAAATAATTCTGTAACTCTCCAACATCAAATTTCTACAGACAAACGTTGGTGTGCAGCCCTTGCCTTTTGGTATGTAAGCTTGGGCAGGGTCACTAAGGAGTACCTACAATCCCAACGCAGGCAGACCTGTTGAAAGGCAAAAACTGCTATGATTCCTTCTGTCTCTGTCAAAACCAGAGCTCCACGTTACACAAATGCAAGTGACAAAAGCATGGGGAGAAATACAGAGTGCAGTTCTGTGCTCTGGTGCAGCTGGAAGTGGTTACAAACAGTTTGCAAGTCACACTGACTGGTGTGAAGCTCGAGTAATATTCCACCATTGGATTAATCCTATTTGTTCTAGCATAATGGTTGTAAAAATCAGATTTAGACAAGAGTACAAGTAATGCGAGATTAGCAGGCTTCTAACTGAGCACGTGAAGGACAAGCTGTTGGCACTGTCTACACAGAGAGCAGCAGCACCCCTGCAGTCTCCAGCAGACACGTGCTTCTGCAGAGGGGCGCACTGAGCTTCCCTTGGCTGTGCTGGGGCTCCCAGCTCTGCAATGGGAACCCAGCACCTCCCTGTGGATGAGAATCCAGAGCTGGACAGCCACAAACAATGGTCAAACTAATGTTAGAACAGGTGTTTCTACTTCCTTGTCTAACACAAACTGTAAATTCAGTCCGGGATTTCACTGTAAGCCCCTCCCCCCCCCCAAAAAAAACAACCACAACAACAGAAAAGATACGTTTCCAAATCATTTATTTCCTGAAGTATCAGACTACCCATCCCCATCATTTTACACAACACAAGATAAGGATACGAACAAAGTGAATTTATTTACAAAGCTATTTGACAACTGCACTATGCTATGCTAATACATTTTAGCGTTAACTAATTCTCTATGCTATCTACTCCGCTGTTTGCTGGCTCAGTCTCTGCATTCAGTCTCTGTATGTAAGTTCACATGGGCGCATTCATCTGGGCTCTCCTCTTCCGTCCGTTTCCTCCGTGGCTGTTCCGGAGCAGCTGAGCATCGTCTCCTTGAAGGTCGGATGACAGGAGAAGGCTGAGCAAAACAAATGCAAAAGAGAAGAGTTGGTTGCCACCAGGTCAAGAGGGACAATCACAAAGAGAAGGGAAGAAAGACTTTGAACTGCAAAAGAGAAAGCTGTGTATGAACAGGTCTGTCGTTTGGTTCCGACCTCCAACTCCGGCTAAAGCATTTTGAAACTGTCAGAGCCCCACTGGTGGTTACACCCAGGAAGCGGCCTGTGCAAGAAACGCAGATGCAGAACATTTCCCGTCATCTTCAGCTCCTCCACTGCCCTGCCTTATCTCATGGGCACACCCCTCCCAGCCAGGAACGTTCTGTGTGCTGGGCCACGAGCACAGACACTGACATACCTCCCTCGGCGCAGAAGGCGCGTCCTCTTCTCCCCGACGATCTCCCAGCAGGTCACGCTTCCAAGAGCCGCTGTTCTTCTGCCGGCGCTGGGGCAGCACCGGGCGCTGATCCTGCTTCCTCCTGGAGAAGGGGGTCAAGTGATGTGCAAGAACTCCTCTGCAGCAAAGACAAAAGAAGGTCCTGTTACCGCTAGCCACCATCTATCAACTCCCTTGCAGTTCACGTACTGTCAAGACAAGAACTGCCTTGCCGTCCGCTATTTCCCTATCCACTGCCATCAGCCCCCCACAGCCCCAGGGCTGCCCTCCCCCTGCCCCTCGCACAGCCCGCACTGGGCTGCCAGCCCATCACCTGCAGCTGCCCTGGTGGGGCCGCAGCTGCAAGCGGGGCAGTGCGGGGCTGCTGGGGCTGCCAGGGAGGCGGCTGCAGCACGAGTACCTTCCTGTGAGCAGAAGGCGCGTCTTCTTCTCCGTGATGCTCTGCTGGCAGGACGGGTCTCTGCAGAGCTGCTGTTCTTCTGCCAGCGCCGGGGCAGCATCAGGTGTTGCTCTTCACCCCATGCTGGCGGGGAGAGTGGTGTCCCAGGACGCAGTGGCTCATCTGAAACAGAGATTCTTTTTAGCGACTTTCTATATCATACTCTATAAATTAACTACCTTTCAGTCACCCATCTTTCTATCCTCCATCCCCCTATCAGCTATCTGGCTATGATCTATGATCTACCAATAACCCACCTAGCTATCTGCTATCTGTTCACTACCTCTCCACCATCAGCTATCTATCTCACTATCTACATCGCTATCAGCTATCTACGTCACTATGAACTATCTACATCACTATCAACTACCCTGCTACCCACTATCTGTCTACGTCACTATCAACTACCATGCTACCCACTAACTATCTATGTCGCTATCAACTATCATCATACCCTCTAACTATCTATACAACAACTATCTCTATATCCTCTTCTTCATCAGCTACTTCTACCAGCCCCTGATCCCCCCCGGGGCTGCTCTCCTCCCGTCCCTCACACTGCCCGCTCTGGGCTGCCAGCCCGTGATCTCCCTGCTGGTAGGCGGGGCTGCTGGGGGCTGCTGGCGGCTGCCAAGTAAGCCAGGGGCTGCAGCACGGCCAGAGGAGGGGCTGCAGCCAAGGAAGCCAGGGGCTGCAGCACGGCCAGAGGGGCTGCAGCCACCACCGGCCCCAGCAGCACGGGCACTGCCAGCCAGGGGTGGCAAGGGCAGGCAGGGCGGCCCAGGGAGCCCGCAGCGGCGGTGGGCACGGCGCGAGGTTGGGCGCCGTGAGAGGCCGCAGGTGGCACGGTGAGAACACCGTGCGGACGGGCGCGATGCGGGCGGTGGGTGGCGGCAGCGGGCAGGGCGCCAGGAGCCGCCACGTGTCGCCGCGTGCTGCTGCAGCGGGGGCCGGCAGGGCGGCAGCGGCCGCTCGTGGCGGCGGACGGGCGGCGTCGGCCGGGGCTCTCCTCTTCGGCCCGGCTCTTCCTCGGCCGCGGAGGCGCGGGCGGGCATCGCCGCTGGAGTCGGCGGGACGGCGGAGGAGGAGCTGCAAGAAACGCGGAGAGCGGAGTCGGTCGGCACCGGGTCGAGGGGGAGAACGAGGAGGAGAAGCGGGACCGCGCGTCGCGTCGCGTCGCGTCGCGGCACGGAGAGCCCTCGGCTCCTCCGCTGCCCGGGCTCCTCTCCCGGCTCTCCCCTCGCCGCCAGGAGAACCTTCCGGGCGCCGGGCCGCGTACAGACACGGCCGTACCTCGCCGTGCGCGGAAGGCGCGTCCTCTCCTCGCCGGGCGCTCTCCGCCCTCCTGCGGCGTTTGCCGGGCACGCCGAAGGCCGAGCGGTCGTCGGCTCCGCGCCGGCTCTCCCCGCGCCGAAGGCGACCGCCCGTCTGCGTGCCGCGGCCCTCGGCGAAGGGCGAAGCGGCCCCCGAGGCCTCGGACGGCCCCTCCGCTTCCCGGGCGGGCGGCGTTCGTGCCGCGGACGGCTCCTTCGCCGGGCCTCGGCTCCGCGTGTGCCGGCGGCGGGCTGGCATGGTGCGGAGCGGCCGGGTCGCGTCCTGCCGGCTGCCCGCGGCTCCCGACTGGCTCCGGGTTCCAACCGCCCCCGCCGCGAGGAGCGCAACGGCCGCTCAGCCCCACGCGCCCACCGCGGCCCCGCGCTGCCGGAGCTCGAGGAGCGTTGGACGCCGCTCTCAGCCGCGGGGTTGCGGTGCGCGGTGGTGCCGCGTGGAGCCGGGGGTCGCGTCGGGCACCGACGGCGCTTCTGACGGAGGACATCCTGTGATTCTCCGTGAAGGGCGTCTGTGCTCCGATTTGTACTGACGATATTAAAGGGGTTCTCATTACAAGGAATGCCTGTCAGTGTTGCCTGGGATTTTTGATTAAATGTCATTGCAGTACCATCTGCAAACAACACTCAACTGGGAGGCGCTGCAGAGAGATGCTGACAAATTGGAGGGCTGGGCAACTGCCCGGTTGGTATGAAGTTAAGGAGAGCAAGTGGTGGATTCTGCCCCTGGGATGGGACAGCCGTGGCTCTGTGCACACCCTGCGGGAGGGGAGGCTGCAGAGCAGCCCTCCAAAAGGGCTCTGGGGGTTCTGGTGAACGGCACGTTGCATCTGAGCAGGCAGCGTGCCCCGACAGCCCAAAGGGCCAACCGTACCCTGGGGCACATTGGGCCCAGCACTCCCCAGGAAAGGACCGTCCCACTCTGCTCTGCTCTGCTCTGCTCTGCTCTGCTCTGCCCGGTGCATCCCGTGAGAATGTCCGACACCGCTTCCTGAAGGGGTTGCATTCTGCTTGGGATCTGTGCCCAGCAGTGCCCGCAGCCTGCCCTGCTGCGCCGTGAGAAGGCAGGTCCTAGCCTGGGCTCAGATGGCTGCAGGCCCTCATTGCTGTTTGTTCCTAAGGCTTCCAAGGTGATGCTTTGGCATCCCCCACTTAGCCAGGTGCCGCTCCCCCCATCCCCTTGGCTTGCTTATGCGCAGCTATTCTGGCAATCCCCTTCCCTTCCCTGAATGGTGTCTTCTGGAATGGGGCGATGACACACAGGTTTGGTACACACTTCTGAAAACATGTCCAAAGCCTCTTTGCAGGGGGAAAAACCTCTAATCTTTGAATGCAATCCCTGTTGTATCCATGTGGTGTCTCAGAAGCTGATTACACATTTTTGTCTGGCTGAGGTATTTTGCTCAAGGTTGAAGCTCTGCTTTATGTTCCAGATGTCCTGCTTATGCAGGATAATCAGCCTTCCCGAGACAAGGTGTTTCTCTTCAAAGATCCAAGGCTGCCATTAATAAGAAGCAGGGACAGACATCCTTGTGATGAGGCACGTGTCCAAAACAGCAACTGATTAGAAGAGACTGAGTGTCCCCCTGCCCAAAACTGGGTAATCCAGGAGTGTGATATCTCCCCAGATGACCACCAAAGATGACCAAAGACCCCCATGGAAGTGCAGAAGATTCCCGTATGTTCTGTAACCTCATACTTCCATAGCCCTACAAACAGGCAAGAGGTAGGTGTGACTTCAGTGTTGGGTGAGCATGCAGAGAGTGTAAAAACTGCATGCCGTTGATTTGTGGAGATTTCCCACCTTGCGGGTGCTGAGGAGCTGTTCAGTATCCAGTGGAGAGATACTGTAATGTCATAAGCAGGAACTGGGGGGATTGGTGCCTTAAAGTCGGCATTTTGGTATTTTCCTGCACGCTATTACAGTGATGACTGGAGTTCGGGGAGGTTGGTTCATTTTGCTTAAGGGTATTATTGTTTTGCTGATCAGTAAGCTGGGTAATGTACAATCCACGGGGGACAAAGTTCCCCAAATGACTGCGTTGTGGGATATTGAGGGAAGTCTCAGGGAGGCCTCGTAGCTTGAAGAAAACTGATAACGTATTGCATTCTCTGATGTCCAGTGTGTATTTGGGAAGATCAAGAAAAATGGCTAGTAAATGGTTCTCTGTGATGCCATTTTGCAATTAATGTTATCTTATAGCAGAGAAGGAAAACGGGATGAAGCGCTGTGTGCGGATTTGCTCCTTGAATTAAGAAATGATGATGAAAGATGTCAGAAATGTGGGTTAGTGTCCACGGACACAAATGTTTTGGCTTTGGAAAAATAGAGGGCAATGTCTACAATACAGTGATGTTGTTCAGCATGTAGTGTAGGTAAAAGATGTAAGATGATGGAGGCAGAGGAGAGAGAAGGGAGAACATAGAGCTCCTGTTACCCACTGTGGTAGGTCGGGCAGTGAGGAAAAGGGGAGTAAGAAGTCCAAGAGGAACAGCCAGAAGAACATTTCAACCCAATGGCTGTAAGGACCAGAAGGGGAAGAGCAGCAGTTCAAGGCATTTGAAGAGAAGTGGTGGGCCCAGAGGGAACTCCGGTAGATGATCAAGAATGTTTTTCTACTTCAGATGTAATGACATGGAAGGAAATGTTGGGAACTGATAGGGAAGATCCCAAATGAGTGGGGCAGGTTATGGGAATGATAATTGAGAATCGCGGTCTGGATGGGGAAGATCTGCAGGTTCTGTGCAATGCTTTCCTGACAGGAGGGGAGGCGGGCTGTGTTAGCTAGGGCTGAGGAAGGGGCAGAATGGGGACACGCTGAGGCTGCACAGGCAGGAAGAAGAGAAGACCACTTCCCAAGGAGGTCAGTGCAAAGGGATGTGACACTCTGCCTTCCCTGCTGAGCTGGGAGAGACGAAAACTGAGCTGTGTGTGCATGGATGGGGAAGGGAACATGTGCCCCAAGGGGTGTTGCCCTGCGTGGGATGCCTGGAACAAAGCGGTGAGCCTTTAGCACGTGCCCGTTGGTGTTATGTCTTGCAGAAAGCTCTCCTTGCAGGAAGGCGGCCCCGTCCTGTCGGAGCTGGGGGATCCATCTGGGCAGACAGCAACCCCTTCTGCAGCTGGAAGAAGCTGCCAAGCTGTCAGATTCCATCTCTTCCTCCAGAACGGAAACCTAATTAAAATGTATTATAACATCAAGTGATGCATTTCTGCCCCTACTGCTCCATTTTAACACAGGTAATTGGCTGCAGAAGCAATCACTGTTCTTGTAATACAGAACAGCAAAATGCTGTGTAAACCTTGGTAAGAGGAGTGTAAGATAGCACTTGGTAGCAAACCCCATTATGGATCTTGGGACGGTTTTGGATGCTGTGCCAAGGCAGAAGCCACCTTCAACCAATGTGGCAGAAGAAGGAGACAGCAGTATTTCTTAAAGCCAAAAGCAACAGTGGCTCTGAGCAAGCTGTCAGCCACATCAGCAGGAGACGTGTGAGATTACCATTCCTTTCACCTTGGAATCAGCTACAGCTCTGCTCATTTTGTCATCTGATGAGTTCACATGGACAGTGAATTTACATGAAGCAAAAGCAAAATGGTTTTAAGTTGAAGGAGGGAAGATTTAGGTTGGATGTCAGGGGGAAGTTCTTTACTATGGGAGTGGTGAGGTGGTGGAACAGCTGCCCAGAGAGGCTGTGGATGTCCTCCCCTGGAGGTGTTGAAGGGGCCCTGGGCAGCCTGGTGTGGTATTAAGTGTGGAGGTTGGTGGCCCTGCCTGTGGCAGGGTGTTGGAGCTTCATGATCCTTGAGGTCCCTTCCAACCCAAGCTGCTCTACGGTTCTACGAAATGTAGGGTGTAAGGAACATAATGTTCAAGGGTGGTTGTTGCTGGTATGAGAAGGTGGAACTCTTGCTTTAACACCTGTTAGTTGTGTTAGTGTAATGGGAGGAGCACAAGTACAACCTGCAGGATTATTCTTTTTAAAGGAAGCTCAGCTATTTCAATCATGTTTTTAAGTGGGTCAGTGAAGGCACGGATGTTTGATCAGAGGTGATGGATGAGTGACACAGGAACACACTCTCCAGCCTTGTTTTCCAAAGCAGTGCCAGATGTGAATCAGAGGAATTGACCCCAGAGATACAGTTCCTGGGGTGCTGTGTTGCTGCTGTGCCATGAAGAAGGAAGAGATTCACAAAGGAGTGTTTCTGAGACGCAGTGGCTGCACAGTACAAACCCATGCGCTGGAGCTGCAGCCACGTCATCACCTGCTCTCTGCTGGTGCTCTGAAGTCCAACACCGATAGTTTCAGAGGACCACAGCAGGGAACACCTCCCTCCAGAAGTCCAATGGAAGCCTATTCCGTGTGAACTTACTGAGCTGTGTGCCTGGGGAGCGGCAGAAGATACCCACACTCATTGACTTCCTGCCAGCGGTGTCCTTCAGTGTCGATTCACACACTGTGCTTTGGGCTGCCTATGGCACTGCCAGGCGCTGTGCAGGGGCTGCCCGGTGCTGAAGGGACAGCTGTTGGTTTTCTTCCCTGCCGTCTGTTGGGGTATATCGGGATTTCCTCCCAGTGCAGCAACACCAATTCACAGAGAGCCAATGGAAACGTGACAGTTGGGATGTGGTTCTTCAAAAAGGAGCGTTGTGGTTTATCGTTGTTTGTTTTCTTCTTTAACATCCTCAAAATGGCAACAAATATCCAGGAGTTGTATTTTGTTCTGCTGAAGTAAGTGCATTTATGCTACCTGACTTAAACTGTGCTTTCTGCTTAAATGGCTTTACGTTCTAACTGGTCAAATAGAACGAACGGGCTGTTGAATAGTGCAGCTTATCCTTCTGCTTTGACTTATTTGCTGCTCTTCTGCAGTACGTAGCAAACCTTACAAAGGTATGTAAGCTTGGGCAGGGTCACTAAGGAGTACCTACAATCCCAACGCAGGCAGACCTGTTAAAAGGCAAAAAGTGCTATGATTCCTTCTGCCTCTGTCAAAACCAGAGCTCCACATCACACAAATGCAAGTGACAAAAGCATGGGGAGAAATACAGAGCGCAGTTCTGTGCTCTGGTGCAGCTGGAAATGGTTACAGTTTGCAAGTGACACTGACTGGTGTGAAGCTCGAGTAATATTCCACCATTGGATTAATCCTATTTGTTCTAGCATAATGGTTGTAAAAATCAGATTTAGACAAGAGTACAAGTAATGCGAGATTAGCAGGCTTCTCACTCAGCACGTGAAGGACAAGCTGTTGGCACTGACTACACAGAGAGCAGCAGCACCCCTGCAGTCTCCAGCAGACACGTGCTTCTGCAGAGGGGCGCACTGAGCTTCCCTTGGCTGTGCTGGGGCTCCCAGCTCTGCAATGGGAACCCAGCACCTCCCTGTGGATGAGAATCCAGAGCTGGACAGCCATGAACAACGGTCAAACTAATGTTAGAACAGGTGTTTCTACTTCCTTGTCTGACACAAACTGTAAATTCAGTCCGGGATTTCACTGAAAGCCCCTCCCCCCCACCCTCATACCCCTCCCCCAAAAAACCACAACAACAGAAAAAATACGTTTCCAAATCATTTATTTCCTGAAGTATCAGACTACCCATCCCCATCATTTTACACAACACAAGATAAGGATACGAACAAAGTGAATTTATTTACAAAGCTATTTGACAACTACACTATGCTATACTAATACATTTTAGTGTTAACTAACTCTCTATGCTATCAACTCCATTGTTTGCTGGCTCAGTCTCTGCATTCAGTCTTTGTATGTAAGGTCACACGGGCGCAGTCATCTGGGCTCTCCTCTTCCGTCCGTTTCCTCCGTGGCTGTTCCGGAGCAGCTGAGCACCGTCTCCTTGAAGGTCGGATGACAGGAGAAGGCTGAGCAAAACAAATGCAAAAGAGAAGAGTTGGTTGCCACCAGGTCAAGAGGGACAATCACAAAGAGAAGGGAAGAAAGACTTTGAACTGCAAAAGAGAAAGCTGTGTATGAACAGGTCTGTCGTTTGGTTCCGACCTCCAACTCAGGCTAAAGCATTTTCAAACTGGAAACGCAGATGCAGAACATTTCCCGTCATCTTCAGCTCCTCCACTGCCCTGCCTTATCTCATGGGCACACCCCTCCCAGCCAGGAACGTTCTGTGTGCTGGGCCACGAGCACAGACACTGACATACCTCCCTCGGCGCAGAAGGCGCGTCCTCTTCTCCCCGACGATCTTCCAGCAGGTCGCGCTTCCAAGAGCCGCTGTTCTTCAACTCCCTTGCAGTTCACGAACTGTCAAGACAAGAACTGCCTTGCCGTCCGCTATTTCCCTATCCACTGCCATCAGCCCCCCACAGCCCCAGGGCTGCCCTCCCCCTGCCCCTCGCACAGCCCGCACTGGGCTGCCAGCCCATCACCTGCAGCTGCCCTGGTGGGGCCGCAGCTGCAAGCGGGGCAGTGCGGGGCTGCTGGGGCTGCCAGGGAGGCGGCTGCAGCACGAGTACCTTCCTGTGAGCAGAAGGCGCGTCTTCTTCTCCGTGATGCTCTGCTGGCAGGACGGGTCTCTGCAGAGCTGCTGTTCTTCTGCTAGCGCTGGGGCAGCATCAGGCTTTGGTCTTCATCGTACTGAGGGGAGAGTGGTGTCCCAGGGCGCAGTGGCTCATCTGAAACAGAGATTCTTTTCAGCAACTTTCACTATCGTACTCTATAAATTAACTACCTCCCAGTCACCCATCTTTCTATCCTGCATCCCCCTATCAGCTATCTGGCTATGATCTAACTACATCACTACTAACTCTTGCCTGCTGCTAACTACCTTGCTATCCACAATCTACCTCACTACCAATAACCCACCTAGCTATCTGCTAACTGTTCACTACCTGTACCACCATCAACTATCTATCTCACTATCTACGTCGCTATCAACTAATCTACATCACTATCAAGTAATCTACGTCACTATCAACTAATCTACGTTGCTACCAACTACCATACTACCCACTATCTATCTATACAACAACTATCTCTATCTCCTCACATTCCTCATCTACATCTACCGGCCCCTGATCCCTCCCGGGGCTGCTCTCCTCCCGTCCCTCACACTGCCCGCTCTGGGCTGCCAGCCCGTGATCTCCCTGCTGGTAGGCGGGGCTGCTGGGGGCTGCTGGCGGCTGCGAAGGAAGCCGGGGGCTGCAGCACGGCCAGAGGAGGGGCTGCAGCCAAGGAAGCCAGGGGCTGCAGCACGGCCAGAGGGGCTGCAGCCACCACCGGCCCCAGCAGCACGGGCACTGCCAGCCAGGGGTGGCAAGGGCAGGCAGGGCGGCCCAGGGAGCCCGCAGCGGCGGTGGGCACGGCGCGAGGTTGGGCGCCGTGAGAGGCCGCAGGTGGCACGGTGAGAACACCGTGCGGACGGGCGCGATGCGGGCGGTGGGTGGCGGCAGCGGGCAGGGCGCCAGGAGCCGCCACGTGTCGCCGCGTGCTGCTGCAGCGGGGGCCGGCAGGGCGGCAGCGGCCGCTCGTGGCGGCGGACGGGCGGCGTCGGCCGGGGCTCTCCTCTTCGGCCCGGCTCTTCCTCGGCCGCGGAGGCGCGGGCGGGCATCGCCGCTGGAGTCGGCGGGACGGCGGAGGAGGAGCTGCAAGAAACGCGGAGAGCGGAGTCGGTCGGCACCGGGTCGAGGGGGAGAACGAGGAGGAGAAGCGGGACCGCGCGTCGCGTCGCGTCGCGTCGCGTCGCGGCACGGAGAGCCCTCGGCTCCTCCGCTGCCCGGGCTCCTCTCCCGGCTCGCCCCTCGCCGCCAGGAGAACCTTCCGGGCGCCGGGCCGCGTACAGACACGGCCGTACCTCGCCGTGCGCGGAAGGCGCGTCCTCTCCTCGCCGGGCGCTCTCCGCCCTCCTGCGGCGTTTGCCGGGCACGCCGAAGGCCGAGCGGTCGTCGGCTCCGCGCCGGCTCTCCCCGCGCCGAAGGCGACCGCCCGTCTGCGTGCCGCGGCCCTCGGCGAAGGGCGAAGCGGCCCCCGAGGCCTCGGACGGCCCCTCCGCTTCCCGGGCGGGCGGCGTTCGTGCCGCGGACGGCTCCTTCGCCGGGCCTCGGCTCCGCGTGTGCCGGCGGCGGGCTGGCATGGTGCGGAGCGGCCGGGTCGCGTCCTGCCGGCTGCCCGCGGCTCCCGACTGGCTCCGGGTTCCAACCGCCCCCGCCGCGAGGAGCGCAACGGCCGCTCAGCCCCACGCGCCCACCGCGGCCCCGCGCTGCCGGAGCTCGAGGAGCGTTGGACGCCGCTCTCAGCCGCGGGGTTGCGGTGCGCGGTGGTGCCGCGTGGAGCCGGGGGTCGCGTCGGGCACCGACGGCGCTTCTGGCGGAGGGCATCCTGTGGTTCTCCGTTTTGTGCTAACGATATTAAAGGGGTTCTCATTACGAGGAATGCCTGTCAGTGTAGCCTGGGATTTATACACGTTAAAAAATGTGATCACAAATTCGGATTAAATGTCATTGCAGTACCATCTGCAAACAACACTCAACTGGGAGGCGCTGCAGAGAGATGCTGGCAAATTGGAGGGCTGGGCAACTGCGCAGTTGATAGGAAGATAACGAGAGCAAGTGGTGGATTCTGCCGCTGGGATGGGACAGCCGTGGCTCTGTGCACACCCTGCGGGAGGGGAGGCTGCAGAGCTGCCCCAAAAGGGCTCTGGGGGTTCTGGTGAACGGCAAGTTGCATCTGAGCCGGCAGCGTGCCCCGACAGCCCAAAGGGCCAACCATACCCTGGGGCGCATCGGCCCAGCACTCCCCAGGAAAGGACCGTCCCACTCTGCTCTGCTCTGCT
This sequence comes from Gallus gallus, assembly GCF_016699485.2. Lineage (NCBI taxonomy): Eukaryota > Metazoa > Chordata > Aves > Galliformes > Phasianidae > Gallus > Gallus gallus. The sequence goes on along the minus strand of NC_052543.1, from coordinate 1,208,046 downwards.
CTGCTCTGCCCGGTGCAGCCTGTGAGAATGTCGGACACCGCTTCCTGAAGCGGTTGCATTCTGCTTGGGATCTGTGCCCAGCAGTGCCCGCAGCCTGCCCTGCTGCGCCGTGAGAAGGCAGGTCCTAGCCTGGGCTCAGATGGCTGCAGGCTCTCGTTGCTGTTGGTTCCTAAGGCTTCCAAGGCGCTGCTTTGGCATCCCCCACTTAGCCAGGTGCCGCTCCCCCCATCCCCTTGGCTGGCTTATGTGCAGCTGTTCTGTTTTCGAGCTGTTCTCCGGTCCTTATCCTTATGGCCTTCATTCTCCTTGTTATTCTGGACCTAGCGCCTGTGAAAGTGCTTGGAATCCCTTGTTTTCTAATACTCTCTACGTAAACTATCTCTATTTGCCCCTTATGTCTACCTTGTGAAGCTGCTTTCTCTTTTCCTGCTATGAAGCCCTTCTTTCTATACTGCAGGGACCCGATTTTGCCCTTCAATTCCCCCCTTTTCTATAATCTAGCAGGACTTCTACCTGCTGGATTCTCTAATCTATTCTTTGTGTCCCAAAATAGGTCCCACTTTCCACCTTTTGCCTTAGCTCATGTTTCTTCCATATCTCGTATTCTTTTCTTGTATTTCGGCACAGGCAGGCAGAGCACTTTATCATCACATGGGTAAAACCAACAATCAGTACTAAGATGATACAAACTAGGAAGAGCTGCTTTAAGCATCCTAGATTTGGTAGCCAGCTAGTAAGCAAGTTCCGTAAATCTTCCTTCCAGTTGGTGTCATCCTGACTTGTCCTATGTAGGACTTTTGTCTGTTCTCAAATTTTCCTTAAATCTGTTTCAGTTCTTAAATCCCTACTGATGTAAGCACAGCAACTCTGATTTATTATTGTGCATACCCCTCCTTCCTTGGCTGTTAATAGGTCTAATGCCATCCTATTTTGGAGTACTACTTTGGATAAGGAGGATACCTCTTCTTGGATTGCCCGTAGTGCATCTGTTGTGGCACTCTCCATGATTTCCAGAGTTGCAGAGATATTTACTATAGCTTTTTCTAGCTGGATAACTCCTAGAGCTGGGATAAGAGCTCTCAGCTCTCAGAAAACTGTGGTATCCCTTGTTATATATAGCTAGGGGGTTGTATGTATGCTTAGTTCTAATTCAAGGGGTTCTCAGGAGTCCCCAAGGGATTTCCTCATGCACCGTGGTCTGGGGTATTAAGTATCCTGTAGTGCAAGTCCTTGTCCAATTTAAAGGTAATGCCTTTCGTGCCTGGCCGTCTCCACATAGCCACCGGTATCCATGAGGTAACTTAAATGGCCTGGCCATGTTTTCCTGATGAGTGAGTGACGCTCCCATCCCTACTATTCCGAGTATGTTCTTATCTGAGGCCCAATATGACTCTTTCTCAGTTTTTCTGTCTACAAAGATAGATCTAGTAAAGTTAATATCTCGTAAATCAAACTTAGGTCCCTTTTGTGACTTGTCTTCTATCCCAAACTTACACTTTCCGTGCTCTACCCAATCTGGAATTGTCCAATTTAGTGCCACTATCCCATAAAAAGGCACCTTTCCCTCCCCTCTGGGGAAGGCAGTGCATATCCAACAAGATTTGTTGAGAGCCTGGCCAATTTTATCAGTTATTTTTAAGCAGCTATTCTCTTGTCAAGCTGTGACTACTGCTCCAATCATGCTGACTATTATCAAAATCTTATGCATGCTTTTGGATCCTGATTTTCAGTGGTCCGCTCTATTCTGCTGTTCTCTGTGGTCCCGGTGCTTTCTTCAGGCAGGTATGACGTATCCACGGTGTAAGTCCCTCTACCTTGGCAGTGGTATGGGTGGTCAGGAGAATTTGGTAGGGTCCTTCCCACTTTGATTCCAGAGGTGAATCTGAGAGAGAGGTTTAACATAAACATAGTCGCCTGGCAATACATCATGCACTGGATCATCTAGGCCTCGTGCCCTGGCACCGAATACTGCTTGTTCAGTTTTCTTTAATTGCTTTGCCAAGCTGACCATATATTCACTCAACACCTTATCCCCCACCTGCATAGAGATTTCCTTTTGTACAGTATAAGGTCGCCCATAAAGAATCTCATGTGGGCTTAATCCATCCTTGCTTCGGGGTTTAGTCTGAATTCTCAGAAGTGCCAAAGGCAGTACCGGCGGCCAGTGAATCCCAGCCTCTTGGCCAAGTTTTACTATCTGTAATTTGATCAGGTGATTCATTTTTCCACCTGTCTGCTTGACTGCAGTCTATAAGGTTTGTGCAATTGCCAATCAATTCCCAATAATGTGCTTATTTTTTGGACCACCTTGGCAAAAATGTGGGCCTCGATCTGATGAGGTTGCTACAGGAGCCCCGAACCTTGGAATTAACAGCATGTAACAGCATTTTCGTTACTTCCCGAGCCTTATTAGTCCTACAGAGAAATACCTCTGGCCATCCCAAAAAGGTATCAGTTAGTACCAACATACAGCGATGCCCCCCTTTTCTTGCGAGTTTCAAGAAATCAATTTGTCACTGTTGCCCTGGAAGGTTCCCTTTCCCAACAGGCCCACTTGAACCCCTTTCCTGGTACTAGGATCGTACTTTGTACTGTCCGTTTGCCCAATACATTTTCTTATCCTCCCTTAGAACCAATTTCTATAAAATACCAAAGGGCAAAACAACATGTCCATCTGTCAGCCTGCTCTCTTCCTTCTAAATCATTAATTAGATTGCTATCCTCTTTAAAATATTTTACGGGTTTTGACTCAGGTTCAGAAATTTTAAGTTTACCGTCTGGAATTAAAGCCCTCTTCAACTGCCTGTTCTGCCACCTGATCCACCATCTTATCCCCAGTTTCCGGTACAGTGTTCCCTTCCTGATGTTCTTTACAATGTATAATAGCCACGCTCTTTGATAGATTTACATTATGCTGTTTTCCTTGTGTGTGAGCATTCCTTGCTCTTTTCAGATGGTGCTATGAGCGTGTAGCATCCCAAATACATGATTAGCATCTGTCCATATATTTCAGGCTCTTGTCGAGGCAGTTATTTCAGCCTTCTGAAAGAAGGTCCCCACAGGTAATGGTTGTGCTTCGATGACCTTGTCAGTAGCAGTTCCTGCATATCCTGCCTTACAGTTTCCTTGTCCCACAAAGCTGCTTCCATCAGTAACCCAGGTGTCTTCTGCATCTTCTAAGGATTCACCTTTCAGGTCCCACTGGCAGCAGTCCATAGCCACAGTTGTTTCAAAGCAGTCAATACTGGTTCTCCAGGAGTTCCGCTAAGGAAAGATGCTGGGTTGACAATATTAGTTACAGTTATTTCTGCATCATCCTGCTGCACCAGGATGGCCTGGTATTTCAGGAACCTCTGGGGGTGAGAGCCAATGCCCTCTTTTACCTCCAATACAGTAGACACTGTATCAGATATTAAAACTGTTATTCTTTGACCTAGCATAAAGTAACCAGGTTCTTGAATATTGAGCACTGGTGCAGCCACTGCCCTCAACCACTCTGGCCATCTCTTACTTACTTCATGAAGGGGCTTTACCACCAGTCCGTAGCCGTGTATCCACAGTTGGCACCCTGCTGTCATTCCTGAGAATGTATGGAGTTCCTCGGCACTTTGTGGCTCAGGGGTTTGGCAGATGGCTTCTTTCCTGGCAGTCCTTAAGGTTCCAAGTCCGGCTGTAATCTCCTATCCCAGATAGGTCACTTGCTGTTGAGTTATTTGTGCCTCCTGTTGAGAAACTTGATAATCATTTAAACAGAGAAATTCAGCACACTCACCGTCCATTGCACACAGTCCTCTTTGTTTCTGTGGCATCCACGTGCTGCAGTAAAGTTCCACTGTGGGATGGAGGAACCCAAATCTCCGGCTCACGAGTTGACCAGTTCTCAAGAATCACTGGACTGTTCTCACAACCCGGGGTAACACTGTCCAGGTGAACTGAGTCTTTTTGTCCTGAATTGAGGCTCTCCTATTCAATGGCAAACAACTATAGCACTTGCTATCCAATTTTTCATCGGCAAGATTGGAATATTGTATTTGGATTCACATTCGGTTAGTAATCCAAAATCCAAAAGTTTTCTGTTTTTCTTTTATCCTTCTACAGTTGCATATCCTCAAAGGGCACTGCTTTACCCTGGCTGGGCTGGCCCTAGCTCTTGCTTTGAACTTAGGGCTGCATTTTGTCTCTACCAGGTATCCCTGGTACCCACACTCCTAAGCATACTTTATTTAAGATTTCTGTAACTTCTGGAGGTACACCATAGTTTTTCCCAGTTTATGTTAAAGCCAGACTTACAATTTTCAATCAGTTAATATTGTTTGACCCTTAGCTCCAGTTTTATTGAATTTAATCTCTGCATCCATTTTGTTCTAATAAGTCTTGCCAGAGTAATGGTTTTGGACAACGTGGCATGTACAAGAATTTATGTATTCCTACTGATTTTCTCAGCCCGTATTTAGTTGATCCCCAAAGGTAAGCCTTTCTTGTTGGGCAGTAGCTCCTACTGCTGTTGCAAAATCATCTATGGGTGGTAAGAGGCCCCCGTACCCACCAGAAAATAAACCTCTTTCTCCTGCTCTCCTAGCTGCAATTTAACCAGTGGATTTGCTAGGAATAACTTCCCAGGTTCCCATCATTCAGCTTTTTGCAATAAGAGACGGTTGGATTTCTCCACCAATGTCTCATTTCCCTACAGTTTGCACACTGCTTGCAGTCCAGCAGGGGTGGAACCCTCCATGGGTTCTTCCAGGCCCCTCCCTTTACCTCTCTCTGAGGGGACCTCTGGCTCCTAAGGCTCTACTCTAGCAGCACAACAGTAACAGCTGTAGCTATTCCCAATTTCCTTACTATCTCTGTTTCTCAGTTAGTTTTTTTCTTCATCTTGCTCACCCTCTTTGGTTCTGACAACCCCGTTACACCTTGCTCATCTTTGCCTTCCTCAGCCTGCGTCCTCAAACTTTCCACTTTCCAAACTCATCATTACATAAAGTAGTAACATGACATTTCAGTTTCACCTCCTCCTCTCCAGAGGTTTCCAGTGCTAACACTGGAATTTTGGGTTTCCGAGATCTCTACAGATGAAGCTATTCTCACTTCCAGTGCCCCATCCTCTCCACCTCCCCCATTCGCAAGTAACGCTGTTTACAACAGCAGTCTCTGACTCCGACACTCTCTCTCACTCTGAGAGTTCTGCTGGCAGGGGAATGGTGCGGAAGGGGGAGGGGGCTGCTCTCATGCAGCGCAGATAAACTCACTTTGTCTTTAACCCTTTTTCCTTTGCCCACTGTTCATACCCTCAGTTACACTCCCACATACCCCCAATCAAGCTTTTGTATACCATTAACAATTACACTTACTTATACCATCAGAACTGTTTGTCCCATTCCCGTCAGAACCCACAAATTAAACAATCCAGTTCTTCAGTTTCCACAAACACCCAGTACTTAGTCTCGTGATTAGAGCACTCAATTATAAAAACTGTTCATATTATTTCATTTACCTTCCCTCCTTAAGAATAACAGTAACTATAAGAAGGCATTATAGTTTAGGGTCTCATTCCGACGCCACTTCTCATCATCTTCTAACTTATATATTAACCACTATTGATTGCAATACTTGATTAAAGTTTTCTTACTCAGGGTGCCTCCAGGTTCCCCTGCAATATCTCACCAATGTGCCAATGCACATCCCAAAGGGGTTTGTTTGGGAATTTCCTTCCCCTGGGAGCCTCCCATGATGTTTACACAATTCTTATTGATTCCTAATTTCCTCAAAGATTCCACAAACAGCCCTTAGCACCGTATAGTGATATTGTTCAGTTATAAACACCTGGAAACAGATCTCACAGAAGCCCGTCCACCTTCCTTTACACTCTTCCCCACAATCAGAACACAATACTACACTCCCTGAACGGAACGCGTCTCACTCACACCACACTCACTCTGACATTTAGAACAAAAACCATGGTTTATACATCATACACAGTGCTGACGATGTCCTTTAGCTGGAATCTTAATAACACTATTACATTAGTCGATCAGTTGCAAGCTTTAAGATTTTTCTGAAAGTCAGCTTGTCCTGCAATGATTAGATACACGGTACCGAACACTCTGCAGATGGTGGTAACAATAATACAACCTAGAACTCCCACTACTATCTCCAGGAGAATCCACGCTATCATCTGACAAAATCCCTGCTGTTACCAATCACCGCAGGGAGAGCTGTTGCTCTTTCCTCGCGTACGACTTACAGGTCCCCTTTGTAGGAACTCCCCAAGGAGTCTTCCTACCCCAGCCGGCAACCTAAGCCGTGAGCTCACATACCTCGGGGAGGGGAGCAGGCACGCTCCTTCATACCCTGTGTAGGACATCTCCTCACGCCTTACGGGTTCCTCCTTTCCCATACACATACCCAGTCCGCCTATGGGTGGTCCTTGTCTGTCCCCGCAGTGATCGGGTGAGGAAGGGAGTCCTTCCAAGAAATCTTGGGGCGCGCCAAAGGTGTCCCCTCTCTCAGCCGCTCCTGCAGCCGACCAGAGTGGGTCCCATCTGGGGTGCCAAATTGATGTGCGGAAATCAGACCCTATAGCCAGTAAGGATATAGAGCAGGTATGTGTTTATTGGTGACGCGCGTACACCCCGGTGCAAGGGGGATCGTTCCACCTAACTTGCACACTGTCCGAAGAAATTGTGCTATAGATATAGGTCAAACTAATACATAATCAGTAGTTGACAGGAATTCGGATACATATTCACTACATTCCCGAGAGCCCATTAGCATACAGTCCCTCCCCCCCTTGCGCATGCGTAGTAGGTCGTGATGATGAAGGCTCGTAGTCTTCCTCGCGAAGGCTCATAGTCTTCCTCGCTGCAAACTTCTGACCCTGAAGGGGAGGCATCCCCCGAACTGGTTTCAGCTTGCACTTCAGACATCTAATCACCTCCCTGCCAAATGTTTTCGAGCTGTTCTCCGGTCCTTATCTTTATGGCCTTCATTCTCTTTGTTATTCTGGACCTAGCGCCTGTGAAAGTGCTTGGAATCCCTTGTTTTCTAATACTCTCTACATAAACTATCTCTATTTGCCCCTTATGTCTACCTTGTGAAGCTGCTTTCTCTTTTCCTGCTATGAAGCCCTTCTTTCTATACTGCAGGGACCTGATTTTGCCCTTCAGTTCTGGCAATCCCCGTCCCTTCCCTGAATGGTGTCTCATTCAATTTTGCTCAAGGTTGAAGCTCTGCTTTATGTTCCAGATGTCCTGCTTATGCAGGATAATCAGCCTTCCCGAGACAAGGTGTTTCTCTTCAAAGATCCAAGGCTGCCATTAAAAAGAAGCACGGACAGACATCCTTGTGATGAGGCATGTGTCCAAAACAGCAACTGATTAGAAGAGACTGAGTGTCCCCCTGCCCAAACCTGGGAAATCCAGGAGTGTGATATCTCCCCAAATGACCACCAAAGATGACCAAAGACCCCCATGCAAGTGCAGAAGATTCCCATATGTTCTGTAACCTCATACTTCCATAGCCCTACAAACAGGCAACAGGTAGGTGTGACTTCAGTGTTGGGTGAGCATGCAGAGAGTGTAAAAACTCCATGCCGTTGATTTGTGGAGATTTCCCACCTTGCGCCCTGTGCAGAATAAATCAATTTCCCCTCTCACAACACTTTTTTTTCAGATGTGTTTCAGGAGGTTTAAAGTTGACAACAGTTTTGGTGACCCAGATGGGACATTTGGATTGAACTTCACCCATCTTCTCACCGCTGCCAGGTTGGTGTCATAAGCTGGACTCCAGCATGTGTCAGATAATTTTTCCAGGGACTCCCCCTGTGATTCCCCAGCAGGTGCTGAGGAGCTGTTCAGTATCCAGTGGAGCGATATTGTAATGTCATAAGCAGGAACTGGGGGGATTGGTGCCTTAAAGTCGGCATGTTGGTATTTTCCCGCATGCTATCACAGTGATGACTGGAGTTCGGACAGGTTGGTTCATTTGACTTAAGGGTATTATTGTTTTGCTGATCAGTAAGCTGGGTAGTGTACAATCCACGGGGGACAAAGTTCCCCAAATGACTGCGTTGTGGGATATTGAGGGAAGTTGCAGGGAGACCTCGTAGCTTGAAGGAAACTGATAACGTATTGCAATCTCTGGTGTCCAGTGTGTATTTGGGAAGATCAAGAAAAGTGGCTAGTAAATGGTTCTCTGTGATGCCATTTTGCAATTAATGTTATCTTAGAGCAGAGAAGGAAAACGGGATGAAGCGCTGTGTGCGGATTTGCTCCTTGAATTAAGAAATGATGATGAAAGATGTCAGAAATGTGGGTTAGTGTCCACGGACACAAATGTTTTGGCTTTGGAAAAATAGAGGGCAATGTCTACAATACAGTGATGCTGTTCAGCATGTAGTGTAGGTAAAAGATGTAAGATGAAGGAGGCAGAGGAGAGAGAAGGGAGAACATAGAGCTCCTGTTACCCACTGTGGTAGGTCGGGCAGTGAGGAAAAGGGGAGTAAGAAGTCCAAGAGGAACAGCCAAAAGAACATTTCAACCCAATGGCTGTAAGGACCAGAAGGGGAAGAGCAGCAGTTCAAGGCACTTGAAGAGAAGTGGTGGGCCCAGAGGGAACTCCAGTAGATGATCAAGAATGTTTTTCTACTTCAGATGTAATGACATGGAAGGAAATGTTGGGAACTGATAGGGAAGATCCCAAATGAGTGGGGCAGGTTATGGGAATGATAATTGAGAATCGCGGTCTGGATGGGGAAGATCTGCAGGTTCTGTGCAATGCTTTCCTGACAGGAGGGGAGGCGGGCTGTGTTAGCTAGGGCTGAGGAAGGGGCAGAATGGGGACACGCTGAGGCTGCACAGGCAGGAAGAAGAGAAGACCGCTTCCCAAGGAGGTCAGTGCAAAGGGATGTGACACTCTGCCTTCTCTGCTGGTGTTATGTCTTGCAGAAAGCTCTCCTTGCAGGAAGGCGGCTCCGTCCTGTCAGAGCTGGGGGATCCATCTGGGCAGACAGCAACCCCTTCTGCAGCTGGAAGAAGCTGCCAAGCTGTCAGAGTCCACCTCGAAAAAGAAAAAACTGCATACATTGCTTATGCAACAAAATGTTGCTTGTTTATAGTGGCATTTACAAGGTGCAGGGAAAGATGATATCCTCCTCAATGATGAGGGCTGAAAACCTCATTAAAATGTGTTATAACATCAAGTGATGCATTTCTGCCCCTACTGCTCCATTTTAACACAGGTAATTGGCTGCAGAAGCAATCCCTGTTCTTGTAATACAGAACAGCAAAATGCTGTGTAAACCTTGGTAAGAGGAGTGTAAGATAGCACTTGGTAGCAAACCCCATTATGGATCTTGGGACGGTTTTGGATGCTGTGCCAAGGCAGAAGCCACCTTCAACCAATGTGGCAGAAGAAGGAGACAACAGTATTTCTTAAAGCCAAAAGCAACAGTGGCTCTGAGCAAGCCGTCGGCCACATCAGCATGAGACGTGTGAGATTACCTTTCCTTTCACCTTGGAATCAGCTATAGCTCTGCTCATTTTGTCATCTGGTGAGTTCACATGGACAGTGAATTTACATGAAGCAAAAGCAAAATGGTTTTAAGTTGAAGGAGGAAAGATTTAGGTTGGATGTCAGGGAGAGGTTCTTTACTATGGGAGTGGTGAGGTGGTGGAACAGCTGCCCAGAGAGGCTGTGAATGCCCCGTCCACCCCTGGAGGTGTTGAAGGGGCCCTGGGCAGCCTGGTGTGGTATTAAATGTGGAGGTTGGTGGCCCTGCCTGTGGCAGGGTGTTGGAGCTTCATGATCCTTGAGGTCCCTTCCAACCCAAGCTGCTCTATGGTTCTTTAAAATGTAGGGTGTAAGGAACATAATGTTCAAGGGTGGTTGTTGCTGGTATGAGAAGGTGGAACTCTTGCTTTAATACCTGTTAGTTGTGTTAGTGTTATGGGAGGAGCACAAGTACAAACTGCAGGATTATTCTTTTTAAAGGAAGCTCAGCTATTTCATTTGTGTTTTTAAGTGGGTCAGTGAAGGCACGGATGTTTGATCAGAGGTGATGGATGAGTGACACAGGAACACACTCTGCAGCCTTGTTTTCCAAAGCAGTGCCAGATGTGAATCAGAGGAACTGACCCCAGAGATACAGTTCCTGGGGTGCTGTGTTGCTGCTGTGCCATGAAAAAGGAAGAGATTCACAAAGGAGTGTTTCTGAGACGCAGTGGCTGCACAGTACAAACCCATGTGCTGGAGCTGCAGCCACGTCATCACCTGCTCTCCTCTGCTGGTGCTCTGAAGTTCAACACCGATAGTTTCAGAGGACCACAGCAGGGAACACCTCCCTCCATAAGTCCAATGGAAGCCTATTCCTTGTGAACTTACTGAGCTGTGTGCCTGGGGAGCGGCAGAAGATACCCACATTCATTGACTTCCTGCCAGCGGTGTCCTTCAGTGTCGATTCACACACTGTGCTTTGGGCTGCCTATGGCACTGCCAGGCGCTGTGCAGGGGCTGCCCGGTGCTGAAGGGACAGCTGTTGGTTTTCTTCCCTGCCGTCTGTTGGGGTATATCGGGATTTCCTCCCAGTGCAGCAACACCAATTCACAGAGAGCCAATGGAAACGTGACGGTTGGGATGTGGTTCTTCAAAAAGGAGCGTTGTGGTTTATCGTGGTTTGTTTTCTTCTTTAACATCCTCAAAATGGCAATAAATATCCAGGAGTTGTATTTTGTTCTGCTGAAGTAAGTGCATTTATGCTCCATGACTTAAACTGTGCTTTCTGCTTAAATGGCTTTACGTTCTAACTGGTCAAATAGAACAAATGGGCTGTTGAATAGTGCAGCTTATCCTTCTGCTTTGACTTATTTGCTGCTCTTCTGCAGTACGTAGCAAACCTTACAAATAATTCTGTAACTCTCCAACATCAAATTTCTACAGACAAACGTTGGTGTGCAGCCCTTGCCTTTTGGTATGTAAGCTTGGGCAGGGTCACTAAGGAGTACCTACAATCCCAACGCAGGCAGACCTGTTAAAAGGCAAAAACTGCTATGATTCCTTCTGCCTCTGTCAAAACCAGAGCTCCACGTCTCACAAATGCAAGTGACAAAAGCATGGGGAGAAATACAGAGCGCAGTTCTGTGCTCTGGTGCAGCTGGAAGTGGTTACAAACAGTTTGCAAGTCACACTGACTGGTGTGAAGCTCGAGTAATATTCCACCATTGGATTAATCCTATTTGTTCTAGCTTAATGGTTGTAAAAATCAGATTTAGACAAGAGTACAAGTAATGCGAGATTAGCAGGCTTCTCACTCAGCACGTGAAGGACAAGCTGTTGGCACTGACTACACAGAGAGCAGCAGCACCCCTGCAGTCTCCAGCAGACACGTGCTTCTGCGGAGGGGCGCACTGAGCTTCCCTTGGCTGTGCTGGGGCTCCCAGCTCTGCAATGGGAACCCAGCACCTCCCTGTGGATGAGAATCCGGAGCTGGACAGCCATGAACAAGGTCAAGCTAATGTTAGAACAGGTGTTTCTACTTCCTTGTGTGACACAAACTGTAAATTCAGTCCAGGATTTCACTGTAAGCCCCTCCTGCCCACCCCCGTACCCCTCCCCCAAAAAACCACAACAACAGAAAAAATATGTTTCCAAATCATTTATTTCCTGAAGTATCAGACTACCCATCCCCATCATTTTACACAACACAAGATAAGGATACGAACAAAGTGAATTTATTTACAAAGCTATTTGACAACTGCACTATGCTATGCTAATACATTTTAGTGTCAACTAACTCTCTATGCTATCTACTCCATTGTTTGCTGGCTCAGTCTCTGCATTCAGTCTTTGTATGTAAGGTCACACGGGCGCAGTCATCTGGGCTCTCCTCTTCCGTCCGTTTCCTCCATGGCTGTTCCGGAGCAGCTGAGCATCGTCTCCTTGAAGGTTGGATGACAGGAGAAGACTGACCAAAACAAATGCAAAAGAGAAGAGTTGGTTGCCACCAGGTCAAGAGGGACAATCACAAAGAGAAGGGAAGAAAGACTTTGAACTGCAAAAGAGAAAGCTGTGTATGAACAGGTCTGTCGTTTGGTTCCGACCTCCAACTCAGGCTAAAGCATTTTGAAACTGGAAACGCAGATGCAGAACATTTCCCGTCATCTTCAGCTCCTCCACTGCCCTGCCTTATCTCATGGGCACACCCCTCCCAGCCAGGAATGTTCTGTGTGCTGGGCCACGAGCACAGACACTGACATACCTCCCTCGGCGCAGAAGGCGCGTCCTCTTCTCCCCGACGATCTCCCAGCAGGTCACGTTTCCAAGAGCCGCTGTTCTTCTGCCGGCGCTGGGGCAGCACCGGGCGCTGATCCTGCTTCCTCCTGGAGGAGGGGGTCAAGTGATGTGCAGGGACTCGTCTGCAGCAAAGACAAAAGAAGGTTCTGTTACTGCTAGCCACCATCTATCAACTCCCTTGCAGTTCACGTACTGTCAAGACAAGAACTGCCTTGCCGTCCGCTATTTCCCTATCCACTGCCATCAGCCCCCCACAGCCCCAGGGCTGCCCTCCCCCTGCCCCTCGCACAGCCCGCACTGGGCTGCCAGCCCATCACCTGCAGCTGCCCTGGTGGGGCCGCAGCTGCAAGCGGGGCAGTGCGGGGCTGCTGGGGCTGCCAGGGAGGCGGCTGCAGCACGAGTACCTTCCTGTGAGCAGAAGGCGCGTCTTCTTCTCCGTGATGCTCTGCTGGCAGGACGGGTCTCTGCAGAGCTGCTGTTCTTCTGCTGGTGACGGAGCAGCATCAGGTGTTGGTCTTCATAGTACTGAGGGGAGAGTGGTGTCCCAGGACGCAGTGGCTCATCTGAAACAGAGATTCTTTTCAGCAACTTTCTTTATCGTACTCAGTAAACTAACTATCTCCCAGTCACCCATCTTTCTATCCTGCATCCCCCTATCAGCTATCTGGCTATGATCTAACTACATCACTACTAACTCTTGCTTACTGCTTACTACCTTGCTATCCACAAACTACTTCTCTACCAATAACCCACCTAGCTATCTGCTATCTGTTCACTACCTGTATGCAACCATCAGCTATCTACGTCACTATCAACTAATCTACGTCACTATCAACTAATCTACGTCACTATCAACTAATCTATGTCGCTATCAACTATCGTGCTACCCACTTTCTATCTATACAACAACTATCTCTATATCGTCTAATTCCTCATCTACATCTACCGGCCCCTGATCCCCCCCGGGGCTGCTCTCCTCCCGTCCCTCACACTGCCCGCTCTGGGCTGCCAGCCCGTGATCTCCCTGCTGGTAGGCGGGGCTGCTGGGGGCTGCTGGCGGCTGCGAAGGAAGCCGGGGGCTGCAGCACGGCCAGAGGAGGGGCTGCAGCCAAGGAAGCCAGGGGCTGCAGCACGGCCAGAGGGGCTGCAGCCACCACCGGCCCCAGCAGCACGGGCACTGCCAGCCAGGGGTGGCAAGGGCAGGCAGGGCGGCCCAGGGAGCCCGCAGCGGCGGTGGGCACGGCGCGAGGTTGGGCGCCGTGAGAGGCCGCAGGTGGCACGGTGAGAACACCGTGCGGACGGGCGCGATGCGGGCGGTGGGTGGCGGCAGCGGGCAGGGCGCCAGGAGCCGCCACGTGTCGCCGCGTGCTGCTGCAGCGGGGGCCGGCAGGGCGGCAGCGGCCGCTCGTGGCGGCGGACGGGCGGCGTCGGCCGGGGCTCTCCTCTTCGGCCCGGCTCTTCCTCGGCCGCGGAGGCGCGGGCGGGCATCGCCGCTGGAGTCGGCGGGACGGCGGAGGAGGAGCTGCAAGAAACGCGGAGAGCGGAGTCGGTCGGCACCGGGTCGAGGGGGAGAACGAGGAGGAGAAGCGGGACCGCGCGTCGCGTCGCGTCGCGTCGCGGCACGGAGAGCCCTCGGCTCCTCCGCTGCCCGGGCTCCTCTCCCGGCTCGCCCCTCGCCGCCAGGAGAACCTTCCGGGCGCCGGGCCGCGTACAGACACGGCCGTACCTCGCCGTGCGCGGAAGGCGCGTCCTCTCCTCGCCGGGCGCTCTCCGCCCTCCTGCGGCGTTTGCCGGGCACGCCGAAGGCCGAGCGGTCGTCGGCTCCGCGCCGGCTCTCCCCGCGCCGAAGGCGACCGCCCGTCTGCGTGCCGCGGCCCTCGGCGAAGGGCGAAGCGGCCCCCGAGGCCTCGGACGGCCCCTCCGCTTCCCGGGCGGGCGGCGTTCGTGCCGCGGACGGCTCCTTCGCCGGGCCTCGGCTCCGCGTGTGCCGGCGGCGGGCTGGCATGGTGCGGAGCGGCCGGGTCGCGTCCTGCCGGCTGCCCGCGGCTCCCGACTGGCTCCGGGTTCCAACCGCCCCCGCCGCGAGGAGCGCAACGGCCGCTCAGCCCCACGCGCCCACCGCGGCCCCGCGCTGCCGGAGCTCGAGGAGCGTTGGACGCTGCTCTCAGCCGCGGGGTTGCGGTGCGCGGTGGTGCCGCGTGGAGCCGGGGGTCGCGTCGGGCACCGACGGCGCTTCTGACGGAGGACATCCTGTGATTCTCCGTGAAGGGCGTCTGTGCTCCGATTTGTACTGACGATATTAAAGGGGTTCTCATTACAAGGAATGCCTGTCAGTGTTGCCTGGGATTTTTGATTAAATGTCATTGCAGTACCATCTGCAAACAACACTCAACTGGGAGGCGCTGCAGAGAGATGCTGACAAATTGGAGGGCTGGGCAACTGCCCGGTTGGTATGAAGTTAAGGAGAGCAAGTGGTGGATTCTGCCCCTGGGATGGGACAGCCGTGGCTCTGTGCACACCCTGCGGGAGGGGAGGCTGCAGAGCAGCCCTCCAAAAGGGCTCTGGGGGTTCTGGTGAACGGCACGTTGCATCTGAGCAGGCAGCGTGCCCCGACAGCCCAAAGGGCCAACCGTACCCTGGGGCACATTGGGCCCAGCACTCCCCAGGAAAGGACCGTCCCACTCTGCTCTGCTCTGCTCTGCTCTGCTCTGCTCTGCCCGGTGCATCCCGTGAGAATGTCCGACACCGCTTCCTGAAGGGGTTGCATTCTGCTTGGGATCTGTGCCCAGCAGTGCCCGCAGCCTGCCCTGCTGCGCCGTGAGAAGGCAGGTCCTAGCCTGGGCTCAGATGGCTGCAGGCCCTCATTGCTGTTTGTTCCTAAGGCTTCCAAGGTGATGCTTTGGCATCCCCCACTTAGCCAGGTGCCGCTCCCCCCATCCCCTTGGCTTGCTTATGCGCAGCTATTCTGGCAATCCCCTTCCCTTCCCTGAATGGTGTCTTCTGGAATGGGGCGATGACACACAGGTTTGGTACACACTTCTGAAAACATGTCCAAAGCCTCTTTGCAGGGGGAAAAACCTCTAATCTTTGAATGCAATCCCTGTTGTATCCATGTGGTGTCTCAGAAGCTGATTACACATTTTTGTCTGGCTGAGGTATTTTGCTCAAGGTTGAAGCTCTGCTTTATGTTCCAGATGTCCTGCTTATGCAGGATAATCAGCCTTCCCGAGACAAGGTGTTTCTCTTCAAAGATCCAAGGCTGCCATTAATAAGAAGCAGGGACAGACATCCTTGTGATGAGGCACGTGTCCAAAACAGCAACTGATTAGAAGAGACTGAGTGTCCCCCTGCCCAAAACTGGGTAATCCAGGAGTGTGATATCTCCCCAGATGACCACCAAAGATGACCAAAGACCCCCATGGAAGTGCAGAAGATTCCCGTATGTTCTGTAACCTCATACTTCCATAGCCCTACAAACAGGCAAGAGGTAGGTGTGACTTCAGTGTTGGGTGAGCATGCAGAGAGTGTAAAAACTGCATGCCGTTGATTTGTGGAGATTTCCCACCTTGCGGGTGCTGAGGAGCTGTTCAGTATCCAGTGGAGAGATACTGTAATGTCATAAGCAGGAACTGGGGGGATTGGTGCCTTAAAGTCGGCATTTTGGTATTTTCCTGCACGCTATTACAGTGATGACTGGAGTTCGGGGAGGTTGGTTCATTTTGCTTAAGGGTATTATTGTTTTGCTGATCAGTAAGCTGGGTAATGTACAATCCACGGGGGACAAAGTTCCCCAAATGACTGCGTTGTGGGATATTGAGGGAAGTCTCAGGGAGGCCTCGTAGCTTGAAGAAAACTGATAACGTATTGCATTCTCTGATGTCCAGTGTGTATTTGGGAAGATCAAGAAAAATGGCTAGTAAATGGTTCTCTGTGATGCCATTTTGCAATTAATGTTATCTTATAGCAGAGAAGGAAAACGGGATGAAGCGCTGTGTGCGGATTTGCTCCTTGAATTAAGAAATGATGATGAAAGATGTCAGAAATGTGGGTTAGTGTCCACGGACACAAATGTTTTGGCTTTGGAAAAATAGAGGGCAATGTCTACAATACAGTGATGTTGTTCAGCATGTAGTGTAGGTAAAAGATGTAAGATGATGGAGGCAGAGGAGAGAGAAGGGAGAACATAGAGCTCCTGTTACCCACTGTGGTAGGTCGGGCAGTGAGGAAAAGGGGAGTAAGAAGTCCAAGAGGAACAGCCAGAAGAACATTTCAACCCAATGGCTGTAAGGACCAGAAGGGGAAGAGCAGCAGTTCAAGGCATTTGAAGAGAAGTGGTGGGCCCAGAGGGAACTCCGGTAGATGATCAAGAATGTTTTTCTACTTCAGATGTAATGACATGGAAGGAAATGTTGGGAACTGATAGGGAAGATCCCAAATGAGTGGGGCAGGTTATGGGAATGATAATTGAGAATCGCGGTCTGGATGGGGAAGATCTGCAGGTTCTGTGCAATGCTTTCCTGACAGGAGGGGAGGCGGGCTGTGTTAGCTAGGGCTGAGGAAGGGGCAGAATGGGGACACGCTGAGGCTGCACAGGCAGGAAGAAGAGAAGACCACTTCCCAAGGAGGTCAGTGCAAAGGGATGTGACACTCTGCCTTCCCTGCTGAGCTGGGAGAGACGAAAACTGAGCTGTGTGTGCATGGATGGGGAAGGGAACATGTGCCCCAAGGGGTGTTGCCCTGCGTGGGATGCCTGGAACAAAGCGGTGAGCCTTTAGCACGTGCCCGTTGGTGTTATGTCTTGCAGAAAGCTCTCCTTGCAGGAAGGCGGCCCCGTCCTGTCGGAGCTGGGGGATCCATCTGGGCAGACAGCAACCCCTTCTGCAGCTGGAAGAAGCTGCCAAGCTGTCAGATTCCATCTCTTCCTCCAGAACGGAAACCTAATTAAAATGTATTATAACATCAAGTGATGCATTTCTGCCCCTACTGCTCCATTTTAACACAGGTAATTGGCTGCAGAAGCAATCACTGTTCTTGTAATACAGAACAGCAAAATGCTGTGTAAACCTTGGTAAGAGGAGTGTAAGATAGCACTTGGTAGCAAACCCCATTATGGATCTTGGGACGGTTTTGGATGCTGTGCCAAGGCAGAAGCCACCTTCAACCAATGTGGCAGAAGAAGGAGACAGCAGTATTTCTTAAAGCCAAAAGCAACAGTGGCTCTGAGCAAGCTGTCAGCCACATCAGCAGGAGACGTGTGAGATTACCATTCCTTTCACCTTGGAATCAGCTACAGCTCTGCTCATTTTGTCATCTGATGAGTTCACATGGACAGTGAATTTACATGAAGCAAAAGCAAAATGGTTTTAAGTTGAAGGAGGGAAGATTTAGGTTGGATGTCAGGGGGAAGTTCTTTACTATGGGAGTGGTGAGGTGGTGGAACAGCTGCCCAGAGAGGCTGTGGATGTCCTCCCCTGGAGGTGTTGAAGGGGCCCTGGGCAGCCTGGTGTGGTATTAAGTGTGGAGGTTGGTGGCCCTGCCTGTGGCAGGGTGTTGGAGCTTCATGATCCTTGAGGTCCCTTCCAACCCAAGCTGCTCTACGGTTCTACGAAATGTAGGGTGTAAGGAACATAATGTTCAAGGGTGGTTGTTGCTGGTATGAGAAGGTGGAACTCTTGCTTTAACACCTGTTAGTTGTGTTAGTGTAATGGGAGGAGCACAAGTACAACCTGCAGGATTATTCTTTTTAAAGGAAGCTCAGCTATTTCAATCATGTTTTTAAGTGGGTCAGTGAAGGCACGGATGTTTGATCAGAGGTGATGGATGAGTGACACAGGAACACACTCTCCAGCCTTGTTTTCCAAAGCAGTGCCAGATGTGAATCAGAGGAATTGACCCCAGAGATACAGTTCCTGGGGTGCTGTGTTGCTGCTGTGCCATGAAGAAGGAAGAGATTCACAAAGGAGTGTTTCTGAGACGCAGTGGCTGCACAGTACAAACCCATGCGCTGGAGCTGCAGCCACGTCATCACCTGCTCTCTGCTGGTGCTCTGAAGTCCAACACCGATAGTTTCAGAGGACCACAGCAGGGAACACCTCCCTCCAGAAGTCCAATGGAAGCCTATTCCGTGTGAACTTACTGAGCTGTGTGCCTGGGGAGCGGCAGAAGATACCCACACTCATTGACTTCCTGCCAGCGGTGTCCTTCAGTGTCGATTCACACACTGTGCTTTGGGCTGCCTATGGCACTGCCAGGCGCTGTGCAGGGGCTGCCCGGTGCTGAAGGGACAGCTGTTGGTTTTCTTCCCTGCCGTCTGTTGGGGTATATCGGGATTTCCTCCCAGTGCAGCAACACCAATTCACAGAGAGCCAATGGAAACGTGACAGTTGGGATGTGGTTCTTCAAAAAGGAGCGTTGTGGTTTATCGTTGTTTGTTTTCTTCTTTAACATCCTCAAAATGGCAACAAATATCCAGGAGTTGTATTTTGTTCTGCTGAAGTAAGTGCATTTATGCTACCTGACTTAAACTGTGCTTTCTGCTTAAATGGCTTTACGTTCTAACTGGTCAAATAGAACGAACGGGCTGTTGAATAGTGCAGCTTATCCTTCTGCTTTGACTTATTTGCTGCTCTTCTGCAGTACGTAGCAAACCTTACAAAGGTATGTAAGCTTGGGCAGGGTCACTAAGGAGTACCTACAATCCCAACGCAGGCAGACCTGTTAAAAGGCAAAAAGTGCTATGATTCCTTCTGCCTCTGTCAAAACCAGAGCTCCACATCACACAAATGCAAGTGACAAAAGCATGGGGAGAAATACAGAGCGCAGTTCTGTGCTCTGGTGCAGCTGGAAATGGTTACAGTTTGCAAGTGACACTGACTGGTGTGAAGCTCGAGTAATATTCCACCATTGGATTAATCCTATTTGTTCTAGCATAATGGTTGTAAAAATCAGATTTAGACAAGAGTACAAGTAATGCGAGATTAGCAGGCTTCTCACTCAGCACGTGAAGGACAAGCTGTTGGCACTGACTACACAGAGAGCAGCAGCACCCCTGCAGTCTCCAGCAGACACGTGCTTCTGCAGAGGGGCGCACTGAGCTTCCCTTGGCTGTGCTGGGGCTCCCAGCTCTGCAATGGGAACCCAGCACCTCCCTGTGGATGAGAATCCAGAGCTGGACAGCCATGAACAACGGTCAAACTAATGTTAGAACAGGTGTTTCTACTTCCTTGTCTGACACAAACTGTAAATTCAGTCCGGGATTTCACTGAAAGCCCCTCCCCCCCACCCTCATACCCCTCCCCCAAAAAACCACAACAACAGAAAAAATACGTTTCCAAATCATTTATTTCCTGAAGTATCAGACTACCCATCCCCATCATTTTACACAACACAAGATAAGGATACGAACAAAGTGAATTTATTTACAAAGCTATTTGACAACTACACTATGCTATACTAATACATTTTAGTGTTAACTAACTCTCTATGCTATCAACTCCATTGTTTGCTGGCTCAGTCTCTGCATTCAGTCTTTGTATGTAAGGTCACACGGGCGCAGTCATCTGGGCTCTCCTCTTCCGTCCGTTTCCTCCGTGGCTGTTCCGGAGCAGCTGAGCACCGTCTCCTTGAAGGTCGGATGACAGGAGAAGGCTGAGCAAAACAAATGCAAAAGAGAAGAGTTGGTTGCCACCAGGTCAAGAGGGACAATCACAAAGAGAAGGGAAGAAAGACTTTGAACTGCAAAAGAGAAAGCTGTGTATGAACAGGTCTGTCGTTTGGTTCCGACCTCCAACTCAGGCTAAAGCATTTTGAAACTGGAAACGCAGATGCAGAACATTTCCCGTCATCTTCAGCTCCTCCACTGCCCTGCCTTATCTCATGGGCACACCCCTCCCAGCCAGGAACGTTCTGTGTGCTGGGCCACGAGCACAGACACTGACATACCTCCCTCGGCGCAGAAGGCGCGTCCTCTTCTCCCCGACGATCTTCCAGCAGGTCGCGCTTCCAAGAGCCGCTGTTCTTCAACTCCCTTGCAGTTCACGAACTGTCAAGACAAGAACTGCCTTGCCGTCCGCTATTTCCCTATCCACTGCCATCAGCCCCCCACAGCCCCAGGGCTGCCCTCCCCCTGCCCCTCGCACAGCCCGCACTGGGCTGCCAGCCCATCACCTGCAGCTGCCCTGGTGGGGCCGCAGCTGCAAGCGGGGCAGTGCGGGGCTGCTGGGGCTGCCAGGGAGGCGGCTGCAGCACGAGTACCTTCCTGTGAGCAGAAGGCGCGTCTTCTTCTCCGTGATGCTCTGCTGGCAGGACGGGTCTCTGCAGAGCTGCTGTTCTTCTGCTAGCGCTGGGGCAGCATCAGGCTTTGGTCTTCATCGTACTGAGGGGAGAGTGGTGTCCCAGGGCGCAGTGGCTCATCTGAAACAGAGATTCTTTTCAGCAACTTTCACTATCGTACTCTATAAATTAACTACCTCCCAGTCACCCATCTTTCTATCCTGCATCCCCCTATCAGCTATCTGGCTATGATCTAACTACATCACTACTAACTCTTGCCTGCTGCTAACTACCTTGCTATCCACAATCTACCTCACTACCAATAACCCACCTAGCTATCTGCTAACTGTTCACTACCTGTACCACCATCAACTATCTATCTCACTATCTACGTCGCTATCAACTAATCTACATCACTATCAAGTAATCTACGTCACTATCAACTAATCTACGTTGCTACCAACTACCATACTACCCACTATCTATCTATACAACAACTATCTCTATCTCCTCACATTCCTCATCTACATCTACCGGCCCCTGATCCCTCCCGGGGCTGCTCTCCTCCCGTCCCTCACACTGCCCGCTCTGGGCTGCCAGCCCGTGATCTCCCTGCTGGTAGGCGGGGCTGCTGGGGGCTGCTGGCGGCTGCGAAGGAAGCCGGGGGCTGCAGCACGGCCAGAGGAGGGGCTGCAGCCAAGGAAGCCAGGGGCTGCAGCACGGCCAGAGGGGCTGCAGCCACCACCGGCCCCAGCAGCACGGGCACTGCCAGCCAGGGGTGGCAAGGGCAGGCAGGGCGGCCCAGGGAGCCCGCAGCGGCGGTGGGCACGGCGCGAGGTTGGGCGCCGTGAGAGGCCGCAGGTGGCACGGTGAGAACACCGTGCGGACGGGCGCGATGCGGGCGGTGGGTGGCGGCAGCGGGCAGGGCGCCAGGAGCCGCCACGTGTCGCCGCGTGCTGCTGCAGCGGGGGCCGGCAGGGCGGCAGCGGCCGCTCGTGGCGGCGGACGGGCGGCGTCGGCCGGGGCTCTCCTCTTCGGCCCGGCTCTTCCTCGGCCGCGGAGGCGCGGGCGGGCATCGCCGCTGGAGTCGGCGGGACGGCGGAGGAGGAGCTGCAAGAAACGCGGAGAGCGGAGTCGGTCGGCACCGGGTCGAGGGGGAGAACGAGGAGGAGAAGCGGGACCGCGCGTCGCGTCGCGTCGCGTCGCGGCACGGAGAGCCCTCGGCTCCTCCGCTGCCCGGGCTCCTCTCCCGGCTCGCCCCTCGCCGCCAGGAGAACCTTCCGGGCGCCGGGCCGCGTACAGACACGGCCGTACCTCGCCGTGCGCGGAAGGCGCGTCCTCTCCTCGCCGGGCGCTCTCCGCCCTCCTGCGGCGTTTGCCGGGCACGCCGAAGGCCGAGCGGTCGTTGGCTCCGCGCCGGCTCTCCCCGCGCCGAAGGCGACCGCCCGTCTGCGTGCCGCGGCCCTCGGCGAAGGGCGAAGCGGCCCCCGAGGCCTCGGACGGCCCCTCCGCTTCCCGGGCGGGCGGCGTTCGTGCCGCGGACGGCTCCTTCGCCGGGCCTCGGCTCCGCGTGTGCCGGCGGCGGGCTGGCATGGTGCGGAGCGGCCGGGTCGCGTCCTGCCGGCTGCCCGCGGCTCCCGACTGGCTCCGGGTTCCAACCGCCCCCGCCGCGAGGAGCGCAACGGCCGCTCAGCCCCACGCGCCCACCGCGGCCCCGCGCTGCCGGAGCTCGAGGAGCGTTGGACGCCGCTCTCAGCCGCGGGGTTGCGGTGCGCGGTGGTGCCGCGTGGAGCCGGGGGTCGCGTCGGGCACCGACGGCGCTTCTGGCGGAGGGCATCCTGTGGTTCTCCGTTTTGTGCTAACGATATTAAAGGGGTTCTCATTACGAGGAATGCCTGTCAGTGTAGCCTGGGATTTATACACGTTAAAAAATGTGATCACAAATTCGGATTAAATGTCATTGCAGTACCATCTGCAAACAACACTCAACTGGGAGGCGCTGCAGAGAGATGCTGGCAAATTGGAGGGCTGGGCAACTGCGCAGTTGATAGGAAGATAACGAGAGCAAGTGGTGGATTCTGCCGCTGGGATGGGACAGCCGTGGCTCTGTGCACACCCTGCGGGAGGGGAGGCTGCAGAGCTGCCCCAAAAGGGCTCTGGGGGTTCTGGTGAACGGCAAGTTGCATCTGAGCCGGCAGCGTGCCCCGACAGCCCAAAGGGCCAACCATACCCTGGGGCGCATCGGCCCAGCACTCCCCAGGAAAGGACCGTCCCACTCTGCTCTGCTCTGCTCTGCTCTGCCCGGTGCAGCCTGTGAGAATGTCGGACACCGCTTCCTGAAGCGGTTGCATTCTGCTTGGGATCTGTGCCCAGCAGTGCCCGCAGCCTGCCCTGCTGCGCCGTGAGAAGGCAGGTCCTAGCCTGGGCTCAGATGGCTGCAGGCTCTCGTTGCTGTTGGTTCCTAAGGCTTCCAAGGCGCTGCTTTGGCATCCCCCACTTAGCCAGGTGCCGCTCCCCCCATCCCCTTGGCTGGCTTATGTGCAGCTGTTCTGTTTTCGAGCTGTTCTCCGGTCCTTATCCTTATGGCCTTCATTCTCCTTGTTATTCTGGACCTAGCGCCTGTGAAAGTGCTTGGAATCCCTTGTTTTCTAATACTCTCTACGTAAACTATCTCTATTTGCCCCTTATGTCTACCTTGTGAAGCTGCTTTCTCTTTTCCTGCTATGAAGCCCTTCTTTCTATACTGCAGGGACCCGATTTTGCCCTTCAATTCCCCCCTTTTCTATAATCTAGCAGGACTTCTACCTGCTGGATTCTCTAATCTATTCTTTGTGTCCCAAAATAGGTCCCACTTTCCACCTTTTGCCTTAGCTCATGTTTCTTCCATATCTCGTATTCTTTTCTTGTATTTCGGCACAGGCAGGCAGAGCACTTTATCATCACATGGGTAAAACCAACAATCAGTACTAAGATGATACAAACTAGGAAGAGCTGCTTTAAGCATCCTAGATTTGGTAGCCAGCTAGTAAGCAAGTTCCGTAAATCTTCCTTCCAGTTGGTGTCATCCTGACTTGTCCTATGTAGGACTTTTGTCTGTTCTCAAATTTTCCTTAAATCTGTTTCAGTTCTTAAATCCCTACTGATGTAAGCACAGCAACTCTGATTTATTATTGTGCATACCCCTCCTTCCTTGGCTGTTAATAGGTCTAATGCCATCCTATTTTGGAGTACTACTTTGGATAAGGAGGATACCTCTTCTTGGATTGCCCGTAGTGCATCTGTTGTGGCACTCTCCATGATTTCCAGAGTTGCAGAGATATTTACTATAGCTTTTTCTAGCTGGATAACTCCTAGAGCTGGGATAAGAGCTCTCAGCTCTCAGAAAACTGTGGTATCCCTTGTTATATATAGCTAGGGGGTTGTATGTATGCTTAGTTCTAATTCAAGGGGTTCTCAGGAGTCCCCAAGGGATTTCCTCATGCACCGTGGTCTGGGGTATTAAGTATCCTGTAGTGCAAGTCCTTGTCCAATTTAAAGGTAATGCCTTTCGTGCCTGGCCGTCTCCACATAGCCACCGGTATCCATGAGGTAACTTAAATGGCCTGGCCATGTTTTCCTGATGAGTGAGTGACGCTCCCATCCCTACTATTCCGAGTATGTTCTTATCTGAGGCCCAATATGACTCTTTCTCAGTTTTTCTGTCTACAAAGATAGATCTAGTAAAGTTAATATCTCGTAAATCAAACTTAGGTCCCTTTTGTGACTTGTCTTCTATCCCAAACTTACACTTTCCGTGCTCTACCCAATCTGGAATTGTCCAATTTAGTGCCACTATCCCATAAAAAGGCACCTTTCCCTCCCCTCTGGGGAAGGCAGTGCATATCCAACAAGATTTGTTGAGAGCCTGGCCAATTTTATCAGTTATTTTTAAGCAGCTATTCTCTTGTCAAGCTGTGACTACTGCTCCAATCATGCTGACTATTATCAAAATCTTATGCATGCTTTTGGATCCTGATTTTCAGTGGTCCGCTCTATTCTGCTGTTCTCTGTGGTCCCGGTGCTTTCTTCAGGCAGGTATGACGTATCCACGGTGTAAGTCCCTCTACCTTGGCAGTGGTATGGGTGGTCAGGAGAATTTGGTAGGGTCCTTCCCACTTTGATTCCAGAGGTGAATCTGAGAGAGAGGTTTAACATAAACATAGTCGCCTGGCAATACATCATGCACTGGATCATCTAGGCCTCGTGCCCTGGCACCGAATACTGCTTGTTCAGTTTTCTTTAATTGCTTTGCCAAGCTGACCATATATTCACTCAACACCTTATCCCCCACCTGCATAGAGATTTCCTTTTGTACAGTATAAGGTCGCCCATAAAGAATCTCATGTGGGCTTAATCCATCCTTGCTTCGGGGTTTAGTCTGAATTCTCAGAAGTGCCAAAGGCAGTACCGGCGGCCAGTGAATCCCAGCCTCTTGGCCAAGTTTTACTATCTGTAATTTGATCAGGTGATTCATTTTTCCACCTGTCTGCTTGACTGCAGTCTATAAGGTTTGTGCAATTGCCAATCAATTCCCAATAATGTGCTTATTTTTTGGACCACCTTGGCAAAAATGTGGGCCTCGATCTGATGAGGTTGCTACAGGAGCCCCGAACCTTGGAATTAACAGCATGTAACAGCATTTTCGTTACTTCCCGAGCCTTATTAGTCCTACAGAGAAATACCTCTGGCCATCCCAAAAAGGTATCAGTTAGTACCAACATACAGCGATGCCCCCCTTTTCTTGCGAGTTTCAAGAAATCAATTTGTCACTGTTGCCCTGGAAGGTTCCCTTTCCCAACAGGCCCACTTGAACCCCTTTCCTGGTACTAGGATCGTACTTTGTACTGTCCGTTTGCCCAATACATTTTCTTATCCTCCCTTAGAACCAATTTCTATAAAATACCAAAGGGCAAAACAACATGTCCATCTGTCAGCCTGCTCTCTTCCTTCTAAATCATTAATTAGATTGCTATCCTCTTTAAAATATTTTACGGGTTTTGACTCAGGTTCAGAAATTTTAAGTTTACCGTCTGGAATTAAAGCCCTCTTCAACTGCCTGTTCTGCCACCTGATCCACCATCTTATCCCCAGTTTCCGGTACAGTGTTCCCTTCCTGATGTTCTTTACAATGTATAATAGCCACGCTCTTTGATAGATTTACATTATGCTGTTTTCCTTGTGTGTGAGCATTCCTTGCTCTTTTCAGATGGTGCTATGAGCGTGTAGCATCCCAAATACATAATTAGCATCTGTCCATATATTTCAGGCTCTTGTCGAGGCAGTTATTTCAGCCTTCTGAACGAAGGTCCCCACAGGTAATGGTTGTGCTTCGATGACCTTGTCAGTAGCAGTTACTGCATATCCTGCCTTACGGTTTCCTTGTCTCACAAAGCTGCTTCCATCAGTAACCCAGGTGTCTTCTGCATCTTCTAAGGATTCACCTTTCAGGTCCGACTGGCAGCAGTCCATAGCCACAGTTGTTTCAAAGCAGTCAATACTGGTTCTCCAGGAGTTCCGCTAAGGAAAGATGCTGGGTTGACAATATTAGTTGCAGTTATTTCTGCATCATCCTGCTGCACCAGGATGGCCTGGTATTTCAGGAACCTCTGGGGGTGAGAGCCAATGCCCTCTTTTACCTCCAATACAGTAGACACTGTATCAGATATTAAAACTGTTATTCTTTGGCCTAGTGTAAATTTACCAGGTTCTTGAATATTGAGCACTGGTGCAGCCACCGCCCTCAACCACTCTGGCCATCTCTTACTTACTTCATGAAGGGGCTTTACCAGCAGTCCGTAGCCGTGTATCCACAGTTGGCACCCTGCTGTCATTCCTGAGAATGTATGGAGTTCCTCGGCACTTTGTGGCTCAGGGGTTTGGCAGATGGCTTCTCTCCTGGCAGTCCTTAAGGTTCCAAGTCCGGCTGTAATCTCCTATCCCAGATAGGTCACTTGCTGTTGAGTTATTTGTGCCTCCTGTTGAGAAACTTGATAATCATTTTAACAGAGAAATTCAGCACACTCACAGTCCATTGCACACAGTCCTCTTTGTTTCTGTGGCATCCACGTGCTGCAGTAAAGTTCCACTGTGGGATGGAGGAACCCAAATCTCCGGCTCACGAGTTGACCAGTTCTCAAAATTCACTGGACTGTCCTCACAACCCTGGGTAACACTGTCCAGGTGAACTGAGTCTTTTTGTCCTGAATTGAGGCTCTCCTATTCAATGGCAAATAACCTTAGGCTTCCTTTGGCCAAACCAGGCAGAAAAGGCATCCTTCAAATCCAGAAGGTAAACTCCAGCTACTCATTCCCTAACTTAGTTCCTAAAGTGTATGGATTTGCCACCACGGAGTGCATACATTCAACTATTACATACAGTCAACTATTACTTGCCCTCCAATCTTGTACTAAACGATAGCACTTGCTATCCAATTTTTCATCGGCAAGATTGGAATATTGTACTTGGATTCACATTCAGTTAGTAATCCAAAATCCAAAAGTGATCTATTTTATCCTTCTACAGTTGCATATCCTCAAAGGGCACTGCTTTACCCTGACTAGGCTGGCCCTAGCTCTTGCTTTTATCTTGGGGCTGCATTTTGTCTCTACCAGGTATCCCTGGTACCCACACTCCTAAGCATACTTTATTTAAGATTTCTGTAACTTCTGGGGGTACACCACTGTTTTTCCCAGTTTGTGTTAAAGCCAGACTTACAATTTTCAATCAGTTAATGTTGTTTGACCCTTAGCTCCAGTTTTATTGAATTTAATCTCTGCATCCATTTTGTTCTAATAAGTCTTGCCAGAGTAATGGTTTTGGACAACGTGGCATGTACAAGAATTTATGTATTCCTACTGATTTTCTCAGCCCGTGAAAGTGCTTGGAATCCCTTGTTTTCTAATACTCTCTACATAAACTATCTCTATTTGCCCCTTATGTCTACCTTGTGAAGCTGCTTTCTCTTTTCCTGCTATGAAGCCCTTCTTTCTATACTGCAGGGACCTGATTTTGCCCTTCAGTTCTGGCAATCCCCGTCCCTTCCCTGAATGGTGTCTCATTCAATTTTGGTCAAGGTTGAAGCTCTGCTTTATGTTCCAGATGTCCTGCTTATGCAGGATAATCAGCCTTCCCGAGACAAGGTGTTTCTCTTCAAAGATCCAAGGCTGCCATTAATAAGAAGCAGGGACAGACATCCTTGTGATGAGGCACGTGTCCAAAACAGCAACTGGTTAGAAGAGACTGAGTGTCCCCCTGCCCAAACCTGGGTAATCCAGGAGTGTGATATCTCCCCAGATGACCACCAAAGATGACCAAAGACCCCCATGCAAGTGCAGAAGATTCCCGTATGTTCTGTAACCTCATACTTCCATAGGCCTACAAACAGGCAACAGGTAGGTGTGACTTCAGTGTTGGGCGAGCATGCAGAGAGTGTAAAAACTCCATGCCGTTGATTTGTGGAGATTTCCCACCTTGCGGGTGCTGAGGAGCTGTTCAGTATCCAGTGGAGCGATATTGTAATGTCATAAGCAGGAACTGGGGAGATTGATGCCTTAAAGTCGGCATGTTGGTATTTTCCTGCACGCTATCACAGTGATGACTGGAGTTTGGGGAGGTTGGTTCATTTGACTTAAGGGTATTATTGTTTTGCTGATCAGTAAGCTGGGTAATGTACAATCCACGGGGGACAAAGTTCCCCAAATGACTGCGTTGTGGGATATTGAGGGAAGTCGCAGGGAGGCCTCGTAGCTTGAAGGAAACTGATAACATATTGCAATCTCTGGTGTCCAGTGTGTATTTGGGAAGATCAAGGAAAATGGCTAGTAAATGGTTCTCTGTGATGCCATTTTGCAATTAATGTTATCTTATAGCAGAGAAGGAAAATGGGATGAAGCGCTGTGTGCGGATTTGCTCCTTGAATTAAGAAATGGTGATGAAAGATGTCAGAAATGTGGGTTAGTGTCCACGGACACAAATGTTTTGGCTTTGGAAAAATAGAGGGCAATGTCTACAATACAGTGATGTTGTTCAGCATGTAGTGTAGGTAAAAGATGTAAGATGATGGAGGCAGAGGAGAGAGAAAGGAGAACATAGAGCTCCTGTTACCCACTGTGGTAGGTCGGGCAGTGAGGAAAAGGGGAGTAAGAA
The DNA here is from genome assembly GCF_016699485.2 of Gallus gallus. Taxonomy (NCBI): domain Eukaryota; kingdom Metazoa; phylum Chordata; class Aves; order Galliformes; family Phasianidae; genus Gallus; species Gallus gallus. The sequence continues at coordinate 1,179,302 of NC_052543.1, read as the reverse complement.
GTCCAAGAGGAACAGCCAGAAGAACATTTCAACCCAATGGCTGTAAGGACCAGAGGGGGAAGAGCAGCAGTTCAAGCCATTTGAAGAGAAGTGGTGGGCCCAGAGGGAACTCCAGTAGATGATCAAGAATGTTTTTCTACTTCAGATGTAATGACATGGAAGGAAATGTTGGGAACTGATAGGGAAGATCCCAAAAAAGTGGGGCAGGTTATGGGAATGATAATTGAGAATCGCGGTCTGGATGGGGAAGATCTGCAGGTTCTGTGCAATGCTTTCCTGACCGGAGGGGAGGCGGGCTGTGTTAGCTAGGGCTGAGGAAGGGGCAGAATGGGGACACGCTGAGGCTGCACAGGCAGGAAGAAGAGAAGACTGCTTCCCAAGGAGGTCAGTGCAAAGGGATGTGACACTCTGCCTTCCCTGCTGGTGTTATGTCTTGCAAAAAGCTCTCCTTGCAGGAAGGCGGCTCCGTCCTGTCAGAGCTGGGGGATCCATCTGGGCAGACAGCAACCCCTTCTGCAGCTGGAAGAAGCTGCCAAGCTGTCAGAGTCCACCTCGAAAGAGAAAAAGAAAAAACTGCATACATTGCTTATGCAACAAAATGTTGCTTGTTTATAGTGGCATTTACAAGGTGCAGGGAAAGCTGATATCCTCCTCAATGATGAGGGCTGAAAACCTAATTAAAATGTGTTATAACATCAAGTGATGCATTTCTGCCCCTACTGCTCCATTTTAACACAGGTAATTGGCTGCAGAAGCAATCACTGTTCTTGTAATACAGAACAGCAAAATGCTGTGTAAACCTTGGTAAGAGGAGTGTAAGATAGCACTTGGTAGCAAACCCCATTATGGATCTTGGGACGGTTTTGGATGCTGTGCCAAGGCAGAAGCCACCTTCAACCAATGTGGCAGAAGAAGGAGACAGCAGTATTTCTTAAAGCCAAAAGCAACAGTGGCTCTGAGCAAGCCGTCGGCCACGTCAGCATGTGCAGTGAGATTACCTTTCCTTTCACCTTGGAATCAGCTACAGCTCTGCTCATTTTGTCATCTGATGAGTTCACATGGACAGTGAATTTACATGAAGCAAAAGCAAAATGGTTTTAAGTTGAAGGAGGGAAGATTTAGGTTGGATGTCAGGGGGAAGTTCTTTACTATGGGAGTGGTGAGGTGGTGGAACAGCTGCCCAGAGAGGCTGTGGATGCCCCGTCCACCCCTGGAGGTGTTGAAGGGGCCCTGGGCAGCCTGGTGTGGTATTAAATGTGGAGGTTGGTGGGCCTGCCTGTGGCAGGGTGTTGGAGCTTCATGATCCTTGAGGTCCCTTCCAACCCAAGCTGCTCTATGGTTCTATGAAATGTAGGGTGTAAGGAACATAATGTTCAAGGGTGGTTGTTGCTGGTATGAGAAGGTGGAACTCTTGCTTTAATACCTGTTAGTTGTGTTAGTGTTATAGGAGGAGCACAAGTACAAACTACAGGATTATTCTTTTTAAAGGAAGCTCAGCTATTACATTCATGTTTTTAAGTGGGTCAGTGAAGGCACGGATGTTTGATCAGAGGTGATGGATGAGTGACACAGGAACACACTCTGCAGCCTTGTTTTCGAAAGCAGTGCCCGATGTGAATCAGAGGAATTGACCCCAGAATTACAGTTCCTGGGGTGCTGTGTTGCTGCTGTGCCATGAAGAAGGAAGAGATTCTGACCACTGTTTTGGTAATTCTGGAATTCATTTTATGGCAACTTCTACAGAAGGTGTTGCGGTCCTTTTCTCTTCTGTAGCTGTGAAGTCCAGGCCCCGTCATGAGAAAATCTTTGGTTTTGTTGGCCAGGGAACTTTTTTGGTTAATTCCCAGGTTAGAGAACAATAGAAAATAAAGTGGCAATCCTTTAGTTGTCTAATAGCTCTTCCTTTCACCTCCCTGCAACAGCTGGCCTTCTCATCGTCACAGCCTGCACTGAGAACTACTGCAGCAGCATCATATCTATCCCACCATCCCCTATCTATTTATTTATCCTGTCATCCACCGACTCTCAGCCCTTGTCACCCAGGGCTGCTCTTTCCCTGCCCCACAACAGCACCGACGATATCCTTCCTAAAGTCATGGAGCCCGGGTAGGACAGGTTTCCCATTAGGGCTGTGATTTATACATATCCAGCCATGCGCTCCTTGCAGCAAACAGAAGCACTGTGGGAGGATGCATTTGTTGTATGGCTTTTTTGGGTCACTTTTCTGTCTTGTACCCACCAGCGTGTCTTCCTGGGAATACTTACATTACACGACCACAGAAATGCCTATCGTAGCACTGGTTGTTCTACTCAAGGTATTTCTTGTGAGTTTTTGTCTGTACCACTGTGCCCCGCACTGCCAGGCGCTGTGCAGGGGCTGCCCGGTGCTGAAGGGACAGCTGTTGGTTTTCTTCCCTGCCGTCTGTTGGGGTATATCGGGATTTCCTCCCAGTGCAGCAACACCAATTCACAGAGAGCCAATGGAAACGTGACGGTTGGGATCTGGTTCTTCAAAAAGGAGCGTTGTGGTTTATCGTTGTTTGTTTTCTTCGTTAACATCCTCAAAATGGCAATAAATATCCAGGAGTTGTATTTTGTTCTGCTGAAGTAAGTGCATTTATGCTACCTGACTTAAACTGTGCTTTCTGCTGAAATGGCTTTACGTTCTAACTGGTCAAATAGAACAAATGGGCTGTCGAATAGTGCAGCTTATCCTTCTGCTTTGACTTATTTGCTGCTCTTCTGCAGTACATAGCAAACCTTGCAAATAATTCTGCAACTGTCCAACATCAAATTTCTACAAACAAACGTTGGTGTGCAGCCCTTGCCTTTTGGTATGTAAGCTTGGGCAGGGTCACTAAGGAGTACCTACAATCCCAACGCAGGCAGACCTGTTGAAAGGCAAAAACTGCTATGATTCCTTCTGCCTTTGTCAAAACCAGAGCTCCACGTCACACAAATGCAAGTGACAAAAGCATGGGGAGAAATACAGAGCACAGTTCTGTGCTCTGGTGCAGCTGGAAGTGGTTACAAACAGTTTGCAAGTGACACTGACTGGTGTGAAGCTCGAGTAATATTCCACCATTGGGTTAATCCTATTTGTTCTAGCATAATGGTTGTAAAAATCAGATTTAGACAAGAGTACAAGTAATGCGAGATTAGCAGGCTTCTCACTCAGCACGTGAAGGACAAGCTGTTGGCACTGACTACACAGAGAGCAGCAGCACCCCTGCAGTCTCCAGCAGACACGTGCTTCTGCAGAGGGGCGCACTGAGCTTCCCTTGGCTGTGCTGGGGCTCCCAGCTCTGCAATGGGAACCCAGCACCTCCCTGTGGATGAGAATCCAGAGCTGGACAGCCATGAACAATGGTCAAGCTAATGTTAGAACAGGTGTTTCTACTTCCTTGTGTGACACAAACTGTAAATTCAGTCCAGGATTTCACTGAAAGCCCCTCCTGCCCACCCCCCTACCCCTCCCCCAAAAAACCACAACAACAGAAAAAATACGTTTCCAAATCATTTATTTCCTGAAGTATCAGACTACCCATCCCCATCATTTTACACAACACAAGATAAGGATACGAACAAAGTCTATTTATTTACAAAGCTATTTGACAACTGCACTATGCTATGCTAATACATTTTAGTGTTAACTAACTCTCTATGCTATCTACTCCGCTGTTCGCTGGCTCAGTCTCTGCATTCAGTCTCTGCATGGCAGTTCACACGGGCGCAGTCATCTGGGCTCTCCTCTTCCGTCCGTTTCCTCCGTGGCTGTTCCGGAGCAGCTGAGCATCGTCTCCTTGAAGGTCGGATGACAGGAGAAGGCTGAGCAAAACAAATGCAAAAGAGAAGAGTTGGTTCCCACCAGGTCAAGAGGGACAATCACAAAGAGAAGGGAAGAAAGACTTTGAACTGCAAAAGAGAAAGCTGTGTATGAACAGGTCTGTCGTTTGGTTCCGACCTCCAACTCAGGCTAAAGCATTTTGAAACTGGAAACGCAGATGCAGAACATTTCCCGTCATCTTCAGCTCCTCCACTGCCCTGCCTTATCTCATGGGCACACCCCTCCCAGCCAGGAACGTTCTGTGTGCTGGGCCACGAGCACGGACACTGACATACCTCCCTCGGCGCAGAAGGCGCGTCCTCTTCTCCCCGACGATCTTCCAGCAGGTCACGCTTCCAAGAGCCGCTGTTCTTCAACTCCCTTGCAGTTCACGTACTGTCAAGACAAGAACTGCCTTGCCGTCCGCTATTTCCCTATCCACTGCCATCAGCCCCCCACAGCCCCAGGGCTGCCCTCCCCCTGCCCCTCGCACAGCCCGCACTGGGCTGCCAGCCCATCACCTGCAGCTGCCCTGGTGGGGCCGCAGCTGCAAGCGGGGCAGTGCGGGGCTGCTGGGGCTGCCAGGGAGGCGGCTGCAGCACGAGTACCTTCCTGTGAGCAGAAGGCGCGTCTTCTTCTCCGTGATGCTCTGCTGGCAGGACGGGTCTCTGCAGAGCTGCTGTTCTTCTGCTGGTGATGGAGCAGCATCAGGCGTTGGTCTTCATCGTACTGGAGGGGAGAGTGGTGTCCCAGGATGCAGAGGTTCATCTGAAACAGAGATTCTTTTTAGTAACGTTCTATATCATACTCTATAAACTAACTGTCTCCCAGTCACCCGTCATTCTATCCTGCATCCCCCTATCAGCTATCTGGCTATGATCTAACTACATCACTACTAACTGTTGCTTGCTGCTAACTACTTTGCTATCCATAAACTAACTCTCTACCAATAACCCCTAGCTATCTGCTATCTGTTCACTACCTGTATACAACCATCAGCTATCTATCTCACTATCTACGTCGCTACCAACTATTATGCTACCCACTAACTATCTACGTCGCTATCAACTATCTACTACCATGCTACCCACTATCTATCTATACAACAACTATCTCTATATCCTCTTCTTCATCATCTATTTCTACCGGCCCCTGATCCCCCCCGGGGCTGCTCTCCTCCCGTCCCTCACACTGCCCTCTCTGGGCTGCCAGCCCGTGATCTCCCTGCTGGTAGGCGGGGCTGCTGGGGGCTGCTGGCGGCTGCGAAGGAAGCCGGGGGCTGCAGCACGGCCAGAGGAGGGGCTGCAGCCAAGGAAGCCAGGGGCTGCAGCACGGCCAGAGGAGGGGCTGCAGCCAAGGAAGCCAGGGGCTGCAGCACGGCCAGAGGGGCTGCAGCCACCACCGGCCCCAGCAGCACGGGCACTGCCAGCCAGGGGTGGCAAGGGCAGGCAGGGCGGCCCAGGGAGCCCGCAGCGGCGGTGGGCACGGCGCGAGGTTGGGCGCCGTGAGAGGCCGCAGGTGGCACGGTGAGAACACCGTGCGGACGGGCGCGATGCGGGCGGTGGGTGGCGGCAGCGGGCAGGGCGCCAGGAGCCGCCACGTGTCGCCGCGTGCTGCTGCAGCGGGGGCCGGCAGGGCGGCAGCGGCCGCTCGTGGCGGCGGACGGGCGGCGTCGGCCGGGGCTCTCCTCTTCGGCCCGGCTCTTCCTCGGCCGCGGAGGCGCGGGCGGGCATCGCCGCTGGAGTCGGCGGGACGGCGGAGGAGGAGCTGCAAGAAACGCGGAGAGCGGAGTCGGTCGGCACCGGGTCGAGGGGGAGAACGAGGAGGAGAAGCGGGACCGCGCGTCGCGTCGCGTCGCGTCGCGTCGCGGCACGGAGAGCCCTCGGCTCCTCCGCTGCCCGGGCTCCTCTCCCGGCTCGCCCCTCGCCGCCAGGAGAACCTTCCGGGCGCCGGGCCGCGTACAGACACGGCCGTACCTCGCCGTGCGCGGAAGGCGCGTCCTCTCCTCGCCGGGCGCTCTCCGCCCTCCTGCGGCGTTTGCCGGGCACGCCGAAGGCCGAGCGGTCGTCGGCTCCGCGCCGGCTCTCCCCGCGCCGAAGGCGACCGCCCGTCTGCGTGCCGCGGCCCTCGGCGAAGGGCGAAGCGGCCCCCGAGGCCTCGGACGGCCCCTCCGCTTCCCGGGCGGGCGGCGTTCGTGCCGCGGACGGCTCCTTCGCCGGGCCTCGGCTCCGCGTGTGCCGGCGGCGGGCTGGCATGGTGCGGAGCGGCCGGGTCGCGTCCTGCCGGCTGCCCGCGGCTCCCGACTGGCTCCGGGTTCCAACCGCCCCCGCCGCGAGGAGCGCAACGGCCGCTCAGCCCCACGCGCCCACCGCGGCCCCGCGCTGCCGGAGCTCGAGGAGCGTTGGACGCCGCTCTCAGCCGCGGGGTTGCGGTGCGCGGTGGTGCCGCGTGGAGCCGGGGGTCGCGTCGGGCACCGACGGCGCTTCTGGCGGAGGACATCCTGTGGTTCTCCGTTTTGTGCTAACGATATTAAAGGGGTTCTCATTACGAGGAATGCCTGTCAGTGTTGCCTGGGATTTTTGATTAAATGTCATTGCAGTACCATCAGCAAACAACGCTCAACTGGGAGGCGCTGCAGAGAGATGCTGACAAATTGGAGGGCTGGGCAACGGCGCAGTTGATCTGAAGTTAAGGAGAGCAAGTGGTGGATTCTGCTTCTGGGATGGGACAGCCCTGGCTCTGTGCACACCCTGCGGGAGGGGAGGCTGCAGAGCAGCCCCCCAAAAGGGCTCTGGGGGTTCTGGTGAACGGCAAGTTGCATCTGAGCCGGCAGCGTGCCCCGACAGCCCAAAGGGCCAACCGTACCCTGGGGCGCATCCGGCCCAGCACTCCCCAGGAAAGGACCGTCCCGCTCTGCTCTGCTCTGCTCTGCCCGGTGCAGCCCGTGAGAATGTCCGACACCGCTTCCTGAAGCGGTTGCATTCTGCTTGGGATCTGTGCCCAGCAGTGCCCGCAGCCTGCCCTGCTGCGCCGTGAGAAGGCAGGTCCTAGCCTGGGCTCAGATGGCTGCAGGCCCTCGTTGCTGTTGGTTCCTAAGGCTTCCAAGGCGATGCTTTGGCATCCCCCACTTAGCCAGGTGCCGCTCCCCCCACCCCCTTGGCTGGCTTATGCGCAGCTGTTCTGTTTTCGAGCTGTTCTCCGGTCCTTATCCTTATGGCCTTCATTCTCCTTGTTATTCTGGACCTAGCGCCTGTGAAAGTGCTTGGAATCCCTTGTTTTCTAATACTCTCTACGTAAACTATCTCTATTTGCCCCTTATGTCTACCTTGTGAAGCTGCTTTCTCTTTTCCTGCTATGAAGCCCTTCTTTCTATACTGCAGGGACCCGATTTTGCCCTTCAATTCCCCCCTTGTCTATAATCTAGCAGGACTTCTACCTGCTAGATTCTCTAATCTATTCTTTGTGTCCCAAAATAGGTCCCAGTTTCCACCTTTTGCCTTAGCTCATGTTTCTTCCATATCTCGTATTCTTTTCTTGTATTTCGGCACAGGCAGGCAGAGCACTTTATCATCACATGGGTAAAACCAACAATCAGTACTAAGATGATACAAACTAGGAAGAGCTGCTTTAACCGTCCTAGATTTGGTAGCCAGCTAGTAAGCAAGTTCCGTAAATCTTCCTTCCAGTTGGTGTCATCCTGACTTGTCCTATGTAGGACTTTTGTCTGTTCTCAAATTTTCCTTAAATCTGTTTCAGTTCTTAAATCCTTACTGATGTAAGCACAGCAACTCTGATTTATTTATTTATTTTATCTGATTTATAACCTCTGATATTGCCCTAAAATTTCCATATTCCCAACTACACTCTCTGCCTGTCAAGTTCCGTCATCCAACCCCCACCCCACCTTTACCATCAGTTTTTCTGTCTACAAAGATAGATCTAGTAAAGTTAATATCTAGTAAATCAAACTTAGGTCCCTTTTGTGACTTGTCTTCTATCCCAAACTTACACTTTCCGTGCTCTACCCAATCTGGAATTGTCCAATTTAGTGCCACTATCCCATAAACTGGCACCTTTCCCTCCCCTCTAGGGAAGGCAGTGCATATCCAACCAGATTTGTTGAGAGCCTGGCCAATTTTATCAGTTATTTTTAAGTAGCTATTCTCTTGTCAAGCTGTGACTACTGCTCCAATCATGCTGACTATTATCAAAATCTTATGCATGCTTTTGGATCCTGATTTCCAGTGGTCCGCTCTCTTCTGCTGTTCTCTGTGGTCCCGGTGCTTTCTTCGGGTGGATATGACGTATCCACAGTGTAAGTCCCTCTACCTTGGCAGTGGTATGGGTGGTCAGGAGAATTTGGTAGGGTCCTTCCCACTTTGGTTCCAGAGGTGAATCTGAGAGAGAGGTTTAACATAGACATAGTCGCCTGGCAATACATCATGCACTGGACCATCTAGGCCTCGTGCCCTGGCACCGAATACTGCTTGTTCAATTTTCTTTAATTGCTTTGCCAAGCTGACCATATATTCTCTCAACACCTTATCCCCCACCTGTATAGAGATTTCCTTTTGTACAGTATAAGGTCGCCCATAAAGAATCTCATGTGGGCTTAATCCTTCCTTGGTTTGGGGTTTAGTCTGAATTCTCAGAAGTGCCAAAGGCAGTACCAGCGGCCAGTGAATCCCAGCCTCTTGGGCAAGTTTTACTATCTGTAATTTGATCAGGTGATTCATTTTTCCACCTGTCTGCTTGACTGCAGTCTATAAGGTGTGTGCAATTGCCAATCAATTCCCAATAATGTGCTTATTTTTTGGACCACCTTGGCAAAAATGTGGGCCTCGATCTGATGAGGTTGCTACAGGAGCCCCGAACCTTGGAATTAACAGCATGTAACCTCTGGGGGTGAGAGCCAATGCCCTCTTTTACCTCCAATACAGTAGACACTGTATCAGATATTAAAACTGTTATTCTTTGGCCTAGCATAAAGTAACCAGGTTCTTGAATATTGAGCACTGGTGCAGCCACCGCCCTCAACCACTCTGGCCATCTCTTACTTACTTCATGAAGGGGCTTTACCACCAGTCCGTAGCCGTGTATCCACAGTTGGCCCCCTGCTGTCATTGCTGAGAATGTATGGAGTTCCTCGGCACTTTGTGGCTCAGGGCTTTGGCAGATGGCTTCTTTCCTGGCAGTCCTTAAGGTTCCAAGTCCAGCTGTAATCTCCTATCCCAGATAGGTCACTTGCTGTTGAGTTATTTGTGCCTCCTGTTGAGAAACTTGATAATCATTTTAACAGAGAAATTCAGCACACTCACAGTCCATTGCACACAGTCCTCTTTGTTTCTGTGGCATCCACGTGCTGCAGTAAAGTTCCACTGTGGGATGGAGGAACCCAAATCTCCGGCTCACGAGTTGACCAGTTCTCAAAATTCACTGGACTGTCCTCACAACCCTGGGTAACACTGTCCAGGTGAACTGAGTCTTTTTGTCCTGAATTGAGGCTCTCCTATTCAATGGCAAATAACCTTAGGCTTCCTTTGGCCAAACCAGGCAGAAAAGGCATCCTTCAAATCCAGAAGGTAAACTCCAGCTACTCATTCCCTAACTTAGTTCCTAAAGTGTATGGATTTGCCACCACGGAGTGCATACATTCAACTATTACATACAGTCAACTATTACTTGCCCTCCAATCTTGTACTAAACGATAGCACTTGCTATCCAATTTTTCATCGGCAAGATTGGAATATTGTGCTTGGATTCACATTCAGTTAGTAATCCAAAATCCAAAAGTGATCTATTTTATCCTTCTACAGTTGCATATCCTCAAAGGGCACTGCTTTACCCTGACTAGGCTGGCCCTAGCTCTTGCTTTTATCTTGGGGCTGCATTTTGTCTCTACCAGGTATCCCTGGTACCCACACTCCTAAGCATACTTTATTTAAGATTTCTGTAACTTCTGGGGGTACACCACTGTTTTTCCCAGTTTGTGTTAAAGCCAGACTTACAATTTTCAATCAGTTAATGTTGTTTGACCCTTAGCTCCAGTTTTATTGAATTTAATCTCTGCATCCATTTTGTTCTAATAAGTCTTGCCAGAGTAATGGTTTTGGACAACGTGGCATGTACAAGAATTTATGTATTCCTACTGATTTTCTCAGCCCGTGAAAGTGCTTGGAATCCCTTGTTTTCTAATACTCTCTACATAAACTATCTCTATTTGCCCCTTATGTCTACCTTGTGAAGCTGCTTTCTCTTTTCCTGCTATGAAGCCCTTCTTTCTATACTGCAGGGACCTGATTTTGCCCTTCAGTTCTGGCAATCCCCGTCCCTTCCCTGAATGGTGTCTCATTCAATTTTGGTCAAGGTTGAAGCTCTGCTTTATGTTCCAGATGTCCTGCTTATGCAGGATAATCAGCCTTCCCGAGACAAGGTGTTTCTCTTCAAAGATCCAAGGCTGCCATTAATAAGAAGCAGGGACAGACATCCTTGTGATGAGGCACGTGTCCAAAACAGCAACTGGTTAGAAGAGACTGAGTGTCCCCCTGCCCAAACCTGGGTAATCCAGGAGTGTGATATCTCCCCAGATGACCACCAAAGATGACCAAAGACCCCCATGCAAGTGCAGAAGATTCCCGTATGTTCTGTAACCTCATACTTCCATAGGCCTACAAACAGGCAACAGGTAGGTGTGACTTCAGTGTTGGGCGAGCATGCAGAGAGTGTAAAAACTCCATGCCGTTGATTTGTGGAGATTTCCCACCTTGCGGGTGCTGAGGAGCTGTTCAGTATCCAGTGGAGCGATATTGTAATGTCATAAGCAGGAACTGGGGAGATTGATGCCTTAAAGTCGGCATGTTGGTATTTTCCTGCACGCTATCACAGTGATGACTGGAGTTTGGGGAGGTTGGTTCATTTGACTTAAGGGTATTATTGTTTTGCTGATCAGTAAGCTGGGTAATGTACAATCCACGGGGGACAAAGTTCCCCAAATGACTGCGTTGTGGGATATTGAGGGAAGTCGCAGGGAGGCCTCGTAGCTTGAAGGAAACTGATAACATATTGCAATCTCTGGTGTCCAGTGTGTATTTGGGAAGATCAAGGAAAATGGCTAGTAAATGGTTCTCTGTGATGCCATTTTGCAATTAATGTTATCTTATAGCAGAGGAGGAAAATGGGATGAAGCGCTGTGTGCGGATTTGCTCCTTGAATTAAGAAATGGTGATGAAAGATGTCAGAAATGTGGGTTAGTGTCCACGGACACAAATGTTTTGGCTTTGGAAAAATAGAGGGCAATGTCTACAATACAGTGATGCTGTTCAGCATGTAGTGTAGGTAAAAGATGTAAGATGATGGAGGCAGAGGAGAGAGAAGGGAGAACATAGAGCTCCTGTTACCCACTGTGGTAGGTCGGGCAGTGAGGAAAAGGGGAGTAAGAAGTCCAAGAGGAACAGCCAGAAGAACATTTCAACCCAATGGCTGTAAGGACCAGAGGGGGAAGAGCAGCAGTTCAAGCCATTTGAAGAGAAGTGGTGGGCCCAGAGGGAACTCCAGTAGATGATCAAGAATGTTTTTCTACTTCAGATGTAATGACATGGAAGGAAATGTTGGGAACTGATAGGGAAGATCCCAAAAAAGTGGGGCAGGTTATGGGAATGATAATTGAGAATCGCGGTCTGGATGGGGAAGATCTGCAGGTTCTGTGCAATGCTTTCCTGACCGGAGGGGAGGCGGGCTGTGTTAGCTAGGGCTGAGGAAGGGGCAGAATGGGGACACGCTGAGGCTGCACAGGCAGGAAGAAGAGAAGACCGCTTCCCAAGGAGGTCAGTGCAAAGGGATGTGACACTCTGCCTTTCCTGCTGAGCTGGGAGAGGCGAAAACTGAGCTGTGTGTGCATGGATGGGGAAGGGAACATGTGCCCCAAGGGGTGTTGCCCTGCGTGGGGTGCCTGGAACAAAGCGGTGAGCCTTTAGCACGTGTCCGTTGGTGTTATGCCTTGCAGAAAGCTCTCCTTGCAGGAAGGCGGCTCCGTCCTGTCGGATCTGGGGGATCCATCTGGGCAGACAGCAACCCCTTCTGCAGCTGGAAGAAGCTGCCAAGCTGTCAGAGTCCACCTCGAAAAAGAAAAAACTGCATACATTGCTTATGCAACAAAATGTTGCTTGTTTATAGTGGCATTTACAAGGTGCAGGGAAAGCTGATATCCTCCTCAATGATGAGGGCTGAAAACCTCATTAAAATGTGTTATAACATCAAGTGATGCATTTCTGCCCCTACTGCTCCATTTTAACACAGGTAATTGGCTGCAGAAGCAATCGCTGTTCTTGTAATACAGAACAGCAAAATGCTGTGTAAACCTTGGTAAGAGGAGTGTAAGATAGCACTTGGTAGCAAACCCCATTATGGATCTTGGGACGGTTTTGGATGCTGTGCCAAGGCAGAAGCCACCTTCAACCACTGTGACAGAAGAAGGAGACAGCAGTATTTCCTTAAGCCAAAAGCAACAGTGGCTCTGAGCAAGCCGTCGGCCACATCAGCATGTGCAGTGAGATTACCTTTCCTTTCACCTTGGAATCAGCTACAGCTCTGCTCATTTTGTCATCTGGTGAGTTCACATGGACAGCAAAAGCAAAATGGTTTTAAGATGAAGGAGGGAAGATTTAGGTTGGATGTCAGGGGGAAGTTCTTTACTATGGGAGTGGTGAGGTGCTGGAACAGCTGCCCAGACAGGCTGTGGATGTCCTCCCCTGGAGGTGTTGAAGGGGCCCTGGGCAGCCTGGTGTGGTATTAAATGTGGAGGTTGGTGGCCCTGCCTGTGGCAGGGTGTTGGAGCTTCATGATCCTTGAGGTCCCTTCCAACCCAAGCTGCTCTACGGTTCTACGAAATGTAGGGTGTAAGGAACATAATGTTCAAGGGTGGTTGTTGCTGGTATGAGAAGGTGGAACTCTTGCTTTAATACCTGTTAGTTGTGTTAGTGTTATGGGAGGAGCACAAGTAGAAACTACAGGATTATTCTTTTCAAAGGAAGCTCAGCTATTTCATTCGTGTTTTTAAGTGGGTCAGTGAAGGCACGGATGTTTGATCAGAGGTGATGGATGAGTGACACAGGAACACACTCTGCAGCCTTGTTTTCCAAAGCAGTGCCAGATGTGAATCAGAGGAACTGACCCCAGAGATACTGTTCCTGGGGTGCTGTGTTGCTGCTGTGCCATGAAGAAGGAAGAGATTCACAAAGGAGTGTTTCTGAGACGCAGTGGCTGCACAGTACAAACCCATGTGCTGGAGCTGCAGCCACGTCATCATCTGCTCTCCTCTGCTGGTGTTCTGAAGTCCAACACCGATAGTTTCAGAGGACCACAGCAGGGAACACCTCCCTCCAGAAGTCCAATGGAAGCTTATGCCCGTGAACTTACTGAGCTGTGTGCCTGGGGAGCGGCAGAAGATACCCACATTCATTGACTTCCTGCCAGCGGTGTCCTTCAGTGTCGATTCACACACTGTGCTTTGGGCTGCCTATGGCACTGCCAGGCGCTGTGCAGGGGCTGCCCGGTGCTGAAGGGACAGCTGTTGGTTTTCTTCCCTGCCGTCTGTTGGGGTATATCGGGATTTCCTCCCAGTGCAGCAACACCAATTCACAGAGAGCCAATGGAAACGTGACGGTTGGGATCTGGTTCTTCAAAGAGGAGTGTTGTGGTTTATCGTGGTTTGTTTTCTTCATTAACATCCTCAAAATGGCAACAAATATCCAGGAGTTGTATTTTGTTCTGCTGAAGTAAGTGCATTTATGCTACCTGACTTAAACTGTGCTTTCTGCTGAAATGGCTTTACGTTCTAACTGGTCAAATAGAACAAATGGGCTGTCGAATAGTGCAGCTTATCCTTCTGCTTTGACTTATTTGCTGCTCTTCTGCAGTACATAGCAAACCTTGCAAATAATTCTGCAACTGTCCAACATCAAATTTCTACAAACAAACGTTGGTGTGCAGCCCTTGCCTTTTGGTATGTAAGCTTGGGCAGGGTCACTAAGGAGTACCTACAATCCCAACGCAGGCAGACCTGTTGAAAGGCAAAAACTGCTATGATTCCTTCTGCCTTTGTCAAAACCAGAGCTCCACGTCACACAAATGCAAGTGACAAAAGCATGGGGAGAAATACAGAGCACAGTTCTGTGCTCTGGTGCAGCTGGAAGTGGTTACAAACAGTTTGCAAGTGACACTGACTGGTGTGAAGCTCGAGTAATATTCCACCATTGGATTAATCCTATTTGTTCTAGCATAATGGTTGTAAAAATCAGATTTAGACAAGAGTACAAGTAATGCAAGATTAGCAGGCTTCTCACTCAGCACGTGAAGGACAAGCTGTTGGCACTGACTACACAGAGAGCAGCAGCACCCCTGCAGTCTCCAGCAGACACGTGCTTCTGCAGAGGGGCGCACTGAGCTTCCCTTGGCTGTGCTGGGGCTCCCAGCTCTGCAATGGGAACCCAGCACCTCCCTGTGGATGAGAATCCAGAGCTGGACAGCCACGAACAATGGTCAAACTAATGGTAGAACAGGTGTTTCTACTTCCTTGTGTGACACAAACTGTAAATTCAGTCCAGGATTTCACTGAAAGCCCCTCCTGCCCACCCCCCTACCCCTCCCCCAAAAAACCACAACAACAGAAAAGATACGTTTCCAAATCATTTATTTCCTGAAGTATCAGACTACCCATCCCCATCATTTTACACAACACAAGATAAGGATACGAACAAAGTGAATTTATTTACAAAGCTATTTGACAACTGCACTATGCTATACTAATACATTTTAGTGTTAACTAACTCTCTATGCTATCTACTCCGCTGTTCGCTGGCTCAGTCTCTGCATTCAGTCTCTGCATGGCAGTTCACACGGGCGCAGTCATCTGGGCTCTCCTCTTCCGTCCGTTTCCTCCGTGGCTGTTCCGGAGCAGCTGAGCATCGTCTCCTTGAAGGTCGGATGACAGGAGAAGGCTGAGCAAAACAAATGCAAAAGAGAAGAGTTGGTTGCCACCAGGTCAAGAGGGACAATCACAAAGAGAAGGGAAGAAAGACTTTGAACTGCAAAAGAGAAAGCTGTGTATGAACAGGTCTGTCGTTTGGTTCCGACTGGTGGTTACACCCAGGAAGCGGCCTGTGCAAGAAACGCAGATGCAGAACATTTCCCGTCATCTTCAGCTCCTCCACTGCCCTGCCTTATCTCATGGGCACACCCCTCCCAGCCAGGAACGTTCTGTGTGCTGGGCCACGAGCACAGACACTGACATACCTCCCTCGGCGCAGAAGGCGCGTCCTCTTCTCCCCGACGATCTTCCAGCAGGTCACGCTTCCAAGAGCCGCTGTTCTTCAACTCCCTTGCCGTTCACGTACTGTCAAGACAAGAACTGCCTTGTCGTCCGCTATTTCCCTATCCACTGCCATCAGCCCCCCACAGCCCCAGGGCTGCCCTCCCCCTGCCCCTCGCACAGCCCGCACTGGGCTGCCAGCCCATCACCTGCAGCTGCCCTGGTGGGGCCGCAGCTGCAAGCGGGGCAGTGCGGGGCTGCTGGGGCTGCCAGGGAGGCGGCTGCAGCACGAGTACCTTCCTGTGAGCAGAAGGCGCGTCTTCTTCTCCGTGATGCTCTGCTGGCAGGACGGGTCTCTGCAGAGCTGCTGTTCTTCTGCCAGCACTGGGGCAGCATCAGGTGTTGCTCTTCACCCCATGCTGGCGGGGAGAGTGGTATCCCAGGATGCAGTAGCACATCTGAAACAGAGATTCTTTTTAGCAACTTTCTATATCATACTCTATAAATTAACTACCTTTCAGTCACCCATCTTTCTATCCTGCATCCCCCTATCAGCTATCTGGCTATGATCTAACTACATCACTACTAACTCTTGCTTACTGCTAACTACCTTGCTATCCACAAACTACTTCTCTAACAATAACCCACCTATCTGCTATCTGTTCACTACCTTTATACCACCATCAGCTATCTATCTCACTATCTATGTCACTATCAACTAATCTACATCACTATCAAGTAATCTATGTCACTATCAACTAATCTACGTCGCTATCAACTAATCTACGTCGCTATCAACTATCATGCTACCCACTATCTATCTATACAACAACTATCTCTATCTCCTCACATTCCTCATCTACATCTACCGGCCCCTGATCCCCCCCGGGGCTGCTCTCCTCCCGTCCCTCACACTGCCCGCTCTGGGCTGCCAGCCCGTGATCTCCCTGCTGGTAGGCGGGCTGCTGGGGGGCTGCTGGCGGCTGCGAAGGAAGCCGGGGGCTGCAGCACGGCCAGAGGAGGGGTTGCGAAGGGAGCCGGGGGCTGCAGCACGGCCAGAGGAGGGGCTGCAGCCAAGGAAGCCAGGGGCTGCAGCACGGCCAGAGGGGCTGCAGCCACCACCGGCCCCAGCAGCACGGGCACTGCCAGCCAGGGGTGGCAAGGGCAGGCAGGGCGGCCCAGGGAGCCCGCAGCGGCGGTGGGCACGGCGCGAGGTTGGGCGCCGTGAGAGGCCGCAGGTGGCACGGTGAGAACACCGTGCGGACGGGCGCGATGCGGGCGGTGGGTGGCGGCAGCGGGCAGGGCGCCAGGAGCCGCCACGTGTCGCCGCGTGCTGCTGCAGCGGGGGCCGGCAGGGCGGCAGCGGCCGCTCGTGGCGGCGGACGGGCGGCGTCGGCCGGGGCTCTCCTCTTCGGCCCGGCTCTTCCTCGGCCGCGGAGGCGCGGGCGGGCATCGCCGCTGGAGTCGGCGGGACGGCGGAGGAGGAGCTGCAAGAAACGCGGAGAGCGGAGTCGGTCGGCACCGGGTCGAGGGGGAGAACGAGGAGGAGAAGCGGGACCGCGCGTCGCGTCGCGTCGCGTCGCGGCACGGAGAGCCCTCGGCTCCTCCGCTGCCCGGGCTCCTCTCCCGGCTCGCCCCTCGCCGCCAGGAGAACCTTCCGGGCGCCGGGCCGCGTACAGACACGGCC